>NC_045637.1:71539623-71875248 GCF_009829145.1 Chiroxiphia lanceolata | reverse complement strand
AGAGCAGGGAAAAAAAGAAAAAAGAAAATGAGAACTGATTGGCATTAGACTTTATGCTTGTAACTGTTTTTGCCCAAGATGATAATTTGTTTCTAAAATTTACCCTGTAGTGGCATGGATAGTATTTTGCAGTTTTACCCCATGTTGATATTCCCCGGGGATATTCTTAACTTTCTTGGAAACTGAGTCCTTAAAAACTTGGCTTTGCAAGATAGTATATATTCATACTGCTGTGCCTCTGCAGTTGAAAAAGGACAAGTTAGTCCCTTTCCTAGTTTCCCTAACATGTTGGCAGCTGCAACGATTAATGGCTTTCAGTTTTCACTTTTAGTGTTCAGCCTGGAACATGATAGCCACCATCACTGGGGCCACTCATGGCAGGCACCTGGGCATGCAGCTTTTTCTTAAGAGGCAGCTCTCGGGCACTGCTGGCTCAGGACTTCAAGGGTCCAGCTGTAGGTGGACCCTCCAGATATATATAGCTAGGTAGCTCGTCAAGGTCTGGGTACAGTGTGGGTGACTAGGTCACTGGGTTTTCCTGAAATATATGAATACAATTTTCTTTCCCTCTCTCTCTTTTTTTTTTTTACTTCCTCCTTTCTAAAAATTTTGGGAAGGTTTGTCAAAAATTTGAACCAAGGACTTTTAATCTCATCTGAGAATTGAAAATCAGATACATATTCTGTCTGAAAGAGCAGCAACAGAATAATCTTTCATGCCAACAGAAGATTACCAGTTACATTTATCATAGGGAAGTCATTCCTAGTCAGCCCTGCGGAGGCATGTTGCACTCCCCTCCTCAGGTAACCAATTTTAAATTGTGTATGTATTGGATATACTTACACATTACCGTTTTGTTGCATGCTGAACAAACTTGTAAATGAAATAAAACCTGTCCTATGCACACATACTTGAAACCTGTGTGGCCCTAGCAGAAAAAGCAGTGGGGTTTTAATCCTTTATGCACTGTGGATCTGCTCGGAGCAGTGAGAGGCACCATGATTCAGGTCCAGCTCCTCTGCCTGCTGCAGAAACCCTTTCCTGCTTGCGTGAGCTCCTTAGGGCAGGAGCGCTGACCTCCTCTTCCTCTGCAACAGCAAAACTACCCTGGATACCCATACCTAACTGTTGTGGTACTCTTTACAACAATGTGAATTTGAACTCCACACCTGCTATTTCTTACTAGAGTTGCTTTTTTTTGTTTGTTTTGACATGGAGAGGAGCAGTGTGGGAGATGCTTCCTTGAGTCAAGGAGTGCATTAGAAGGTCAAACACTTTGCCTTCCTTGTGGTCTGCTTCTCCCTTGACAGGGAAGACTTGCAAGAAACTTTGCCATTTTGAGTGCTTGTGTGTATATAAATATATACATAATAGATGTATATCTGTGTATATAATTTGTAGCTCTCAAAGTTTTGCATGATTTGAACCAGTGTAGTACTTTGCTGTGCCTTGTAGCTTTTCTAGCATATCCTGCAATAGGACTATTCTGTGATGAGAGAGGATTTTCTTGAAAAAGAAAGTTACCTCTGATAAGAGGTAGACCTACACAAACAGATTAAAGGAAAAAAAACCGTCAGCTTTAAACTCTTCCTGCCATTTCTGCCACTGAACATCTGGTACTTTCTGTGAGCAGAGGCTGTGAGTTGCATTGGGTCGTTAGCTGGATTTGTGAACAACTGGCCAAAGAAAGAATTTGCTAATTTACTTTCATTTTTGATACGAGTAGTCTGTGAACTCAGTGTTTAGTGCTTGTCAGATTAGGTTCCACAGATACTGGCTCCTTGTAAGCTCTTACTAGACCTCAAAAGTGAAGGATCTGAAGCTACAGGGATGTTTCCTACTTCTTTCTCATAGGCTGGTGAATCCAGGAAGTTTTCCCCCTTGTCTTCTCCTGGGGTTCTACATGCTTCTGGGAGGCTTCCTTGCATGACAAGGGAACCAGTCAAACAATTGCACAGTTTCAGGAGTATGAGATTTTTTGTCTTGTCAGCTTTAAAACACTTTTATTTATTTTTCCTGTTCTATGAGTAATGCTTATCAGGTGTAACTTACTCTCTGGGCCCGTGGAATTAAGTAACTTGGTTCACTAGCACACTTGGTTGTGTTTTTAAAAAAAAAAAAAAATTAAAAAATAAATTTGGTTTGGTAGGTTTCTTTGGGGCATTTTGTTTTTTAACCCAGAAGTGAAACAGGTCTCTAGAAACAATCTCCTCAGCGGTGGCTTGCAGCCGTGTGCTTTACGCAGCTGCAGCTGACTCAGGTGTGGCAGGGACCTGCTGGGCCGAGACAGAATAAAACCAGTGTGAGCGAGCCAAACCCTACTGGCATTCCCGCCTCTGGGAATCCAGGCATGGCTGACTCCTAGAGGAACTGAAATACCGTGTGACTAACACAGAGTTCACACTTTTTATTTTTCTCCTGAAAGCGATATTTCACGAGGCAAGCAGTTGCAGTTCTGAAATGAGGAGAGAACTGACATACATTTAACCAAACGGTATCCGGCACCCATACACAAGAGTCAGAAAACACAGATAATATCTCACTTAACAAGCAGTATTTTTCCTGCCTTTTTTTCTTTTTTTTTTTTTTTTCTCAGTTCTAGGGCCTAACAGTTAAGGAAGGTGAAAAAGCGGTACAAATGTTTCCACATCTAACATTAAAAGATCCCCTACCACAAACCAGGCTGGGCTGGGCTCTGCAAAAGCAGGAAGAAGAGTTTTGCATTTGATGTTCTTGATAGGTCCTGGAAAGGTGGAAATGAGTGTATCCTGGGCTGGTGTTTGCCACCTGAGCACCTGGCTCCCATTGCAGTGACTCTCTTCTCATCACTGGAGATTTAAGTCTCTGTCAGTGAAAAGGAGATGTGAACTGGGTTGTGACTGTCATCCAGAAAACTTGCAGGATTTCTCCAGTGATTCTAGTGTTTCCATGGGAAACAACCTTCGATACTAAGTACACCCGAGGTTAGTTTGTGGCAGGACAGAGATTTCTATAGGAAATCTGCTCTGGCTTTTTTTTTCAACAGTGGTAGCACCACCAGCACCATCCTGGTATGAACCAAATTGATCTCAGAACTGGATGGAGGTGTTAAAGGAACATCAGGCTGTGGACTTGGACAGAAATAAAGGATGCTAAAACCTTACTGGATTGGGCACGGTTTTCCCTTCCTCTCTTTCCTTATGTCTTCAACTTTATTTCTGGGGCAGAGATGAGGAAACTCAGAGAGAAGTTGAGTGTCTTACCAGACACTGTTGTTAGGGATAGGCTCTTCTCTGGCTATTTTCATACAGAAATGGCAGTATTTGGAAATCTGAGACCGCCTTTCAGAGATGCAGGCTGAATTGAAGGAATGTTTCATACAGACTGCAATTGAAGTTGTCCCCATTTATGAAGTAACCAAGAACACCATGAATCAGTAGCAGTCCCAGAAACAGAACTTCAACTCTATAGATAAGGTGGCTCTTTCTAATATGTAATTAGAAAAAACAAAAACAAAAATGAAAACCCCAAAACCAAAAAACACCCCCTCCATCCAAGGTCAGATTGTGATGTTTATACTTCACTTCCCTCTACTTTAATAATTTTCCGCAGTACTGGCCACTAGGTGTTGTGTTTTTTTGAGCTCCTTTTCCTTTGATCAGTTATTGTTCTGGGCATGCCTGTCAGAAATTAAATGGAAAAGCATTCCATCCCTTGCCCCACCCCCTTTGCAATTCTAAATTCATTGGCAAAACAATGTTAGCGGGATTGCACATCTGTAAGATTGCCATGCAGTAGTGAACTTACCATGGTGTAATGATTTAGATGTAGTTAAGGCATGAAATGCAAATACGATGCTCTAGAATCCAAGACACAATAAATGGATCTGTTTTAAATTCACTATTTTTACTCTGTCTTTTTGCATGTAGGGATTTCTCAATCATGTGTAACAAGAAATCAAATTATATTAAATGGGTCATTAAAGTCAAGTTTACTGAGTTTTCTTAACTGCAGTCTCCTGCAAAGAAGGAAGAATACCCAATCTCCAACTCCTGCCCCACCAAGTTCATGAGACTAGTCCAATTCATGCCACCTGGGCAAATGCCTATTAATTTTACAAGTATAAGACTGATACCTGTTTAGTGAACCAAAGAGTTCACCACTGCAAAAGTACTCGTCTGCTAACAGGTTTCTCTTCCAAAAAGATTTATTTGACTTATCTTCAAAGCATCCTACTTAGCCTGCTGTAGTGGGTTGGCACTGGCCTGATGCCAGGTACCCACTAAAATCACTCTCCTGCTCTCCCTCTGTAACTGGACAGAGGAGAGAAAAAAAACAGCTAAGGATTCATGAGCTGAGATAACAGCTGGGAGAGGTCACTTACTGATTACCCTCACGGGCAAAGCAGACTGAAAGTGGGGATAGTATTTAAATTTATTATTAACGGGATAAGAACCAAAGAGTGAGAAATAAAAAAGTCTTAAACACCTTCCCCCACCCCTCCTTCCTTCCATGTTCTCCCTTCTCCCCCACAGCAGTGAAGGGGGACAGGAATGGGGGTTGCAGTCAGTTGTCATTTCTGCCGCTGCTCAGGGAGAGGAGTCCTTCCCCTGCTCCCATGGGGTCCCTCCAATGGGAGACAGTCCTTGATGGACCTCTCTGCCGTGAGTCCATCCAACAGGCAACAGTTCTTCCCAAGCTGCTGTCCCGTGGGTCACTCCTCCATGGGGTGTGGTCCTTCACAAATGAGCTGTACTGATGTGGGTCCCGCACAGGGGCCACAAATCCTACCCAGGAAAAACCTGCTCCAGCATGGGCTTCCCTCTCCATGGGCTGCAGGTCTCCAGCAGGACCCTGCTCCATCTTGGGACTCCCACAGGGTCACAGCCTCCTTCATGCATCCACCTGCTCCAGCATGGGCTTTTCCATGGCCTGCAGGTGGATCTCTGCAGCCCAATGGTCCTCCATGGGCTGCAGGGGCCTCAGCTCTGGTGCCTGGAGCAGCTCCTCCCTCTCCTTCTGCACTGACCTTGGTATCTGCATTTTTGTTCCCGTGTTCTCATTCCACTCTTCCCTGGCTGGAATTCTTTCTGCACCACAACCTTCTGTTCTTAAATATGTTATCACAGAGGCCTTGACCGGTGTCAGGAAGTCCGTCCTGGAACTGGCTGGTATTGGCTCCATCGGACAGGGGAAGCTTCTAGCAGCTTCTAACAGAAGCCACCCCTGTAGCCCCTACCCCCACCCCCGCTACGAAACCCAGCCACAGAAACCCACTACACCTGCATGTTGTAGGACACCTAATTACACACTAAGAAATATTTTATTTTGTTTGCTATCTATTGTTATCTCATAGGTCTGATATTATGAGTTTATATTGGTTTGTAACCAAAAAAAGTCTTCAGGTTTTTAGATAAATGTTCTTAGTCTAAGTCAAAGCGTCAACTTCCATTGTTGTAACTGGGAGCACTGTTTGATCCTTGGAAGATGCAGGTGGCTTTTGGATACTGTTAGTTTTTAACAAATTTCCTTAATGCACATATAGTGTGAACAGAGCTGCCAGGCTGCCGCTTACCCTCCCATTAAACTTGTGGGGATTTTTTTTTTTTTTGCTGTATGCTGGAAAATGTGTTGAACAAACTGAAAGATTTCAGCTGTCTTTCCTCCCATCCATCCTGTCTGTAACAGATACCTCAGCTTGGCAGGACAGGACTTGTGTTGGAAAGTTGCTGGTAGTTCTGTAAGTTCTTTACATCCCAGAAAACTACAGAAATAACTGAGTAAGGAGCTAAACGGTAAATGGCAAAAACTGTTTTAAAGAACTTACTTTCTGCTTTTACTTTCCTTTGCTGTAACATTCATATTCCCTCTTTTCCATTTATGCAACCCACCTTTGCTCTTACACTTGCATCCAGTGGGTGTGATTTTGCCCATTTAAGAATACCCCACAGAAGCTGGACATGGGAGGACCTTATGAAATCCCCTAGTTAGTCCTTCTGCCAGTACTGTTTCTTCGTTACTCTTGAGTCCTTCTGGCTGCAGTTTTAGATGGTTCACCTGATGCCACTCTCAACACTTCCACTCAGAGATTATTCCACAATTTGATAGGTATGTCATTAAGAAGTGCAGTCAAGTACTCATATTATTCATTTAAACATAGATTTGTGCAAACAAGCCAAAACAGCTCATTTGGAAGACTACTTGAACCTACCTGTCATTTCCCACCATTGTGATCAGTATAGATCAGAAAGCACAATGCTTTCTTTTTTGCTCCATCCAGTTGGGAGGAAACCATTTGCTTCATTCAGATCAAGTCCATAACTGACATCACTAAACTGCAGTCACTTAAGTAAGCTATATTTTCTTCAATTTTTCCTTTTCTGATAAGTATCTTCAGATTTAATTTACGTTTGTGTTTTAATGAGGGAATTCTTATTAGGAGAAAAAACACTAATTTGCTAGGCCTTTGTGCCATGAAATTACTGCCCTTGCTGGTGTGCCAATTGCCACGGGACATCTAACAGATTGCATCAATGTAATTTGGTAACATCTCCATTTTGGAGACAAGGGTCTTATGTGAACATTACTGAGTTCAAATCCTGCTCTAGGCCTGTTCTATTCTTTGCTATTAATGCAAAGACGAGCCTTTTAGTAATAGTCAATGAAACTAATTGCTTAGATAATTATCACTTAGATAATTCTTTTGGTAATTGTTTCCAAGGGATGCTTTTGTTAGTAATTTTAAAAGAAGGTCTGCAAGACAGGGATATTACTGTAGGCAGGACATGTGTGCTGTGACTGAGAGTGGAACAAAGAAACATCACCATTTCTGGAAGTGCAGTACTTAGCAAGAGAGTTCTTTTTTTTACTGTATTGCATTCCACAATATTTATTATACATTAAAACACCAAACTGTTTTCCTCTGCAAAACCTTGTGTACACAAGATATTGGGATTTGTTTCCTCTTTGCAAATAAAAGACAGTAAAACCCTCGAAGTCATGTGTTGAATGAACTCTGTTCATGTTTTAAGAAGTCCTGGGAGCTACAGGCACTTCACTGCTTTTAATCACAAGGACCAGCCAAATCGTGATCTCTGGGTGTTGGTGAAGCTTGCTGAAGTTGTAGTTGAATTTTTATTTGAAGATAAAATTTTACTTTTGGGGTAGTTCTTTTGGAGCCCCAGAATACTTGTAAGTTAGACTTCACTATGTCTTTGAAGCAAATCTGGGTATGCTTTCAAGGAGCACTTGTGGAAGAAAGAAAATTTTTTACAAAGGATGTCCATTTGATAACCTTTTTAATCTGTCAGTCTGCATTGGCTAAACTGGATCTTCTGAGTGTAGCAGCTGGAGAACATACCTGTGTCTTACAAATATCCAAAATGGTAAGGCTGATAACTGTGTATCCAACCTTCAGTAAATTTGGAAGAGATATTGGCATGCTACTCATAAAAAGTTTTCTCTGCAGGAGAGTAGGTTTTGGTCCTAAGAATATCATGCTTTAGATAGTGTTTAGGGTTTTTTGTTAAGTTTTATTTGGTTTGTGGTTCCTCTTATGGTAATATTTGAAAATGAGGCTACTCTGATGACTAACTGATGATACTTTCTTCACTACTAGGAAAGGAAAGTCCTCCAATTAGTGATGTCCCAGATGATCCAGATGAACCTATGCCTGTGCCAGAGGACCTTTCAACTAGTACTGGAGGACAACAGAGTTCTAAGAGTGACAGAATCTTGGGTAAGATGACAAGTCCACTCTGATAAGAAATACAAGTAGATAATATAGTAGATAATGTTAAAGTACTGTATAACAAGCTGGTATATAGGGAGGTCCTGTGCCTTTTTGTCTTGCTAAGGTGCTTAGTGTTTTTTGTGCAACCTTTTCTTTGGGAAAGGCATCTTCATCCACGGAGAAGTTACAAAGACCCTACTATTTATCTTCTTTCTAAAGCATGACTGGTTGTATAAAATTCTCTCCAGGAAAGATATTCCATTTTGCCTCAGAAATGGAATTAAATATGTTATTCCAGGTCAAAATTATTGGAACTCAGATTTGATAAAAATTTACTAAACTCTCAGATATTTTCTTTCATTATTATTATTAGTTTGAATGTTATCTTGAATGTTATCTGCTATTCAGATTTCAACAGAAATGCCACATTAGAACACACATAGTATTCGTATGTTTCAGGTTCCAATATTGAATCTTCATTTACCCTTGATTTTTTTGCCTGGCAGTACTTTAGAAAACACTTGAATTTTGCTCTACTGGGTAAAAATCCACAATTGATAAAATCTGTTGGGTTAAAATAAATTATTGTCCATAGATGATTGTGCAAAATGCTGATTCTTCTTAGAGATGCCAGACTCCACACCAAGGACTAGCAATGACTAATGTATGCATCCACTCACACATAGTGCATTAAAAAAGACTAAATTATATAACTTGAGCACCATACTTGTTTACTAGTGGGGGGAGGGGTAAGAAAAAGGGGAAAAAAGAGAAGCATACTCACTCCCAGAATGCTGTGATCAATGCCCAATATGATAAAAATATTTCTGGAATGGAGTGACTATCAAAATACATTAGTTTGTCCACAAATAAAAGTATTGCTCATTATTTTTACATTCCTATTGTAAGAATGAGTGTCAAAGTGTAAGACTTTTTATAGAAAGATTGCAATTGCCTTCAAATGTTTATTGTCTAAGGAAGTCCAGTAAAGGATGTTAGGTGGGAAGGGAGGCACAGAAGGCAGAATAACCAACTTAAGGTAATACAGCAGGATGGTGTCAGCATTAGGGATAGAACCTGCTCCCAAACTTCAGCAATGGCTAGTAGAGAAGCATCTTATGCATCTTCACTTTATTTACCACTTGATCCCCTCTTACCAAAAATCTGAGCACAAAGTTCAGCTCCTACATGTATATTGACATACCTTATGAACAAATTCATTTTTAAAAATCCTTTTAAATAGTCTGATCACTTACCTAGTGCTTTGTTTTTCAGTCCGAAGATCTTTGGACAAAATCTTGCCTTAACTGCTTGCATATCAACTCAATAAAAAGAGTTAAGTCTCCTTTCTCCCACAGTAACTAAACCCAACAAAATATTTAAGCCTTAATTTAAAAAATAGTAATAATTTTTTAAGTTCTTTGTTCAAACCCAAACAAACAGGATTTTTGATTGCATTGAATTTTCTTTACTTCACAAAAGTCAAACTTTTTATTTCCTGATGATGTCATGATTCTCTCAACACTTCAATAATATAGCGATATAAATACATATTAGAAGTTACTGTAATAACTTTAGTGTCCTAAATATGATAAGTTCTATCTGTTGTTCTCATTAGTAAGCAGTAAATTAGATTTTCCATGTCGTGTCTTCAACGTTTTTTCTACAGCCGCTTTCTCTATCCCTTAGCTCTTTTGTTTACAAGGGTTACATCTTGTAGTGATGTCTTATTGAACATAGTAAACAGACACAATACTCTGTTTTATGGATGATCTGTAGGTATCTTCTGCATTTCTTGCAATGTTTGTCTTTTCTGGAAAGCTGCATACAACCTTTACTTCTACTGCTCCTTTTTTCTAGCCCTAAACTAACTTCCTGAAAAGAGTTTACTGAAAAAATTAATTCTTTGGTTTTACAAAGAGGATCTGAACACATGCCCAATCATATCAGGAGCCATATGATTGCTTCATCAAAAGAAAATCCCTTAGGAATAAACCAATGCCTTAGGAGTGGTGTTTGACCTGCATGGTTCCATAGCTGCATTAGGGATGAAGGGGACTGTCTTTCTATGTAGGCAGTGGCTTGGCAGTGTAGACAGGCTTGATGCTTAGTGTAACACTATTGTCTCTAAGTCCCAAGATCAGTTTCTCACCTCTATTTATCAACAAACTTAAGTAGAAAAGGATGAAAAAGTAGTTTGAAGAATGAAAGATAGATAGGAGAGTAATGTAAGGACCCACTGATATTATAGATATATATCTCGTGGGTGGGAGATAGACTGTGGCCTGTAATAACTGACTGGCCAGGCAACAGTTTTTGTCTATATTACTTTCCTAATGTCCCATGTCTTAATGTTTCCTTCATCAAAAGGGAATCCCTATGAATTTTGATGTATTTTAACATAGGATTTTCAGTGCATCTCACTTAATCTGTAAGAGATCAGCTTAATCTGTGAGAGATCAGCTGTCCATACAGCATGCACCAAGGAATTTGAGTCAGACATTTATGGAGGAGAGCCTCTACATTCTGACGGACTTTTTTGTACATGTCGTACTGTAGAGGTAACAACGGAAATTGCAAGTTTATTAAATGAAAAGAGTGTTTACCTCATCCTACTAAAATTAGGTGAGAATTCTGTTGTTAATTTTAAAAGCCCGTAAGATAGAAATGTTCAAATGACCATTTGCTTACTCAAATTATCAGTAACACTTCATGAAAATTTTAACCATGGAATCAAAAGTTTAACTACCTTTTTCATCAATTTAGCATTTTAAAAGTCAAAGATTAGGGGAAATAAGCTATTTTTAGAAAAGAAAGATAGGCGTTAGCTCCTCCATGTGTTTTCGAAAATCTCCTTTCATGATTCTTCCAAACCTGTAATGAGACTTGAATGTGGTACTATAGAGCTGATAGAGAGAATTGTTTGAAATATCTCTCCTGCTCTGGGAATGATGTTGGAAGTCTTCCATTCACTTGCCAGATTTTATTGGGTGCCTTCAGTTTTTGAGTTCTCACTTAAAAGGACTGGAGGGATGTATCCAGAGGTTCATGAAATGTGTGTTTTGACTTGTGTCCCCAGACAGGGGGGACACTGAAGACATGGTTGCTTCTGATCAATGCAAAAATGATTAGCAAGTGTGAGAAGGTAATTTACGAAAGTAAAGTCATCAACTATTTCTAGTAATAACCTCCAGTAGCACAGCAAAGCAGAAACACATTGAAAGACTTGTTCTGATCGCTGCTCATTTCCTTGATGAGCTTGCTATGACTTTAATGTTGTAACCCCCAGAATGCCACTATGTGTTGAGCAGCTTCCTCCTGCAAGCTTAATTTCTGCTACTCTGTCCAATAGATCTTCTTCCTTCTTGTTCCTATTCTCCACCCCAGATCTGGCACCTGTAACTTTTTTTTATTATTTTCTTTTTATTCTTCTCACCCACCTGCTCTACATGTAGTTTCTCTAGAAAACGCAGGGAATGTTTTCAGCACAGCTGATTTACACAGCTCTTTAAGGCACTAGAGACTGTGTTTTACCATCTCTCCTAAATAATATTTCAAAATTTTGGTCTGAGTTGTTTAGAAATACACATCCCACTGAAATTCCATTCCATTAAGAATTAGTGCTTTGTTGCCTATTTCGGACAGCACTATTTCCCATGCTAACCTATTTGAAATATTGTCTGATGATTCTTACTGTCTCCATTCAAGTTTCAGGTTAAACATTGTGTGCACCTTTTGTGGATGATCGGTGCTGAACATCCTCTATGTGGTAGACAGTTGAAATTTAGGGCTGTTTGTGCCCTGAGACTGTATCCTGATCCATGTGTGGAAAGTTAATGATTCAGTGGGGTGTAGATTGGATCCTACTTAATGGAGAAAGAGCCATTTGCTGCAGTGGTGGCATTTGCCTAGGAAGGTAGGCAGTACCTTCTTTATCCATAACTGCCCATGTCAGAGCTGGCCATCACTGGGTAAAAGACAAAAACCCATCTCACAGTGTTAGTGGCCTCAAAAAGAGGCTGTGGGCTCACTGTTTCTGCACAGACAGCTGTCTGAGGCTGCAGGTGACCATAAACTTCCAAAACAGAAGTAAAGGGTTACCACCATCGTCACAGATTACAGTCCGGACCTGGAATATACAATGTCTACAGATCTTCTTAATTTTAAGAGGTGGGGAGAAGTTATCTCACAAAATTAGATTGAAACTTGTACAACTGACAGACAATGTCCAGAGTAATAAGTCAAGGTGAACTTAGACATCAATAGAAAACAGATGAGATTTTTATGAAATTATAAATTCTATTTGTTTAAAATAAAGGATACTAGTATGGGAAGAGACAGTAAAAGGAAAGTGCTTTTTTGACATTTTTCTCCTCCAGGGGGAAATATCAAGTGATGATGTTACTTCCCTCCCACAATCCAGTTTTTGAAGCTTTTTATGGCCTTTATAGCTGCAGGCTTCAGTGCCTGGCATCACTGGGACCCCGGCATTGTCTTCAACCCAGGGATCTTCCCTCCCAGCCATGAGCATTCAGAGATGGTAACCTGCATGAGTAGCTAGTTACTAGTGCAGGAAAGTGTCCCCATTCTGAGCAGCTTTGGTGCTTTATTTCCTTAAAAGGAGCTCAGTCATTTGAGAGCATGGACACAGGCTTTGCTGAGGGGCCACCAGGCAACCACAAGAGCTTGCCATTACATAAATCTGCTGCAACTCACACACAGCTGGGTGGAGACAGAGTAAAAGTGTGGAAAGGCTGCAGACAGAGGGGAAAAGGGAGAAAAGAAAAAAGGAGAAGTGCCCACACCCTGGCTTGCAAAACTGGTCCTGTGGTTTAGACAGGTCCAGCTCACTGCTGCCCGGTAATTCTGTGAGGCAGGGAAAGGGGCTGAGGAAAAAGACTGTGGAGCTAAATGTCTTTGCACACTCCTCCCGTGGGAAGCCAGTGGCTATGAAGACAGTGTATCATGTGTGAATAATAAAATGCACATGTGACATGTGTGCATGTGGGTGTTCAGAGAACTAAATTCAGAGAGCTAAAGTAACCTGGAGAGCTGTGTGATATTTTTACTTGCTCGGGTTTCAGGTGAACATCTCTGCTGCTTAAAGGTATGAAAGTGGGTAGAAGCTGATGAGCCTTTGTAAATAATTGGTGATAGTTGCTGTCTCACCTGATGTAGCCCTAATGGCTTTAAGAATTGTCTTTAACCCTCCTCAATGAAACAGAGCTTGAAAGTCCAACTGAGGAGGCTTCTGAAGGAATTGAAAAACTCGTAGTTAAAATATTTTAGGAACTTTTAAAAATAGAGAAGTTGGGAATCTCCCCTCTTATTTGGTCTGAAGCCCCTATTTCTAACCCTGGAGTAACATTTTCCAGTATAGACTGGTACTGCATGCTCTGAGAGTCTGCCAGTATGACTTACCTGTTTTTAAGGGTAATACAGGAGATATTTTTGTCAGAATTATTTTCATTTTGTCTGCAAAACTCATCTGGAGATTTGTATAGAGGAGGATGGGGGTGGTTTAGTAGGAAAAGGCGTGTCAAATTTCATTAATGCCCTTACATATGCTGTACAGGATATATGTTATATACCAGGCTTCAAAGGTTTGTTTTGCATGTGCATAGTGTGAAACAGTGTGCTAGAGTGAGGTGCAGAAGACCCAGGTACATGAGTCCATTGGGAATTTGCTGTCAAGCCAGAGACAAGCTCTGATCTATGATCAGAGACTTAGAAAAACATGCACAAATTTTCACAAGGAGAGTGGAAACCAGCCCGCTTAGTGAAGGTGGATTCCTTTATCAAATTTAAAAATGATTGCTACAAGTAATGAAAGGTGAACATTTTCAAAACAAACTGGGAAGTCGTTTCTGGAAGGGAGAGTGAGCCAGCCTGAAAAACAGAGCCACCACAGCCCCAGCGAAGGCTGTGCTTTATTACTGCAGTCCTCTCAGCCCATTCAAAGCCAGGGCAGAGCCACTGAGTAAGCAGGCACATAAAAATTTGATGCTACTATAGCAATGACGAAATCACTGCTTGAGAACAGAATTGACCCTAAAAAGAGTTGTATGTTTCCAGTGATTTCTGTTTAGTTTTGTGAGGAATTTTTTTACTCCTGGCCAATTTGGCAGTAGTATGATCTGTGTTGCCACTGTGTGGCAACATGATATTGGAGTAGTTGGTGAAGCTATGGGGTTATTTTCCCTTTTTTCTCCAGAGCTGTGAAGCTTGTGGACCTGCAGCCAATTTCATGAGCACCCCGTGAGTACTGCTATGTTTTCAGAAGGAGGAACATCAGTGCAAAAGTCAGGGAAAGCCTGGGAACTGTGCAAGTTTTGTTTCTTCAGTGCTGAGTGGCAAGCATTGTTTGAAATGGAGAAATGCAGTGTGTTTAGCTGTGTGGCTTTAGGTACTGAGACTGAGCCTGCAGATCTAATCTGCAGTGAGAGAGAGGAAGTTCTCTTTATCTGAGCAGAAGAGATGTGCCTCAGAGATAAGCCCCATTCTAGCTCTGGAGTTAAAATTATCTAGCAGAATCTGAGCAGTGGCTGCAGCACAACTCAGAAATACCAGGCTTTGGCTGGAAGGTGGGCATATTTTAAACTGGGGAAGACCTCTGTAAGTACAGCTTGCTTGACCACAGGTTATTTTAAAGGGATGACTGTATAGAAAGGTTGGATTGGCTTCCCAACACCGGTCATCCCACTATTCTGTGTTAAACCTTTCTTGTTCTTTGTTGTAGGCTTGCTTTTTCACTTGAGCAAGTTCTCATTCCCCAAAATTGCTCTTCAGAACTGCACCCTTAGTGAAAACTTAACCGCTGGAGTCAGGCATGGTGTAGGGACCACCTGCCTCTACAGAGGTGTCATTTCAGAACAAGCTGCTCTTTTGGTTTTGTTCAGCCACTCCTCACATGTCTGTGATTTCAAGTCCTGTTATGGCGCCTTCTGGGAGGAGACAGTTTCTGGCTGCAGAGAACCTGCAGTGATGCTCTCCCCTCAGATGTGAACTTCCCAGGCTCTGTCCCATGGTGAAGTGTGCAAAAACGGTGTCACTGTGGCTGCATCCCCCGCATTTGAGATTTGCAAGGAAGGATTTACAGCATGGCCATGCCACCACAGCTTTCCCCAGTGTAGAATAAGCCCCTTATGACAAAGAGAGAGGATCCAAGAGCTCCTTTTTTGGAGCTATAGTCCTAAAACCAGGAGCAAACACCATGCATTGCAGCAGGACAGAGATTTATCCCCAAACTTTTTTCATTGAGCTCACTATATGAGGTTTCTTGAAGACTCAGAAGAGGATCTCTCAGGAAAAAGCTTTGCCCCACATATAGGACATAGGTACGCCATAGCAGCCACTGCAGGCTCACCCTCAGCATGTCATTTGTGGTGAACATGTGTGACCACAGCAAGCTGTTAATTTGTGAAGGTGGATCAGGTAGAATCCCAGGATTTTGGCTTCCAGAGACAGCTTGTTGGAAACTGTCATGCATCATACAGTTGCCTTCCTGAACAAGCAAGTGAGCAGAGCAGCAGCCTAAATGCAGGCTAGACCTGCAGCCTGCAATGTGAGGCATCCTCCTGCTCTCTCCCTCCCTCCTTCCCCAGAAAGTGAATTCTGTGTTATAAAGATGCATATGCAGGGAACGCAACTCCTAGTAAAGGAATTTGTTTTCCAAAAAAACCCCATTGGTGTGTGCTTCACTTTCTTTGTTTTTTACACATTTTGAAGTTAGGAATAATGCCTTGTTCTTGTATCCATTGCAGTTTAGGGTCATGTTGCTCAGAAGCATTTAGGTGTCTAAGTTATATGCATAAAAAGAGATCCTGAGAAGGTATCTAATCTATCATTTCACCATCGGCTGTAGTAACAACACAGGCACAAAATAGGAATTTTGGAAGTGGATAACTCCTACTCCTTTGATGTGAGATTTCAATCCTAACATCCTAAAATCCATACCTAAAAATTGGATGAAGGATTGCAGAAAAAAAAAATGGCAGAGCAAGCACAGAATTACTCTCAATTTCCAGCCGAAATGGGCCTGATCCAAAAAGAAAAGTTAAGGCACACGTTTTACTCTTTAGTGTTCACATTCCATTTCCCTTGTTTCTTCTCTCCCCAAAGTGTAATAAATATAACAAAAGTGGAGAAATATGACAGCATGAATTAACTTCCACTCTTCCAAGCCACATATCAGAGTTTAAAGAGGGAAAAAAAAAAAGAGAAGAAACTGAAGAGTAAGGAGAACTTTCACATGAGCCATTTTTTTTTTTACCCTGGAAATGCTACTTCTGAGGAAGTGGCTCTTACCAGAGTAACTTCTAGATTATTTTATGGAACGATGTAAGAACTCATTTGTTCCCTGACCCCTCCTTTAAAAAAAAATAATAATTGAGAGCTTTAGAAAGAATTGCTAATTCCTTCATATAATAGAGTATCTGCATATGATTTTGCCCTCCCTGCTGATTAAGTAACATAATGCAATGGAAAGGTGGATTTAAAATAAAGTTGCCGACACTTTCAGCTTGTGTTGCAATTAATAGAAGAGGAAATATTAATTCTCCGTATTTCATCATTTGAAAGCATCCTGTATTTGTAAGAAGCTGTGATCAGCCAACATCCCCACTATGGATTTGAACTTCCCAAATCTTTAATGGTTTTTGAGTTTGTTTGTCTAAGCTAAGAGCTTTCTGTTCTGATTTTTAACGGTGGCTTAAGGGATTTTTGGACGAAGATCGGTCTCTTCTGGTTCACAGTACTGTGCACCTCAGCATTATATGGACTGACTTCTTGAGCCTGTTTTTTCCTGCTGTGAATATGTGTTGCAATGCTCGGAAGTGGTGGCAGTGGTTGGTGTTGAAGCAGGATGGTTTCTTTAGCACTGAAATGGCCACTGCCAGCTGGGGAACACTGCTGTTCCTGCACCCCTCGTGCTGAGCCTACGTTTCAGATATATTCTTTTAGTTCTTTCCATATTAGAATTTATACAGGAGAAAACAACACATGCACCTATAGAATTCACTATAAAAATTTATTTGCCTTATTGTGGGGTGGACTGGGACCCACTGCTTGGATTTTTTGCCCAGATTTGCAAAGGGAAAACACCTATGTGACACCTATGTGAGGGAAGTGTCAAATTGTCCATGATCCATCTGTACCCTGTCCCCAGCTGGCTGTTATTCATAATTCAGGCTGTGAATGTCTCTGGCTTTCCAAAGCAGAACACTCCTCCTGTTTTCCTAGACTGAAACCATAAGTGAAGAGGTGAGAATATCCCTTCTGCGCTGACATGGCACCTTCCTTTCTGAGTCATTGTCTGTCCTTTTTACCCCCAGAATCCAATTAATTTTGTAACTGACACCTCCAGTGGCTGGATGTTGGAGGAGAGCTGGGGAAGCCCTGATGGCCAGTGTGGTCACTGTGGCTTTGTCTACTGCAGGTGTGGACCTACAACAATTTATCTAGAAGTCAAATGGGAACTAGGCTTTTCTGGGCAGGAGTTGAGCTTCCTATCCATTTGTCCACATAATGGCAAGTAGAAGTAAAAATGAGAAATGATAATTATGCTAGCAAAAGACTTCAGTGGCTTTGGAGCCAAACACAGGAAACAGATGAGGGAGGAATAATGGTAATGAGGCATTACCTCTGTTGTGGTAACACATTTGTTTAATCTTCCCACCACTTTGCTACTAGATCCTAGTAAAATTGGTATCCTACCATAGGCTTATTGTGGCATTAAGTAGAATTCTTTTTCTCCTTGCAAAACAGACTAGAGAAGTCTGATATTGTTTATTCTGCAATTGCACATTGGTGAATCTGTACTTTTGCTGTACAGTTTAAACATTGCTAATAAGCTCTTTCTTGTGTGCGGTGAGTCTGATTTATACAGTACATGATACAGCCCTTGGTGTGAAGGAGACAATGCAAAAATGTTTTTAATTTCTAAAACCTTTTGTACTTAATTTCTTCTCTTTAATATGCCCTTTGAAATAGCAATGTATTTCCAGCCAACAGGAGCCATTTATTCTCTGTTCTCTCTTTTACATGTGTAAATGTACACACATACACATATGTACATGCAAATATGTGTCTATCAGCACACATAAAATTATGTGCCTGCAAAAACAAGTTTCTCTATGTTTATGTTTATGTAAAAACCTAAAACCCATCACATATATGCAAAAGAGCATTTATCTTGAAAGCAGAGCTTTTCATTCTTTTTAAGACCTATCAGACATGCACTCTGCAACGTAAACACATGCCATAAAAATATTTTTTTCAAATCTAAAAGAGGAAAAGGTTAGTTCCTGCTAACTTGCCTGTATCCCTATAAGAAATCTAAGTGTAAATTCCATTTGGGAAGTGGGCAGCAGCTGAGGAAGATCTACTTGTACTCGTTGTGGCTTTTGTAGTCTGCGTAAAGCTGCTGGGCTAAGTCAGCTCTGTAGGTAGATGGGGTCATGGTACTAAAAGGACCACCAGGGAGTTCATGAAAATAGGGGAAGACAGGGTAAGGAAAGAGAAACACACACTCCCTCTCAATCCTTCCTGCAGTCATTCTTTGCCAGAGGCAATGCCCTGAAGAAGCTTTCCTGCCTACCTCTGCTAGCTCAGCAGTGGAAGGGTACATGGGCTCTCAAGACCCTCCCCCACACTTCTTAAATGCTATTCCTCCTTGCATTCAGGTGTTTTATTCACTTAATTTCTTGTAGTGTTATTCAGGTAAGGTCTGTAATGGAGAGACAGGGAAACATTGATGAAGTGGGGTTTTTTTCCAGAAGATTCTTTTACAGTCCTGTACCAAATTTAGGATTGCATAATGAAGCTATGGGGGGACATATGATCCTCAGAGCAGATGGATAGATGGCTGATGTATTGAAATAACCTAATGGAAAGGGACAGTGATATTCAGGGAATCTCCTTATGCACATCGTAGGGAGCTACAGGTGAGTGCAAAATACAACCCCTCATGAAGGCCAGGATAGTTGAGCACAATGCAGTCCCTGGCCTTCTTGTGTGAAAACTAATGTTTGCTGTGCAATGGTGGTTTTTTTCACCCCTCTTTTTTACCCTCAGTGAGACAGAGCACAAATGGTTATATTAGTTGCCTACTTCCTGAGAACACAGTGATCCTCACGTTCTGGGCTGCGGGTTGTGCTTTCATTTTCAGGCCTAGGATGGGAGTTCATCAGATAGCCATAGGCAGCTCTAGCAAACAGCACATTTGCATCAGCAGAAGCAAATTTCACCAGACTTGCTGGGAAGATTTGCTGCAGCATGCCACGGTCCTGCACTACTAACAGCCATTGCACATTTATTCAATAAAAAAGATGACAACAGAAAACAAAACTTTTAACGTTTCTCTTCTACAGACACTTGAGAAGCACCTTACCCTTAAGATGTAAGCCTGTGGTTCGCATCACCTTTGCTCAGACTCCGTGCTGCAACTCCTTTACCTAAATTTGAGGTAAAGGAATTTGGAGCTGAGGATGAGCTATTCTTCATTTGCCCTGGTATCAAGGAGAGCTCTTAGAACTGCTCTGGGGCAAGAGACAATCCTGGTGTCTAACAGATTCCAAGAGTCCAAAGGCCTTCAAGTAGAATACTGGGATCACTGGGATTAGAGTGTCTTATGTGCTCAGAAATGCTCAGCCATTATGATTTTGTCTTTTTGTGTTGGACAGGTCAGACTTGAGTTGCTCTCTTCTAATGAACAAAGCATCATTCATTAGTCCAATATTTTTGTCCCTGGTTGCTGACCAGTTTACCAGGAAGAGGTTGATTTTCTGAAGACCAAGTCTATACACTTGCTGCAGCCTCTGACATACCTGCCTGGCCACGACCTGACTTAACCTGTACAGCCTAGAAGCTCAAACTGTATTTCTGGGTGTGTTTTTAAGTGGTAGAGTTAGCAGGATTTAATTTCCTTTCCTGACTTTGCTGTACTCCATGGTGCAGCATGGCCACGGCACAGATACCAAAGTTTACCTTTGCTAATAAGAAGCAGCAACTAATGTAGAGCTGCTGTGCATTTTAATGTGGAAGGCTTTTCATGTTTTCCATTTGTCTCTCTCTTAGTCCAATCGTGGTGTCTGGATGGTAGTATGAAATTTAGGTGCGTTATGAATCCTGGATTGAACAGTGCTGATGGTCTCTCTCTGGCTTGCAGGAGTTGCAGCTTGGTAGTTCATGGGAAAGAAGGTTTCCTAATGTGTAATGGCATGTTAGGGCACATATTTGGGTGTTTCTGTGCTGAGAATCCATCATGTTTGGTGAAAACGCAATGCAGTGTCTTTTCCTTTGGAATATTTTAAAAGTGCTTTAAACATAAGCTGGGCAGATGCTTTAAAAAGGATTATTCCAAGTAAAAGGCACTTACACTGTCCAAGGCATGCAATTAGGAGCAGAGAGGAAGTTTGACAGAAACTTTGCCTGTTAGACATTTTCAAATATTCCATAAATGCTGAGATAGCAGGAAATGCCAACACTGAATAGATCATCAACCCTTATGGGAGGCCAAGTTTTGATCACCCTCTGAATGCCTGACATCAGTTTTCACAGCACAGACCTTGTTCTAGTTGTGTGTCTTCTGTCCATTTTAGCTCTTGCTGTTGGTGTAAGACTGAGAAGGGGATTGAATTAAGCTTTGGGTTTTTCTGCCGTCATTTTTTTTCAATTGTTTTGTTGTGGGTTTTTTTAATCTCTGAATTTATGTTGTGGCACAGGTTTCCTGGAAAAGGAACTCTGTTGCTCTAGACACTGCACAAACACCAACAGCATTCCCCAAGGAGTTTACAATCTAATTAAGGCTATATATACATAATTGATTAATTAAACCTTACAAGTCCTAGCCAAGGTAAGTGTGAGGTAGGGCAGAATGAAATGTAATCAATTGTGCTGTGGAATCTAAACCATACATAGTATTCTGGAGACCAGAGAGCAAATATATTTTTCTGATAACAGCAGCAAAAAAGTCTGTGTGTTCTTCCAGGGTGCAGTGGGATTGGTTTGGTTCAAAGTACTCAGCTTTGTTTTAAACCTCATGTCTTGAAAAATAAGATTGAAAAATATAAGAGAGGTAAATGTAAATAAAGGAAGGATTTGATGATTGTACATGAGGGAATAAAATAAATATTGTCAGCGGATGATTAGATCATTTGGGGAATCAGGAAATTATTGATTTCCTGACTTCTAATTAGTCTAGATTTTAGTACAGAGAAGCAATTCACTGTATCGCTTGGAGTTTTGGAAAAAGGGGAGAGCTAATTTCCAGCTCTGTGCCTCATTTTTACAGGGAGGAGTCCTGGGTTGTGCAAGTGCAATGAGTGAAATTCCAGCCCAGTGCTGGTGTGACAGAGAAGTGAGTGAGGCTAGTCCTGATAGGCTGAGTAGCTGAGGATAAACTGGGGAGATAAGCCCAAATGTCAGGGTGTCAAATCCATACTCTTGTCCAGGCTTTTCTTTATGCTGAGATGTTTGTGAAGATTTTAGAAAAACACTGTAGCAATTTGGTTCTGAAGTGACATTTCACATCTCATAACTGAACATGTATGAGAAGCACTATGCAGCTGAACTGGAGATGACAGAGTTTTCAGTTTTAGGTCATTTCCCACATAAAAGGTACAGGCTGAGCGCCTTTCTTCTTTTCTTTCTCAGACTACTTATAACTTATACCATACTGGCTTCAGTGTGTGGGGAAATTAAAAACTGTTTGGATATTAAACAGCTTATGCTTTCTTTTTTCTTGAAGTAGTTGCCTTTGGGATTTTTACGTCTCTCTTGGAACAGAGTGGTAGCATGGGAAAAGGCCAGCTGAGGAAAAAGATCATTTCTTTCCTGCTTCTGCATCATGAGTCTGAGGAAGAAAAGTCTACTTTTGACCTTGAGCAATCCTGGATAAGGGAGAACTGGCTGAGGGTTCCAAACATTTGATATCCAGTATTTTATGGGTGTAACCAAGGTTTATTAGGCTGGACAATAATTCTACCTTTGTATAATTCTGGAGGACACATCACAGCCTGTGGGAAGCATTTTCCTAAATACTTAAGTGATACAACCTTTTGGACAACTGCTGCTCCATGGTCCCTAGTCACCTTCTGTGGGACACATGCCAGGAAGGTGACCAGTGCATGGACAGATTTCAGCCTTATGTGTTAGAACACTTGAGAGGCATTTACCTGAATATAAGAATCACTCTGACCAGCAAAATGGCTTTTGGGTCCCCCATTAGAAAAAAGGAAAAAAAAAAAAAAAGAAAAAAAGTCTTATCCCTGTTAAAAAAGAATTGAAAAATGTGCAGATAAGGAAGTAAGGGCACATGATGGATTAAGCATCTTTCCCATGGCCACACAGGAAGTCTGTGACTGAGCTAGGAATTAAACCTAGATTTCCTCAGTCTGCATCCAGTGCCTTATGCCTCTTTGAGGTCATAAAGTTCTGTTTGTTATCAAATTCTCTGTAGGCTGAAGCAGAAGGTTACTCTTTGTGAGACCAAGAATTATTAAAGGATAAGTACTATTCATAATTGCTGAGAAACTGAGAATAGGACTGGATCGAGTATTACCCATTTGTATTCCTATTTAATGTTCTCTTTTTTCCAAATTTACATCAGCAAAAAATTCCCCTTGTGGTATTGCTCCTTGACCAAACTACTTGTGCCTTTCCTTATGGCTAGGGTTGCAGTGGAGGCAAATGCTTAGCTGTTTCCAACTGTTCTGGTTTAACAGTAAGTAACATTATGACTGGCTTGATAGAAGATTATCCTATTTCTGCCTCTTTTGCTTGACATTTCTCATCTAAAGTCAAATAGAAAAATTGCATTCATTTGCTGTGGAGAACATCCGTATCTAATTTCTCTCTTGCAGTACTCATTTGATTTGACAAAACATTATTTCTTGAACTTCTTCATGGCTGGTTTTTGTCTTTTGAAATGCTAAACTACATCAAGAGGGGCTCCACTGAAGTGAAAACCAGACCAGAACTAGTAAAGCCAGAAGAAGGCAGGTAATGCCCCTCAAACCTGAAATATACACCAACCCATCTCTGTACCAGGTAGGATATGACAACCTAGACAAAACCATCATAATGGTCATAGTTCCTCTTACAAACATGTACTGGGTAGCACACAGTTTGGTCACCCTGCCATCTTTAGAAGAATAATGCAGTGTATAAACTCTGCCCTTGTAAACTAGAGGTATTGGTGCTGTATCGGTAGGGAAGTGGAAGAGCAATCAGAGCTGTGGGGTGGGACATTCAGTGGAGGCCTCCAACAGTCATTCCATCTCAAGAACTGTTGCTATTCGTGAGAGGAAGCTGCTAACTCCTTCCTACACATGTAGCGTCACCTCTCCTCTGTCCCACACATTCATTTTAGCTGCAGAACAAAACGCTGATCATGTGACCCAGAAGATACTTTTTAATTCAGAGATAAATGGTAGGGAAAATAGCTGAAACTGTTGATATTCTCAGTGCAAGAGTATTTCAAAGAAAGTGAAGCCTTACTAATGCCCATTTCTTATCACATCCTAACAGCCTCCTTTGTGGGGGAATAGCCACAAATGGTTTTGAGTGTTCTTCCAACAAGATAGCTTTCATGCAGTGATGAAAAATAAATATACCACAGTACACCTTTGTGTAACACTCCTGTCTTCATCTACGTGCAGGATTTCACCACTATCTTCCTGAGAAACTACAAAATTCAGTTAGCCACCAGATAAGATAAAAACTGGCGCTTGACTCAAAAGGGACGCATAACTGTTAGTGTTGTGATATTTATAGAGGGTCATTTCTCAAGTTTGTGCTTTCTACCCAGCCCTTTATCAGACAAATTCTTGGTGAAAAGTCCCTGAGAAATGGAAGAGTGTAAAAAGCTGGTGTTCTTGAAGAGGTTCATGTTCTGCTTTGTATCTCCTTTGCCTGAAAATGGAGAAGAGAAAATTTTTCATGTGAATCTCAAACGCCTTCTGCTCCAGCCAAGTTTCATTCTGAACAAGCGGGACAGAACGGTACATGATCTCAGTGGAAGGACTTCCTAAGCTGTCTGCTTCATCCACTGCCAGCCAGGCAGGATTGCCCAGTTAGGCAATCCCTGCTCTGCTTTAGCCAATTTCCTTCTGTACTCTTCCATCCCTGTTCTCCACAGCTGCCTCCAGCAAAAAAGACCATTGCTTAATCCGCCTTCTCACCCTGAGGCTAAGCATTTGGAAGCCTTTTCTTCATGTTTGACCTCCCTCTTTTCTTTCAGAGAGTTATTTGAGGAGTCCCTTCTCTTGGTTGATATGAAGATAAGGAATGGGCTGGTGGTTAGTTCAGGTTTGGAGGAGTCCAGCTGCACATAGAGCAGGACAGTTTGGTAACTGTCTTAAAGTAGGCAGGAAAGGGAATACACATGAAATGAGTGAAAATCAGACAGGAATAGCAATCTGAAAGATTACTGCAGAGGCAAAAAGGCCAAGTCTCTATATTTTTTCTAGTTTTAAATTTTTTTTAAAAAGCCACTAAGTATAATTCCTGGTCTGTGCTTCCCTTTCTGTCACTTCTCCATAATTCTTAGCATTTCAGTTGGGCTTCTGTCTCTTGGCTGCTTCCTCTTTTCCTGCTTTCCTATATTTCATTATTTGCCTTTCTTCCTCTTAAAGTACTTTTACAACAGAGTGAGGAGGATGTGGAAATGTTACAATGTGACACACAAACTGCAGTGTCACAACTGCAGCTCTTTGGTTTCACCTCCAGGAGTGCAAAGAAGCAGGTCAGGGTGGAGAGGCAGGAGTAGGAGGCTGAGTGAAGGAAGGGAGAGATTTAAAAATAGGGAAGAGAAATGGCAAAAAAATCAGAAAGTTTCCAGCTCGGTAACTTGAGATAATGGCTTTCCACGTAGTTAAAGATAATCCCAAACTGAACCATCACTGTGTCCTTGAACACAAAGGAGAGATGCAGGTAGTGCCAGTCAAGGGTCTCCCACAATAGTACTGCGAAAGATGAGATATAGCCATGACGCATTTCTGAACTTGTCTGTAGAGATGTGAAAACTGAGCAGATTCTACACCTGTATTGTGCACAGTTCATAACATTGTCCTTTCAAAACAACAAACAAACAAATAATGGAACCTCAAAGGAGAAATTATTCTCAGGGCCCATTTCTGGATGTGAAGTAAACCTTTGGAGTGTGACCTGGATAAAAATGAGAAGATGCTGTAGCTTTCTTGAGATATCAGGCAGCTGGAAAAAGTCACTCCTGGGAAGTTTGCTCCAGCTGCTTCCTAGGACACCCATTACTTAGGGATGAATCGCCTCTCCTCTCTTCTCTTTCTCTCCTTCTTTCTCTCCCCATTTTTTTTTATTGATGTCTGAGGTCCCTAGAAGCCTTTCAACTTGACTGATTTAAATTTACATCATAGCAACTGGTGTCAGCGTTGCTCTAAACTTCTAGGCCATAACAGATGCTAAGGAGATAAACAACTGAGGGTTGAGAGGAAATGGGTAATATGTCCAGACTGCTGTGTGTTAGTGGAAGGAGTTAGAGGAACAGTAGATAAAGGTTTCCTGTTAAGCTGGACAAGGGGGAAGCTGTGATGTTTCTCAGCTATGGCTGCAACTGGACTGAAGTTCACAGCATTTTTGGTGTTTGCTATTTCTCCACTCCTCTTCCCTCCCCCTGAGAAGCTCAGCTTGTCTTAAAAATCAGAATATTAATAAAAGTCAAGGAGACTTAAGCTCTGAGATAATTTAGATACTTCAGAATTGCTCTCCACCGCCATATAGTTGCTTCCAGCCTGTGGGGTGTTGCAGTGGACCAAGGATTTCATAGTCTCCCTCTGCTGTAGATGGGAAAACAATGGCTGAACCCCCTCTGAGATTTTAAATCAGAATATAGCAATACATGTCCTTTTTGTTATCCGCTTCTCTACTGATCATCTTACAGGTTGTGTCAAACAGAGTTTGTGAGGAGCTAACAAATGGCTGCCTACACATGCATGCTAAACAGAGGGTGCTCCAGAGGTGACTGGATGTCCAGGATTCAGATATGGAGCTTGAGACAGTGGTCTGATTTCTGAGTGATCAGCATTTTCTGGGGTGATCTATTTTTTTATAATCTAATTTCATTAGCTTCTGAAGTTGGAGAACCTCAAAATATTAGTTGCTTTTGTAGAAATCTGTTAAAGATTTATCTTAAAGTAATTGGTAGGCATATTGTAATGAGTGAAAGAGTTTAGAGAAATTTCAGCAGTATTTGAACACTAGTTAGACCATATTAGGTTATTCTCTTCTATACCTCATCCAGAAATAGAGGCTTTGATGAAAGAATTTCTGTGGTCTGAGTTATGTAGGTTTCTCACATTCATAATAGTCAGTTTTGGGCTCCTTATGCTAATTTATTCAAGTGATGCGATTGGAGACCATTCGGTTCAACAACTATTATTTTGAAAGCCTTTTCCCTTGAAGCTCTGCCAGCAACGTGTTGACTTGGATGCTTTGTTGATCTATCCATGTTAAGAAAACGGTTGCATTTTGATGTAAGATAGTGAGTGATACCTACCATGATGATTGTGACTGTCTGAAGATTGTGATCTTGACTGTGTTTCCAGTGAGTTTCAAATATCAGATTACTCTTTCAAGAGAGAGGTAATTTTTAAACACCTTTTACACTCACCAGCCTAAGATGTTGCTGAGGAACTGTTCAGAGTTTGAGGAAGCTGCACCTGAGCGGATTGCCATGTTGGTCTTTCTCCTCTGGACGCATAATGATACCTGCACCAGAAACTCAACCAAACTTCAGCTTGGAGTTCTCTTCAGCAGCATAGTTCCTTTCTGGTTTTGGAGATACACTTCAGGACAGGAATAGGGACTCCTAAATTCAGTAGTTTCAAAACACAGTTGAGGTATGCTTGCAGAGCAGAGCTAAGAAGTTCAGGTAGGATGCTGTTCCTGATATAATATCTTTTATATATTGAAAATTCTTTAATCTGAACCTCTGTCATATTTTTCTTCACATCCTTTGGAGAAACTGAGGGTTTTTTTAGTAATCTATCCTTATTTTTGAGTCAGCTTTTGCAGAAAGCTAGTGAAATCTGGGTTCTTCTCTTAGCATTGTGTTCAAAGACCCAATACAACACTATTCACCTTGCAGTTGTTCGATGCCTCACAGTAGAGGCATCCAATGTTGGGGATAACTTCTCATAGCACTAATATGGCTAAGGTTGAATTCTGTTTGGGAAAGGGGAGGTGTGCTTGTTTTTCCTGAGGTAAAAACAAGAAAACAGCAAGCATGAAAAATAGTCAGAAATGAAGAAAGACAAGAAGTCTCTTAAAAATGTGTACTAATCTGAGTTTGTAGACTTTCAGAATGATCCAGATCTCTGAGTGCTTGAGAGTCTACCAGCACCGTTTGGAGTTTCTTGCCATTTCAACACAAGAGGACTGATTGCCTGAGGGTACTCCAGGTCCCTGTAGCAAAGCATTGTCTGGATATATGGTGGAAAAGAATAAATTTTGCCCTGAAATCTTTCTCCTCAGGAGCTACCAGGTATATGCACATTGAGAGAATTTCTTTGAGACTTATGTCGAGCAATTTATGCCTCTGCCTCAGAAGTCGTAGATTAGGATTTCCTTTCCCTGGAGTATTGAGCACACTATAATCAAGTAAACAGCATTTTATATTGCAAAACCTTGGATAATATTTATACAACACAAAAAGAAAGATCTTCAATAGCATCTAGAAAAATAACTGGGTGCTCAGGGTTAACAGACCTAAAACAGGCTCTGTACCTCAGCATAATTTTCCTTGCACAGTCCTGAGGGAGAACATCTACTTTATCACTCATAAAGTGATGACTATATTTGATTTGCTCTAAAATAAACTTTAAAATACCCAATATCCCTGGGTTTTTTCCCCTGTGTCTGATGAGGGGGACACAGAAGACTCTGCTCAGCAATTTGTTGTCAGAGTAGTCAAGATAATAAAATTTTCGTAGTGTATTCCCTCTCAAGTGCTGAAATGGCTAAGTTCTTCTCCATTTCAACCTCTCAACTCTTCTCAAAAGAGAAGACTGACAACGTACAGCCTTGGCACGGCATCCAAAGGCACCTTCCCAAACCTAAACACAGCTGCTTTGTCTACTTTTAGATCTACTGACCCTTTGACAGCTGAGGAGCTATGGACACTTGTGAAAATGTTGCCCAAGGCATCTTCATGGTACCTAAATGGTCCCTGGAAAAGTCCCTGTGGCTGTTTCACTGATAGCAAAGGCACAGCACATTAGTTGTTAACATGGATGGACTTGCAAGGGCCTGTTCCTGAGCCCTGTTCCAGGGATGAAATTAAAGACACACAAGCAGCTCACTGAACTGGCACATGTAAAGAGTAAAGTTTGCATGGAAGGGCTAACTTTGCGTTCAGGGCAGGGCAAATGTAGGTGCTCTGAAGCAATAGACAAAACAGTTCATCTCCTTGCCTTTCCCCAAACTACACAACCAAGGGCACTTCACTGATCCCAAGTGGTAGTTTTCTTGTGCAGGGTAACAACTGTTGCCTTCAGCTGATACAGGCCTGGCCAATACCATCTTTGCGTGTTCAGATTTCACAGGCTTTTTCTCTTGATCAGGCAAGCTGGAAATTCCCCCTCTAATGACAGCTCACATTAATTATTTGTAATGATCACCTTAAGTGTGTTGCTGTTTTTTAATTGAGTTTCTGTATTTTTTTAAGCCCTTTGCTCTTTTTAGGGATTCCCACAGTAATGCCCAGGTGAGGACAATTTCCAGCATGGCTTCATGGAATAGCCTGGCTGTCTCTCCCATCTGTGAGGAGCTTCTTTGGTCTGCCTGTTGAATCTCAGCATAGTCATTCCTCTTCTCCAAAACACTGTTCTTTGCAGGTGCACACTTCCCCCCACGTCCTTGCAGCTGCCACATGCAACTGCCTTTAGATAGAATTTTGTTGCATTAGTTGAGGACGGGTTAACAGCCATGAATTTCACTAAAGCATGCTTTATGGAAGGATTAGAGAAGGGAGATACCTTAAAATTTTAGAATATCATATGTCTGAGGCTCTGTTGTTCTTGAGTAACTGTTGCTGTGTGGGAAAGAGCATGTCACCATGTTTGTGCCTGTAGTGTTGCTGGAGAATGCAGTCTCAGCATGTAAAGCAAGAGTATTCACACAGATACACCTGTGTGAGCTGAGAATGATTTCATATATGGTAGTGTTTTTACCTCAGTGTTTTCCCTTGTTACTTAAGGTTACTTTGCTTTTTAAAAATTTCATACTAAAGACCCTTCTGCTACTTCCTCATCCTTTAATGCCCATGTTAAAAAAATCTGATAGAAACAGAATAGACAAAGACTGTAAGGATGAGAATTGTTGTTCTTACCATCATTTGTCAGCAAATTTTTCTCTCCAGTGTGAAAATCTTCCCAGCTTACTTCTCAAAGCAGAAAAGTGTCAATAAAGCCTGTTACCAGCAAGTCTGCAGCAGTTCCCTTAGCTTCTCCATCATGCAGCCAGTAAAAGATATAGAGAACTTCCAGCAGAGGAACCATGGGTTACACATACATGTGAAACTTGAAAAACAGGTTTAACATGGCATTTCTTGATAATGCTCTTTCTCTTGCCTTTAAAACTTAGTTTTACTTGTAGTTCAGATGTTGAACATCAAGCAGCCAGGTAGTTATCAGTCCTTGGGAAAAACAACTTGAATCCAGTACAAAATGTAGCAGCAAGTAGCACATCAAAGACAAGAAATATGAACTAGATCAGCCCCTTGTCTTGGTTACAAATAGTTTCCTGCTGAAACACAAATTTAGAAAGATATATAAAAGGCACCTAGCTTCAAGTGTATAAGTATGTTTGAGGGCATTACTTGAATCTGTCTTTGTCTTTCTGTCTGTCTTTACTGGTGCTTTAGAGGATTCCTGCAGGTAACTAACGGGAGGCTACTGGGAGTCTGCACAATGAAACAGAAGTCACTTTTTGTACCTAGAGAGAACATACTCTGTTGGTTGTTTTGTTCACTTGTTTCCATTCTGAACAGTTCGATCTCATTTCAGCCCCTGGAAAAAACATGTTGATGTGCTTTGCAATGCAGTGAAGCACAGTTCCCTGCTCCTTACTGCTGAGAATGAGCTGTGCATGCTGATGGGCGCTGGTGCTGGCACACTGGGTGGACACCTCCCCACAGCCAGCAGCAGGGAGAAATAGCAGTCGTGGGTGATGGCATGGGTGGAGCTCCTCACACCAGTTGTCCCTTGGGAGATAGCTTATCTGTGCACGCCCGTGTTTCTGGAATAATATACATTTGATTGAAAGCCAAAATTAGAGTAGGGAAGAAATTGGCTGCCAAGACCTGATTGGCACTTGGAGTCAAAGGAAGCAGCATGGACCCTGCAGGGAGGATCTCCTTATCCGTCAGCACCAGTCTGCTCTACCTGCAGGTGTGTCCCAGCAGTTCCTGCTACTACTCTTCTTCCTGTTATTTTTGTTACCCTTTGAAAAGTCTTTATCTTTCAGCATTTTTCACAGAGAGGCACCACAAATGCTTGATTAATAGGGCGATGCAGTGCTATTTGTAGAGAGAGCAAAAAAGTAATTTTAAGAGCACCTCAATGTCTGCTTTTTCTCAAACCAGTTAGTTTGATCAGTCCCATCTACGTTCTGTTGTGTCTTTTGAATTATACTGGAAAAGACTGAAGCCACTGCATAACTAATTATGGTTCCTCTACCCAGACTTTTTGTTGTCCTTTTTCGCTTCCACATGATTCTTCATGTCCCTTCAGAAGCTCATAAGGGAAAGATACTATTAATGGAAACATAATTTAAGTTAAAGAATTGGGTTTGTTGTTGTCAAGTCAGGCTGGTGAACAATGACTCCTGAAGTATTCTGTGGGCAAACAACTTGTATTTCTGGGAATGGCATCCTCCAGCTGCAGCACTCTTGGGTGTTGAAAACAGAGCTGATACCACAGTAAATGACCACGATGTAAAAAGGAAGGGGCAGGGTTTGAATTGCGGGTCCATAGCCAAGTGCTAGACTTTAGGTACACTGTAACAAACCCGAATAGCTGTTAATGTCTTCTTATATCAGAAATAACAAGTGGAATTGCTGGCAATATTCTGAGTTTTGTACCTATGTAAACGAGAAGAGATCCTCTCTGCGTTTGTTGACACATGTTAATATGCTGAGGTGATTTATTTTGGCCTAATAAGCTTTTTTTCATCTTATTCTGCCTTTTTAGCAACATTTTCTATCATTTGTTAGAAAGATGGTGCTAAAAGTTTTTTCTCACTGTAACAGTGATAATGTACTGTCCATATCAGTCAGGTATGATTGCTGCTTGAATAGTTAAAGTGCCTTCATGAGAACTCTTGTCAGACTTTAAAGCTACCATTTAAACAAACATCAACTAACAGCAACAAAATACTTCTGGCTTGTCAAGTGGGCCATTCAAACAAAAAATTGCATGCACCCAAACTATTTGCAGCAACTTGAAGAGAGATCTTTCTCTGCTGTTGGCTACAAAGTACAAGCAAGACATTGCATGGAGCTAAAATTAGCTTATCTGGGTTATTTTAAAAGGAAGGCTAAAGGATAACTTCTTAAAGGCAGGTATATATGCCACAAGATACAGTTAAGTACCTACTAGGGTAAAGGGTCAAACCCCACTACAAATTAAAGGGAGTAAGGGAACTCTCTGTTGTTTAAATGCCACAGAAACTTCAGTGTGATTTCTCTTTCTCTGTTACTCTCTAAATTTCTTTGATAGCCAAGTCTCATGCTTTTTTCTCTTTAAAAATCCCACTGAAGAAGAATATGACTTGGGAGGTGAGTGCCCCCTTCCAAATGGAATTTTGGCCCAGGTACTTAGACCTATGCTGGTGCAAAAGTCTCACAAAACTGAAAGGATTTCACATCTGAGAGGGAGTCCCACAGCTAGAAGAGAAGGTAAATTGGCAACAGATTGAGAACAAATTACTAATTCTTCACATGCCTCTTTTTTCCAGCTGCCTATTTCTCTGTCCTTCGAAAGCCACCCTCTACGTCCAGTTTTCCAGGAGGTCTGTTTGGTTTCTCCTTTCTCCTCACTATTGACTCTTTCACTCATTGCAAAACACCTCCCTTCCCTCTTCACATTGCTCAGCTCTTTCTGGGGAAGTGTGACTCTGTCTCCTCTCATATCATCCTGCCTTCCTGATTGTCCTAGCCTGAGTCTGGTGCGAAGCCAGCTACGCTGCTCTTCAGTGATAAATTATATCATCTCCCCCTCCCCCTTTGACATATCACTTTTTTTTTCTAAGACTTGAATAAACCAACTTTAGCCATAGAATGTAGACCAGTCTTTTTAACATAAATTTCAAATGCTCTTCAGAAAATCCTGAGTGAAGTTTCCAGTAAACATCATAGAGCATAAGAGTATCCTGCTTTTGGGTACTTCTCCACAATCTGAATAGGTGAAAAGGCAGTGGGGGAGAGCTGTCAGTTCAGCGACCCCAAAGCACTCCACACTCCTTGCACAGAAAAGTGGGTTTGTGTTAAACTCCCCTGAATTGCAATAATGTGTACAAAGGAAGTAAAATCCAGAGCCTTTTAAGGTCACCTCCAACCAAATTGAAGTAAATTAATTAATGAGTAATTTCTTAATGGTCTTAGAAGAGCCAGTGAGAAATTATTACCATGATTTATTATAGAACTAAGTAATGTCTTCATGTGTGTATATAGATGCAGATGTGCAAAGAAATCATTTCTACAAAGACTGTATTGAGTAACTGTTTGAGAAACCTGTACAAATGCTGAGTATGTTCTTGATCAGTGCATCTGAAAAATATGATTCACGGGTACGTATCACATCTTTGTACCTCCCCACTGTGGCAGGAGAGGGACAGGAATCTCTCTCACAAAAGAAGTAGAAAACACTGTTATTTCCAGTATAAGTCCCTAGGAAAAAAAAAAAAAAAAGAAAAAGAAAGTATACTCTGCATTCCCATTTCTTATTCAGATTTAATAAAAGTCCCTATTATTTTTATTGAAATGATTTCTCTCTCTTGTTGTGTCTCCTGCATCAGTGGGGCTCACTTCACTAGTTTTCACATAGCAGACATGTTTGCAAGAAGTGTTAAATTTGAACATGGAGATATTTTGTTTGTTAATTAGACCTGTAAGATTTCAGTGGGGACCCAGGGTGTGTTGGGTGGCCTCACTGTCCATCAGCTCTCACTGGCAAAGTGAACTCTTCACCTGAACCGAGCTCCTGCCACGAGCTGCACTGCCAAATGGATGTGGGTATCCGGCCTGGTCTGCGTGGGGACATTCATTGAGCAGTAGGGCTGCAGCAGTCCAGGGGCACAGCTGCAGAGAGCTTTAGTGAAGATTGACTGGATCAATATCCCTATCATTGCTTATACCAAGTAATGAACTCCATCATTACCTGCATCAGTGTGCCCAATGGCATGTTAATTTGTATGTGGCTGCTCATAATATGCAGGGTATAGTATATTTGTGCAACTACTTCTTTTGTAGATACATTGTGAGGACAAACCTTAGAAATATAAACAAAAAATATGCCAATATACACAAAAGTATATATATGTAAAATTGCACCCCCTCTTCTTCCATTGCATAAGACCAGCAGGCGTGAGAAGGAAATAATTCAGTTTCACTTTTTATAATAACAGAGACTAGAAACAAGAATTTATAAGAAAGAGCATATTGGCAAAACATAAATTCTGAGGAAGCTGCACTGTGGGGAGCTGCATTGACCCTTTTGAGACACGTTAGCAAAAGTTTCTCTTGACTTCAGCAGGAATTAATATGCTAGCCAGGGGAATACCCAAGAGACATGCATTTAGAAAACATGATAAAACTTGTTGGCTGTTTTGGAAGAAAAGGGCATTTTCACAAATGGGAATTGTTCTAGACAAGTCAGGATTCCCCCTGCCAGCTGTCCTGCTGCTGTTCCTCCTTCATCCTAAACTACTTGTGTTGCTTCTGTGATGGTAGTTCTGTCTTTCTCCTAGGTATTTATCTGATAGCAATAATGCCATCTTCTTTTATATTTACTGCTAGCAGTACCACAAACCAGCCTCTTGTTTGCCTTCTTTATTGCAGCTGCATACGGGGCGGAAGGCTTTAGGGACTTTCATGCAATAATTCCCAAATCTTTTTCCAGTAAGTATACTGCAAATTCAGCTCACTACAGAGCATTTCCATCTAGTTCCTATTTTTATGACTGTTGTTTGTGTCATTTCACTTCTGAATAATGTACTGCATGTACTACCAAAGAGCTTAAGTAGTCTGATCTTTTGGCTTTGTTCACATGTATGTTGTTTTAACTTAATAGAAATCTGCTTCAAAAGCCACCTTCTCCAAATCCCTGTCAGGCAAGGAGCTTATAATTGTTTTGCATAAATATGTGTATTTATTAGTTGTTATTATTATATTATATTATTTATTTATTATTATTAAAAGAGAAAAATTGGTGTGTAAATTATGGAAAATCTTGTAATATGCTCAAGCCAAATAATTCTTTTGCTTCTGTTTGCCATGGTGAAAACAGCAGTATGGGGTTGTAGTCCACTAAATTTGCAGAATCACTTCTCTTTAGCCAGTTATGCCATCTTTGTAAATCATTGTTTGGTCATTGATTTTTTTTTTCCATATGACTATATTATTCCCCTTTTTAGGACATATGTTTTAAGGGAAAACTGCTTATTATGATATGTGCTTATTCTGTCTTGCATATGATTTCTATTAAAAATGCAGTGTCTGAAAAATCATTAAAATGCCTAGATTGGTAGACTTTTTAAAACGTATCCAGTCAAGCAGTATTCAGAAATGTGAACACCTTTAGGCTTCTGTTTACCAGTAAGATTTTGAGTTAGATACTCTTGTCAGTCACATCCATGCCGTCCTTCTGGGACACGTGGGAGGTTGCAGGGTGTATCAGAGAAGAGTTTGTCAAAGCTGTCCCTTTCAAAGGAATATCAGGGTCTTTAATGCATTTTCTGTTGATTTTCATCCATTGTCTTTGATTACTTACTTTCACAATTGTTTCTGACAAACCCCTGTGAAGTGGATTCATTTTAAGTTTCATTCCAGTTAGCCTGAATTGTCAAAATGAAATCTATAGATGCAAAAATCTCAAAGTGACCTACAGACAAACCTGTCATGTTGTTTGGGTTCCCAGCTACCTGGATGCCTCGTATTTGTTTTACTGATATTCACTGTTCATTGCTACATGTGTTACAAACTCATCACATTGCCCATAGAATTTTAGTTGTGTTCATAGCTTTCGTTGTTCAGATATATTGTACATGCTGTTTGGAAGTTAACCCCTTTCATGTGATTGTTTATTTGCCACAATATTTGTTCTGTAACAAACTGAGTGGCATCCTGTATTGTTTTTTTTCAGCTGGTAATATTAAAATAGAGACTCATAGTGATGAAGAGAATGGGCGTGCCTGTGAAATGAATGGGGAAGAATGTGCAGAGGATTTACGAATGCTTGATGCTACAGGAGAGAAAATGAATGGCTCACACAATGGCCCAGGCAGCAAGGCTATGTCAGGAGTTGGAGGCATTCGACTTCCTAACGGAAAGCTAAAATGTGATATCTGTGGGATAATTTGCATCGGTCCCAATGTGCTCATGGTTCACAAACGAAGCCACACTGGTAAGGCCTGACATAGTTTTTCCTTTAGTTGACGAGAATTGGCCACATATTAGTAACTAAGACTTATTTTCTGTATCATGCACGTGTTGCCTCTTGTAAGGTAATACAGCATTAGTGACTATTTGTAACTCAGTTATTTTGGTACACTCTTTTGGACAGCATAGGAATTGAGACGACTTCTTCATGGAAGTCCATCTATTGGGCTAGAAATTGTGCTGTTTTTTTGGTTTGAAGCTACAAAAAATCAATTAAAAAAAAAGGTAAAGAAGATGTGTAAGTCTTGTTTAATTTCTAAGGAATCTCTAAGAATTGCTGAAGACAAACCCATTTGTTGAGTTTAACTCTGAAATTGACCCAACTGTAATGTTTCCAACAAAGCAACAAAGCTCATTATGGATCAGTGATTGTGAAAGTGACTGGTAAAATACATGTTAAGAGAATGGTTTAATTGTATGTCCAATGTTTCATGGAGTAAAAACAGGTATTGTCACTGGTCAAATCTGCACTAAAGGGTTTCGTCTGACATGCTAAAAGAGACATAAAAAAAAGACATCCATAGGGGTGGCTTTTCATTATACAGTGCTGTAAATTTCTTGCCTCAATTTTCTAATTCTGAATAGTCTCAGAGTCCAAAAATGAAGAGGCTGAAACAAATGAAGAAGTAAAGACCAGGGTGAGTCTCACCTTGCCTGATATATAAGCTGTCTAAAAATTAGACTTCTGATCTAAACTCTAATATCATCCATAATCAGATGAGAACTGAACTCTAGTGTTGTGCCATACAAATTACTTTGAAAATAGAGTATTTAGCATTTTTTGCATGAATATTCAAATGAGAGGGAATTTTAAAATATTTTTAAGGTAAGAACAACCTGTTTGATAGTTAGATTCCACTGAAATAATTGTGCCAGTAAACACATGAATACTTTCTTCCTCCACATATCCACAGTCATGCTTAAACAACTTCCCCAGAATTACTAATGCTTGAGATTAGCAGAGCATTTTCGGAGTTTCGTGGAGAGGATTCAGGAAGAGACACCCCGAGTGTTGTCGTGTCCCCCGCCCCCCTCCCCCCAGTGTTACTCTCTTTCATTGTAACTGTGTTTGTTCAAGCTATGGAAGGGTGGGATCTGCTAATGTAAGGTGGGTTAACCACCTTCAGAAGCAGTACTGTTACATTGCCTGCTTCCAAGTACTCTTCACTTCCATGTGAAAAATCCCTCTGTCAGAGAAGATCAGATAATTATCTTTATTGGAAAAGCCACAGCTAGTTCTCAGAACAGAGGCTGTAGCCTACATCCTAGATACAATAAAGTGCTTGATGGTTGATTGTTTTCCTTTTTTTTTTTTATTAAATGTTAATATGATCATTTAGAAGTTGATAAAATGTGTATGAAAATTATTTGTACATTTTTTAAAAGACCCATGGGCTTGAAAGGGATGCTGTAGTAGTTGAAACAATATGTTGCAACTTAAAATGTACTTAGAGGTAGAAGTCTTCATGCTTGTTTAAGCAGACTGCTTTTTTATTTAAAAAATAACCTCCTGTTGCTGCTTCAGAAGAGCTGTTTTGGGTCCTGAGGGTCCCTGCCAGTGCTTGCACCAGGGCTGAACGGTTTGTGTAAGGATACACCTGACTTTAGGGAGGCAGTGGGCAGAGCTGCCTTTGTTTAAAGCACTCATTTCTGTGTGCTTCAGAGACTGAGTCTCTGAAGAATGAGCTGGGCTGCCTGGTCCCTGTGACAGCATCCCCAGGGGCTACCTCACTGGGTGCCAGGTCTTTTCCCTGGCACAGAAAGTCAGTTACCCGAACTCCTTGCCTGGCAGAGGGACCTGTGTGCCTGCCAAGAGTGCTCAGGGTGCTGCCACACAAGAACTGTCACTCCAAGACTTCTGCACACTTTGCAGAGTCCTCCCCTTGCCAACGAGACCCTCTTTTAATCAGGGAATGTAGTTCAAGCCTACAGTGGAAGCACCCCACAAGAGGCACTTTGCTCAGGACGACATCCTTCTTTTGCACTTAGTAAAACTAAAGGATGTGGAGTGTTGTTCCTGGGTCCTTCCATGGAAAGAATGCCTTTGCTTTCCCTCCGACCTTGTTCTCAGCTCCTCTCCTGAGCAGCCTCTTTGAGGGAGCTCAGGTAGTTTTTCAGGGGCTGCCAAGGGAGTGGAAGTTTGGAGCTGGTAGTTTAAATTAAAGGGACGTCATGAGGAAACAGTGGTGACTGCTTTTCCTTTCAGCTGCACTGTGAAAATTAAAGTAGAAATGGGATATACTATTACAGACATTTAACTGACTATGCCAAAGCCCATTTCAATACATGCCTGGTGAAGGAATAAGCCTCGCAAATGAATTACTTTGCTGCTAATTCATGTAAAACCTGCATATGCCGTGAGGTTTTCTTAAATAAATATTTGATAAGTGAACAAAACTCTAGCACACTAAAGTGCCAAAATAAAATGACTGCCTGACCTGATAAAAGGCATAATTACTTTTAATGAATACACCTGCCAAGTGCAGATATGCAGAGCAGCACCTGATATTTCTGCCCCCTCCTGTCTGCAGGCAGCTGTGCAGCACTGGCTACTTCCTAGCCCCTTACCTGTTGCTCCATCTGCAGAGCAAATCCTCCTCACAGATGCCCAACTCTTCTCACTCTCCTTCCCTTTCAGTACGTTGATTTTCTCCAGCTTGCCGTTGTCTTGCTTGGTGTTTAGGAAAAAGGAGATCTAGAAAGGAGAAAGAAACTCCCACTCGGTGGTGCTGATACCTCAGGGTATAGGTTCAGGTTTCACTTGCTCAGTGTGCACTTATGTGTATGTATGTGCATATATGTGTGTGCGTGCATAGGTATATGTGTTGCCTCCTTATATGTACAGTGCTGTAGCTTAAGTCACCAGTTACGTCACTTAAATCTTTTTAGTTGGGTGTGAATGTCTTGAATTTATTTAGGAAACCAATGCCCATTGAGGAATGAGCATTAAAAAAAAAAAAAAAAATAAATAAAAGAAAGCTCTAGAGAGCTCTGCAGGTCTCTCAGGTGATTTTGTCGTATTGTTTAAGAAATGAGAAAAATTTCAATTAAGGTGATAAATATGCTTCACTGAATAAGTGGTCCAGGGCCTGTGCTCCCACAAAGGCTTGCAAATCACTGCAGTGGTGGTTGATTAAATTATTCAGTTCAGGGTCCCATTGCAGTTTTTGTTCCTGGGCCCATATTTGTCCATGGTTACACACCATATGGTAAAATCTGCCCAGGATAGATATGTGTTCTTCAGAACTGGTGAGAAAATTACACAGAAAGCTCACTTTAAAAAAAAGAAAAAAAAAAAGAGTCATTATGTATTTTTTCTTTCCACCATATCCCATCCTCATTTGAAGGGATGTCACCAGACCCAGTAACCTTCCATCAGCGAATGTCAGCATTTTAGCAGGTCAGGGAGCCTTTGCTGGGCTTACAAGGCAGGCATCCCCCATCCTGGTAGTTGCAGCAAGGACAGCCAAGATACATGTAACTCTTCAGGGTCTTTCAGTGGTGATGTTGTTTCTCTTGTACAGCAGCATGAGTGCAGGCTCCCTTATATTTGATCCCACTGTAAGTTTTGTAGAAATATTTGGCATGCAGCAGTCTTGTTTTAAATGTTCCATCTGTCTTGTTCACCCAACACAAGGTTTCAGCCTGTAATTGGGAGACCTGTAGTCTAGAGGTACATTTCATTCTTACTTTGCTTTGCATTTCGTTCCAGGAGTACTTTTACAATCCTCGTTTTCTCCTCTTATGCTCCTCTAAATAAAAATAGCAAAAATGCATGCTAGAAAAGCTGTTTAGTAAGAATTAACCATTTTTTCTGAATTTGCATGATGCACTGACTTCTTCATTACTGTTTCAGCCTGTTTCTGAAAAATACCTTCCATGCTAAGTAACTGCCCCAAAGATTAAGACACAAAGCAGAGAGATACTTACCTGTTTTCTTTTTCCCTAACCACTACTGTGCATGGCTTATGAAGCACATTGCAAAGTCCTGTGAGGCTTATGCTGGCATTTTTGTAGGCCACTGCAGCTGAACCAGTTGTGGGCATAGTTTACAGCTACTTGATGGACAAAGAAAGTGAGCTCATTTGGGTTGATGGGGACTATGCTTTCCTGCTTGAAACTGTTTGACCAGTGAAAATATCTTGTCATAAAGTGGAGTCATTTTACTGTTTGCTGAATGCTAAAGCTGCCAGCCCTGATGACAGGGTTTTCAGATTTTTGAGTTGGGATTGTGCTGCTAACTGATCTTCAGCTCTTCTGCTGCATTACCCAAAAGTCAGACATGATCACACTGCATATATATTCACATGTATGGACATAAAAGTTGATCCTAGGTGTGCAAAATAATACATGACGGTTAAGTGAGAGAGAAGAAAGAAATAATTTAACTTTTTTTTAATATATATTTTAACTTCAGCTGTGAAATCTTAAATACAATGTTATTGTTATGCAAATAAAATCACAACTAAAAACAGGTCATCTCTGGGCTGGTTCTAGTATTGTTATTGCATTATAATTACTACAGCAGATTAAATTTATGCCTAAGAGAAACAGAATTCAGCAAATGAGTTTCAAAGCCTGATTTGACTTAGTTGAGGGCTATGGAGAAACAGGTATGCAGAAGCAGTTTCTGTCTGGTATAACTGGAAACATATTTTATTTCCCACTCATTTCTGCAAAGGCTTCATTCATCTTAAATTAAAAAAAAAAAAAAACAACCAGAAAGAAAACAAAAAAAAACCCACCACAAACTAATAAATGAGCATATTGATTTTCAACTGCACTAAAAAGCAAACAACAGCCATGTTAATTTTTGCAAAGGCATTGATTCATTTCCTTGATAACAGGCACCAATTTAGAAAAATCAAGGCTGTGTCTCTTCGAGTTTTTCCCCGTGTCTGTCCAAAGTGTGGACCATCAGAGCCTATTTGTGCAGCTCCTCTGTTCATACCTTACCTAGAGAAGGACTGGGACTTTGGCATGGAAGTACAGGGCTTCCTTTGCACTGTCTTAACTTCTGTGATTTTGCTCTCTCTCTTTCTCTCTTTTCTCTGTCTCTTTCCTGATTTGGCTGCTTAGGGACAGACAGGTAATGGAGAAGAAATTGAAAGGGAAAATACAGGGAAAATGTAAATGAAAAGAAGTTATTATAACTGTTATAATGAAGTGCCTTTCATTTAAATATAAGAATGTAACGCTGAAATGAACTTGTGATCCTGAAATGCATTTTTAATGAGTTTCCTTTTTATTTTGCTGCTTCAGTGGCATATTTTAAAGACCCTTTGAAAAAAGCCACATTAAAAACCCCACCAAATGCCACAACATGCAAAATTGGATATTGGTTTATTCCAAAACTGCTGATCAGGAAGAGTGGCTCTTCAACACAAAATGTTGCAGTCACTTTATTTAAATGAGTTTGAATTTGCATTGTGATGTGCCATTCTGATTTAGAAAAAAAAAATTAGATTTTCAGATCAAATTGACCCAGCCAGTGAAGCATTAAGAAACTGGCAGGTTTAGTCTGAAAGCCTCATGTTATATCAAACCTGCAGCCGGTGGAAGTCACAGAGCAGCAGTGAGAAAACAACTTTCTCACTGAAATCTTTCTCTTGTTACCGTGTAAGACTTTTTTTGTTCTCATGTATTTTCCTCTTCTCCCCATAGGAGAACGCCCTTTCCAGTGCAATCAGTGCGGAGCCTCCTTCACACAGAAGGGCAACCTTCTGCGCCACATAAAGTTGCACTCAGGTGAAAAGCCCTTCAAGTGTCACCTGTGTAACTACGCTTGCCGTCGCAGGGATGCCCTTACGGGACACCTGAGGACTCACTCAGGTAAGTGAAGGTATGGGACTAACCAGGGGTGCTCATCAGCACCCCTGTCGAGGTGATAAGGGTGGCCACTAAGGTCTTCTCATTCTGCAGAGGCACGGAGCCCCATCTTGAGGTTAACCAAGCTGTGAGCTGGCCACAGTGTGTTAGCAGCAAAGAAATGACTAAACATATCTTCATGACCCTTCACCAGAAGACCTGTTTTTTTTCCCATACTTCTTGGATGATTCAAAGTTTCTGTATTAGGGTTTCATCTTATAAGACTTATGTGAGTAATCCATTTCATGGAAGTACGAACATGAGTTAGAGCTGATGAACGTTTTAGGGTAAGAGATAATATATAAGTTGAAACACAGTCTGGTAGTCATCCTCAACCTAAGGAGTGAACACAATCTGCAGCATTATTTGTTGCACCTTGTTATTACACGTACTTCTAAAAAGAAAGAGTGTGGAGAAGGGAGAGGGTGGGAGAAAAAAAGATAATAATCTTCCACAAAAGGGGACTATGATGGAGTTTTTTAGTGTCTTGTCTCAACAGTAATATGGATATGAGTAAATAGCTGCACTTTTCCATTACCAGGAACCTGTCATTGTTTGACAGAAGCCATAGTCACATACCTTTTGTGAAGTAAAACCAATTTAGCACATTTAAGTGCCTTTAAAAGCAGACTGCAGTCTCATCTAGTTTCCCAAGCTAAGCTGCAAATGCAAATTGTTATTTGGATGGGAGATCTCCAATACACATTGCTGGAATTGACACTGGTAATGTTACTTGTGAAAGTTGGCTCTGGGACCAAATTCTGGGTGGCAAAAGGAGAGCTCTCAAAGTGGTGTTTTTGTGCTGCACAAAACTAAGGAAATTCTTTTCTAGCACACATATTAAATAACATAATAAAATCCTTAGTGTTAATCCCAGATGTCCAAAATAATTTCCACTTCTCTGGTTTGGTCCCAGCCTGATTGAGGAAAGCACAGACTTAAAATAGTATTTTGCCTCCCTCTCCTTTGCTGTTACTGATTTCACAGATGCACAGTTTGAAACATAATTCTTCATATATACATATATATATATATGTATATGAAATTGCACCTAGACACTTCTAGCAAACTATGAGGATTCTGTAGTTGAAGAGACAATGCATAAACTGTAGATAGTGATTATTTCCTGCAATTGGTAAATTGACATCAATACATTATAAAACAAGTTGGATGTCTGAATCAGATTTTCACCTAAGAATTTGTAAATAAAATTCAAAAATTAAACTGTGCAACCATCTAAAGTTGTGAAATCAGGTGTAAGGTGACAGCCTTGTCACATTAAGACAGAAAATTCAAGTCCAAAAGTACACAAAACAGTATTGGTGTGAAATTCCTAGAATTAGCTAGACCTGGATTGGTGTAATACAGAAAATAAATTTTCATGCCATTTCTCTTGAATTTCCAGAAACAGAAAACATGCAAAATCTTAAATTGTCTTAAAAGGGTTGGACTGGTTCTCTTTACATCAGAATTGATATCCAGCCGTGGGCAGGTCGCTACCTATACCCCCACTGGCAGTCTCTGTGGGTATAGACAATAAAGCAAATACTTTCAGACCTTTGAAGGTGTCTCCGTTTCTAACTTGTGTAGATGCTGCTTTTAAAGATTTAGTGTTGCGGTCTTTATCTGATGTGGATCATCTAAAATCAGCTTGCAGCACCCACAGAATTGGCCTGTTGATGAAAAGATATATCACTAATTTTCCATTAGTTCTGTTTTCGTTTAGATTTTTTTTACACTGATGAAATCCTTCTTCAGTTCACCACAGCATGGCTTTATTTTAGGAGTGGGCTTTTTTCCTGTTGTCATTACCATTTTTGATACGCTGTTGAATACCTCATCTGAATCTCATAATTGCTTGTGTTTCCTCCAGTTGGCAAACCCCATAAGTGTGGATACTGTGGTCGCAGTTATAAGCAGCGCAGCTCTTTGGAAGAACATAAAGAACGCTGCCATAACTACCTGCAAACGATGAATCTCTCAAGCAGCATTTATCCAGGTAATAACTGTGTCCACCTGGGGAATAACGCTATCCTGTCACGAGTGCAGAAAAAGGAGTGCAAAAGGAACAGTAATACCATTTGTGGCAACTTTGGCATTGTGGAGGCACACCACTCCCCCCAATATGTATGATATTGCATCTGGATTTATTCTTTTTTTGAGAAATATTGAGCTGTTGTCTCACTTTGTTTAGCTCAAATAAAAAGCCAAAGTACAATTCAAATGTAGCAAAACCCTTGCAAGACCTGGAAAACATCAGTTCGTCATCTCAAGACAGTGTGACTCCATCACCTCACCACTTTTGCTTGGAGTCCTATATTGCAATACTCGTGTGGATATATTTTTAATAGAAACTTAATGCCAGTGTTCTAGGTAGGGTTGCAGAATCTTCTGAGTTGCACATCTCCTTCCCTTTCCAGGCATGGCTTAAAGGGCTCACTTGACCACTAAGACCAACTCGTCTAACAAGGGTGAGAAATCTGTCTTTGATCTCACTCTTCCAAGCAAGAGGACATGAAGCCAGAGGCATTTAATTTAGGCAGTTTGACTTGAACCAGTCCAGAAATGTTAATAATCTGTTGACAGCCTTCTTCCCAACCTCCCCTTTAAAAGAAAACTGGGGGGAGGTGAGGCCCTGTTGTTCTTCTCTGAGAGACTAGTTTTATGATGAAGGTAAAGTCCGTTTCTTGGAAAATATCCACTCTAAAACTATGCCCAGAAATAGAGCAAGCAGATATTGGGGCTTGGATTATATATGGGATCCATCCAAGTAATTACAAAATCCCCTCCTATGTGCAGTTTTAGATAGAGAAGATCCAGCTTCTGTGGTGGAGTTTAAGTAAGTTTCATTTCCTGCATACTCTTTTGATCCTGTCAGTATATGTTATTTGGTTTGTCAAATGACAAAAATGGAAGGTTCTCTCTGCCTTATTTGCAATAATGCCTCATTTAATATTTTATATCTGGACAGAACCTGAATATGTTTTTACATGCTATCAGATAATGTAAAGTATATGCACATAATAATAGCAGCGAATACAGCTGAGATGCTTTTGGCAGACAGCATGTTAGAGCAGCGCCCCTTCTAATTTTATTGAGGGGCTGGAGAATGTATAAATAGAAAAGCTCAGCGTAATATACGGTAGGCAGCAATACTTACTCCTCAAAGAGGTGACATGATTTAGAAGCAAATACTTTGTTTTAGGATTTCAGTCTTCAGTGTCCGGCACATGGATTTGAATGCCTGCACACAGAACAGGAAAATGAGTAGCTGAACTACTACTAAAGTCTTAGTAGGAAAAATGCCCAGATGAAACTGGTGTCAGGAATCATAAACTTTAATAGTTTTAGAGATGGACCTTTGCTTATATCAAATCATGACAGGAGAGCTTGCAGTAGCTTACAGCTAAATATCTAATATCTCAGTGGGATGAAAACTTGAGGAATTCATTAATGCTTTCTTGTATCTTGTAAATCTGTATTTGACGTAATAGGACTGCTTTTGCAAATTAGAAAAAAAATTAAAGTATTAACTTCCAGTTTTAGACCTTATATCCAGTGAAGGACTTCACTCAAAAAAAATTTAGTACTCAGTTAATGAATCAGTTCTTTACATTTCTAGAACATGAAACTTTCCTGCATTTTTCCTATTATTTTGCATGAAGAAAATAATACAAGAAAAAGTAGAGAATGACTGGGTGTCTTTCTTGGACTTCTAGTGTAATCCAAGTTATATCTAGAAAAGCAAGTAGCTATACTGCCACCATTCTTACAATATTTCAAGGTGTGATGTGGATCTATTAGAGCCATTATTCAGGCCATTTTTTCCCCCAGACTCAAAAAAGTTCATACAACAATCTGCTAGAGTGTCTGATTTGACATTCTGCCACAGCAGGATTGCTTTTAACAGCATTTTAAAACAGCTTTTGTAGTATACATAGATAAAAATGTCAGTTGAAAGGACCTAAACTAGTAGAAGTTTTCCATCAGCTTATAAATCTAAAAATACAGTTGAGAAAGAAATTAAATAAAGATCGAGCAAAAAGGAGTAAAAAGGGGAACAAGAGATTGTCTTTATATTTTAACTTGTCTTTTCTTTCTTTAAGAGAAGGAAATACATCACAAAATTGGAACCTGATGAATTTAATGGCAAAATTCTTATTTTAGAGGACTAGAATCTCACTGTCCATGTGAAGTTCATCTCTTAGAGTTATTATCTGGAGTTTTGCATTTGAGTTGAGTGGAAGTGTGCTGAAGTCTTACCAGGCTTATGTAAAATAACAGAAGAAATAGTTTATGAAGTTTAAAAAAGGTCAATTGTGGTTCTTTAGTCACTTGGGAATATTAATTTGAAAAGATAAAATTATTTACTTTTTTCAGTTCACAGATACCCAATTACAGATAAATAGTTTTCCAGTTGGTAGCAAATTTCAGGGGTTTTCAGTTGCAAATGCTGGATATTAGTACGTAATACAATTTGCCCTTTTTTTTAATAGCAGTTTTAAAAGTTTGAAAGTTTGACTTGAATACATGATTCATCCTCTCTTGAACTGATTAGAAATGTAATGTTATTATGTTCTAAACAAATATTTCTTGATCATTTCAACGTTTAACTAAAAAATCAGTCTTTGTTTCCCTGTTAAACATCAGCTTTAAAACATTCTCTGTAAGTCTCCTCTTGAGGTGGTACTTGGAAACCTTGGTCAGCACAAGATTCTGGTGTGTGCTTATTCGATGATGACTATATACCATCAACACCCTTTATTCTTCTGCAGCTTCATGACCAAATTCTGCTCGTTTCTTACATTGGTCACAACCTTTAGTGTCTTATGGGACTGGAGCATAATTCTGTGAGAATCCCTGTCGCTGTCATTGTCACTATCACTGTAGTATGTTCTGCTGCAGCAGTGACTCAAGAACCACTTGTGTACTCTTCAGTTTGGTATTGCAGGGTGGTGTTGTCTGGGACACTTCACCTGCTTCTCACAGTTATCCACCAGACCCTGATTTCATATATTTCAGGGACAGTGAAATTTTCACAATCATCCTTTTATGGCTGTGGTATATTGTCAGAATAACATTGCATTAGAACAATGTGTTCTCAACTATTGAGAAACACCTAGGTACCAGAGTAGTGGGTTCTGTGAACCAGTAAATCCAGTGATAAAAGGAATTCTCAGCAGGCACAGAAGGCAAAATGTAGCAGAGCGGGGCACCTAATTGAAACAGCTTAAAGAATCAAAGCCTAAAAATCATCTTTTGCTTCTTCCTTTAATAGAAACTCACAAGTTCAGGAAAAATGTCCATATCTTAGTAGCAGGTAAAAGTAAAATTAACCCCTCTCTCTGCCTTGACAAACAACAACAAGAACAAAACAAAAAACCAACCAAACAAAAAGCAAAAAACAAACCCCAACAAAACAGCTGTGCTCTGATTTCACTGCATATCACCTTCCCTTTAGATGCTCAAAGTCAGAAATACTTTTCCATGCATTTTTCATAGTCATTGTTTTGACAGTGCATTTTCATACATCCCTTTTGTTTCTGCAGGAAAATACTGAAGTAAAATATAGTGAAAGTGAAATAGTCTTCTTTTCCTAGAGCCTCACAGCTAAGCTCCTAATTCTACAGTGTCTCAGCAGCAGCAGGAGGTTGGGAAACAGGTTTGAGTATTGGAAATCAGTGTTCCAGTGTAGGTGTGATTTTATCAATTTAAATGGTTATTTAAAATATAAATTGCATCAAGGAAGTATCTAAATATTTGCTAGGGGAAAAAGGGGCTGGAGAGAAGGGTTGGTATAGCTTGCAAATATATATTCCACTGCTGAAGTTGAGAAGTTATCCATTTTTCCTGCTAAAGAAGACAAGTGGTTTCACTCGGAGAGGTGCAGAGGGACAGTGGGGGGTGTCAGCGGGAGGGTGAAACAATGAGCTGCTTCATGTCCAGTGTAATGTTAGGGCCTCATTTATTCACAGAAATGCAGAGTGGCTGTAGAACAAGGGTGGAGCGATTGCATGACGTACAGGCAGAAACCTTACAGTTGCTATCTCATTTTTGTATCCTAAATGAGGGAAATGTGAATATGTATGTAGATTAATCAGTATGAGGGACTTTGTTACCAAGAGTCAGAACTGTCCTGTGTCTGATATGGTGAGCTCCTTCATCCAGCTGCTTGGGAGCTAAAAGACATGGACTGACAAACAATAACCTGAAGACAACAGTTCCATTAAAATGGAACAAGCCTGCCTAACCCTTCTGATGTCATTTGATTTCAGTCATAAAAGAGGAAACTAACCAGAGTGAAATGGCTGAAGACCTGTGCAAGATAGGGTCAGAAAGAGCCCTCGTGCTGGATAGACTAGCAAGTAACGTCGCCAAACGTAAGAGCTCTATGCCTCAGAAATTTGTTGGTAAGAGTTAAACGTTTGCTGTCTCCTAAAAAGTAAAACAAAACAAGCCCCCCAAAAATATTACAAGATTTTTACTTTTGCTTTATGGTTTTACTTGGTTTAATAAATTAATAGTATGTATCTCTACAGAATCAGATACAGAGATTTGTTGGGGGGAAAAAAACCAACCAAATAAATATCTCCAGCATACATTTCTGCATGTTTAGTTTTCCGCATCTGGAGATCAAATTTAAATCATTTTTCTGCCTTTTTAGAAGTTTATGAACCAGATCATTACAAGATTTGGACAGGCTCTTAAAGTTGCCTTAAGAACCCAAAGATAGGAATAGAAGTTTCCTGTTGGGATAGCATTTGACCACACTTTCAGAGTTATTTTATTGAATTCTTGGATGACATTCAGGTCTGGGCATATTGGTGTTTCTGAAAGTGTTTGTTAATAGTTGAACATAGAGTGGGGAATATTCTTCACCCTTTGATAAAGTCTGTATACTTCTAAAGCCCAAAATGATCATGGATATGTCTGAGAAAAATACCTAAATGAAAAAATCTTTGGATACTTTTATGAATGATGCAAAATCTTCATGCCCATTTGCACCTAGTAGTTCCTGTCTTAACAGTGAAAAATTTGATGCCATGCCTATAAAAATGAAGGCTCCACATATATTGTTCTGTTTATTAAGCAGTGGTTACACCAGTTTTGTGAGACCCACAGACAAGATTTTGTCAGCTATGGAGGGTTAGTCTTAAATAAATAAAAGCATGGGAAATCAGAGGACATCATATACTCATACCCAGTTAGATTCTTTCATAATTCTCTGCACATTCTTTTATAATTTTATTCTATAGGAGACAATCAGATAAAACTAAAGTCTTTGAAACAAAACACACATTGAGAAAGTCTTCAGTCAAAAGTCAAGGCAAAAAAAAAGACCAGTTTGTGGGACAGAAAATGCAAATACACTTTATTCAACAAGGACACAAGGCTGAAAGGAAAATTAGTATTTTCTAGACAAGGAAAAGGGAATCTTGGCTACATCAGGAGGTGCAACAAAAAGTTTTAAAATAAAGTCCAATTTTTTTTTCAAGTCCAAAGGCAACAATTCCAGAAGGTAGTCAAGGATAAAAAACACTTATAAAAGGACAAAAGTTGTAGTAGAGGTAGTTACCAAAATATGTCAACTGTGTGAGGCAAACCATATTAGTTTAGACACTCTAGTAACTGATTGCATCAGGCAAAATACTAATTTTGTGAAAGTTCCAGGAAGAACAGAAGTGTTAAACTTTAAAAGGTACTAGCAAGTATCCTATATGCAATGTATCTGTGGGTGTGGACTAGCTGTATCATTCTCCTTTTCTCTCTTTACCCCAAGAAACAGTAAAGAAAACCAGTTTAACTATGAGTTTTAGAAGGGCAGAGTTTCCTGTCGGTTAGTTATTCAGCGTGCAGTGTGGGAAGACAACCTACTGACAGCAGATATTTATGGAAATTTGCTAACCTTCAAAAGGGCAAACTTTCCTGACAAGAAAATGCCCCCAAATCCTTTCCTTTCCAGTCCTCACCTGCTGCTTCATGTAATAGGTACATTTATGATTAATTCAAGGTTGGGCCAGCTGGTCAGTAGAGTTTTTGGGTAGTACGACATGTTTATTGCTCCTGCAGATTATCGTATCGTCCCAATCCCAGGGAGAGGGAGCAAAGGGCATCCTTCACATAAGGGAAGGACTTTCTTCTGCTTTACTAGTTTTTTCTCAAGACTGAAATCATTACCTTTCAAAAGTGAGGTTGTTCACCAAATTCAGCCAGTTACCTGTAAAATTCTCTCTGTATTCCAAAATGGAATAGCTCCCAGACCCAAAAGCAGAACTAGGTCATCCAAACCCAGATCAGAACTGCATGAAAGCTTGACACATGGTTGTCGTGTTTTAAAAAATAGGCAGCTAAGAAAAGAGAGGGATTAAAAAATACTAAGAAAAATGGTGTCCATATGCACTGAATGCATTTTTACCTTTTAAGTACTTGCTTCAGAATCCTGAGCAGTGCGAAACTTGAAGCACATCAAACCATTAGCAGTTTAATTTACTTATGCTCTAATAACCACAGAAATGAGCTATTATTTTTAATGAGTGCAAGTATTACCTGCATTGCCCAGATATAGAAATGGTACCTGCCTACCTTAGGTTTGTGTCTGTTTCAGACACTTCGCTTGGAAACAAATTTTTCTCATGAGCACTTGACCCTCTCAGGCCAACTACCAACTAGTTATGCTACATAAAGCAAATACTACCCAAGAAACATATATTAAAATCATGCCTTCTGGATGCCCAAAATTGCATGTATAATGAAGACCAGTCTCACTTTTCAGTGGTGTGCAGTGCCCATGGAATATAAACAATATTGGTCTCATTTTATCCTCCTTGAATCAAGTGTATAAATTCATATTAGGAAAGGTTTTCTGTATTTAATTCAAGAGTCTTTCACAATGCCTATTTTGAATCTTAAGCATCAAATTCTACCTGAAAACTGTTGCATTATCAAGGATAAATCTTGAAGAAAAAAGAATACAGTCCAGTAAAGGGCTTCTCAAATTGGCAGAATGACTGGGAAAGAAAACAAGAGGAACGGGAAGCTTATGCAGCACAGCTAGGTGTCTGTACCCTACATCCCCTATAGGAACTTACACAATGTTAAGAGTATTTCTTTCTCTGCCTGCAGAGCATGGACAAACTAGTATGAAACCATATCATGTGGGAAATATGGACAGAAGGACTTCCTACACTTTGGTCCCCATCTTTGCAATAGTGTCATGCTAGAAGGTTTCTGTGCTCTTTACTGACCTTGGATAGTCAATTTGAGTAGAAACTGGGTGGGAAATTATTGATAAAATAAAGTGCAGACCTTCTGGTAAATTTTCCATGCTTCTGCTAGCATTTCTTTCGACAAATTAGGACTCTGTGAGACCTACCAGCAAATTTCATATTGATCAGGAAATAATTACAGCACATAGAGATGTTTGTGGCTTTCAGTGTTCCCCAAGATCTGCAGAGATAGAAAATCCATCCAGACTACAAACATTCTCTTATTAGTAGACTGCAGGAATCTGTGGAAATCTTTTACCTCTTTTCATTTGCATAAATTTATTAGAGGCCTGATAATAACATTGATGGTTTACACTGTTTGAGAAGACTGCTTAAGTTCATAAAATCAGTATCTGTGCATTTCAGTAGTTTCTTCCACTCCACTATGTTTTGCTTAGTCCTGTCTGTCCAGGAATTTGGGGGAAATTGTGGTGAAACTTGTGTTCAATACTAGGGTATCCAGCTAGAGATACATAAGTGCAGTCTGATTTTAAAAAAGTTAAAGATTTCCCCCTTAATTTTGGCATCCAAGCAGAGTCAAAGTTACATATAACAAGTAATCTTGCTCTAGATAGGGTAATGCGTCTAACATGGCTTATTTAAAAACAAGGTGTGGAGGGGTGATGGCAGTACAAAATGTAAAGTTTTTGTTGTTTTTTTCTTTAAAATGACGTGTGACCACATTGCAATGTGGGTTATTTCTAAGAAACTGAAGGTCTAAAACTAAAACTAAAACATACAATTTCCAGTCTAAGAATGCAATACTTTAGGGAAAAATATTGATAATGTGCTTCATGCTCTGAAGCATGGAGGCCAGGCTCACTGTGACTGTGCTGGTACACTGGCTTTATTAACCACGAAGACAATGCCTCAGCTCACTGTAGGGACTCCAGTTAGAAATGAGAAAGAGAGGATGAAGCACTTGGTCTGTAGCACCCCTGAGTCCCATATAGTTCTTTCCAGAATCTGTTTTTCGTCCATTTGCTTTTCCAAAGCCCTCAGATTATTTAGCAGGCTGAAAAATCCCCACCAACCCACCATTTTTCTAGCCGGCTGTATTAGAGAACTGTGAATACCTCAGGTGGATTTCAGAGGTGGATTTGGTCAACTCTCTTCTTCCATGTTTTATTAATCCATGATGTGCAGTTCCTTAATTTTGTAGAAATCAACCATCTGACTTCTCACTGTTTTTCACTGCAGGTGAAAAGTGTTTGCCTGACCTTCCATACGATGCCACCACCAACTATGAGAAAGAGAACGAGATTATGCAGACGCACGTTATCGACCAGGCCATTAATAATGCCATCAGTTACCTGGGGGCAGAGTCCTTGCGTCCCCTTGTCCAGACACCACCAGGGGGTTCTGAGGTGGTGCCTGTCATCAGCCCCATGTATCAGCTCCACAAACCTCTTGGGGACAGTCAGGTTCGCTCCAACCTTCCTCAGGACAGTGCAGTGGAAAACTTGTTGTTGCTTTCCAAAGCCAAATCTGTCTCCTCCGAACGAGATGCCTCTCCCAGCAACAGCTGCCAAGACTCAACAGATACAGAGAGCAATAATGAGGAGCGCAGTGGTTTGATCTACCTGACAAACCATATAGGTCCCCATGCAAGAAATGGCATCTCTATAAAAGAAGAAAACAGGCAATATGATGTCTTGAGAGCAGGTACTGACAATTCCCAGGATGCTTTCAAAGTGATCAGCAGCAATGGGGAGCAAGTGAAAGTTTACAAGTGTGAACACTGTCGAGTCCTTTTCTTGGATCATGTGATGTATACAATCCATATGGGTTGCCACGGGTTCCGTGATCCTTTTGAGTGCAACATGTGTGGCTACCATAGCCAGGACAGGTACGAATTCTCTTCCCACATAACTCGAGGGGAGCACCGTTTCCACATGAGTTAGAACTCCTCTGGCACAGATCTAGCCTCAACAGCTGTGTTACTGGAGCTGCATGAGCCACGACAGCAACAAAGCACAAGTCAGCTGAACAGTAAAAGTAACAAGAGAATCAGAAGTTCAGCAATTTTTTCTCACAAGAAAAGAGATTTCGTTTTGGTAGCATGCATTGCAACTCAGTTTTCTAAAATGAGTTTTTACTGAAAATGTTTGATCACCAAAAACCTTTAGTAATGTAAGTAGGAGCTTTTGTAGTCACATAGCTAAAAGCCCTTCCCTTAACTGATGCTTCTTGCAAACCTCCCTTGCCAGAACTGTTAACCACGCCAAGGATGCACCACACGACGAGGACACAACAGGCAGGAGTGGCCAAGCTTTCTCTCTTAACACCCTGAGCGTTGGGCTCTTCTACCAGATGTATGTTTTTTGACTTCCTGGTATTATTTGACTCTTTGGGAAGATTGAACTCAACTAAAGAAGGAGGGGCCCATCTCAGATGATTTCACAGACAGCTGGGGTGGGACGGGAGCCCCAGCCAGAAGGTTCTGAGTTGCTTTGGTGGTAAAAAGTAGAACGTTTTCACCTGCAAGGGTGCTACTGGTATTGACATCACAACATGCTCTTTGTGTCACTAGGCAGGTGGGCAGGAATGTGAAAGAAAGAAGAAACACCCTTGTAATATACTCTGTGAAGTATAAATTGCATTTAATGTATAGAAAAAGGGTATTGTTGGCTCTTCTTTGAATAAATATTTTCCCTTCCTATACAATAAAACCCCACTTTTTGTTAAGCAACCCCTCCTCTCTCTGCATAAACAAGTTACAATGTATTTAATTTTTCTTTCTTTTTAAAGTTTCAGTTATTTAGAAAAGTATGATGTACAGTTGAAAGAAGCACTAGATAGATACTCCTTATGCACATTTTTCATCTTTTTAAACTGTCTGGAAAATACTCAAATATCCCTCTCTTACATATGAAAAAAATCCCATTTTGCTTGCACAGAAGATGTCCTCTTGTAGATTTTGTGGCTTTACTCATAAGTGTTGAACTTAATTATTTTTAAAGCACTCAGATGAATTAAACCAGCCAGTCAAAATTTGCAACCGCCTTCTTTTTTCCTGGCATTTGCCATTTCATGAGGGACCAAGCCCCACAAAGGTGCTGAGAACCTTGACTTCCTATTCACTTAGTCATTTCACTACCTGCTTTGAGTTACTTTTACTTCAGGAAACTAATTTTAAGGTTAAAAAAATGGTGGGTTTTGCAGAAGAGAGACCAGAGACTGCAGCACTTTGCAGAGTACAGCAAGGTCCACCAAAAGCTTTCTCCGTGGTGGGTTCTGCTGCAGATACTGTTACCTTCAGTTATAATCAAAATTTCTATGACAAATAGATTTTAACTCCAAACACAGCTGATATTTAAAAAATACTTTTTTTTTAAAGCTGCTACTTAGCTTCCTCTTCCAAATATTTCTTTTCTTTCCCTGAACACCCTCGTAATTTAAGACTGGGCAAAAAAGAAATTTTTGCAGCTGCATAAAAATCTATCATCAGTGCTACAATACTTCCTGGGCAACATCCATAAAAATAACCCATCTTAGTAACTTCCACTCTGATAATAGCTGGATATTTTGCAATAAACACAATCAAATAACCTACAAGACTAGCAGTTTTGTCATACATTTACACATTTTCCATGCATAAGTGCATGCAAGTACATCTGTTTATTATAAAAAAGATTTGATGGGACCATGAACTGCTTGCATCTAGGCCAGAGTGGCCTGATACTTGTAGCTATATTTGATGCACATTTCCTATATACACATACTATTACAGGCACACAGAGTTCCCTCTTCTGCTTTCACTTTTGCAGGTGTAAGTCGGGAGCAACAACACTGAAGCTAGAGGAAAGATACTGATGAAATAACGAATTACAGATATATGCTTCTATATGCTATATAAGGCATGCTATACACGCCTTAGCTTTTCATGCCAGCTCATGCAGCTTGCTTCACCTGACACGTGGGCACAGCAGTGTTCTTACAATGAATGTGTCACTGACAGTTCAGCAGCTTTGTCACCAGATGTGAATGCTGTGTCTGAATGTCCCAGACCTGGTGCATGTACCCACAGCAGTGAGAACACATCACTAGCACGTTAGGTGGGCTCATACATACAGGATGGACAACAATCTCCCAAAAATGAGTGGTTATAAACTACAGACCGAAAGGTGATCCCTTCCATTCCTACACTATACCTCGGTTGCCTTAAGAGACTTTATTGGTCCTCCTCCACTCCCGCATTATAACTCAGCTGAGACTTTATTCTTATTGCCTTCCAGCCCAAGATGCTGTGAAGGGGGTGGGCACAAGGAATTGCTGGTCCCTTTCATGCCCTAGATATGGTTTTGTCATCAATACCTGCTACACATTCAGCTTCAAGACAGACTGTACCTGGCAAAGAGGTATTATCAAATATTTTGTATAGAAATAACCTGAAGAGAACCTTTGGGGGGGGGGGGGGGGGGCGCTTACTCAATGAGTTTCCATAATTTTTTTAACCCCTTATTTTAAGAGACCCCAGGCTATAAAGGGGAGGGGCACAGAAGCTTACTCAGGTGGTTTTGTTTCTTTGCTTTTACCAAAATCTAACACAAGTAATGCCACGTTCATGAACCATGTAAACAAGCACAGCTCCAGTGGAGTTTAAGACTGCCTCAAACATGGCTTTGAAATGTGATTTCTAATTACTGGGTAGGTTTGCTGCCTTCCCAACATCTCTGTGCACACATGCACGTGTCCGAGTCTCTGTGTCACTTCTCTTGCTGACATGCACGTGCCCTGTCTGTGGTTTTGTGTATCATTAATATTTTATATACATATGTATTTGTATATAGATCTAAAATGGTTTATTTGACATGATGATGCACTGTCAGTCACAGTGGGTTTGTTTCCTGGCTCTGGAGTTTTCTTATTTATACTATAAGAGAATATGTTGATGTTGTATATTAAACAGTACAGTAGTATAAATAAGTATATTAAGGCACAGCGTATGAGAGGGCATAGTCTAAATGTAGGAGCAAATGGCATTCTCTGTTCACAAAAGGGCTTTCTTAGGTTTGTTTTTTTCTCTTTTGCACAAAATCATCTTCTATTGGTTTTGAAACAAGTGGTTCAATAATTTTGTTTATGAACATATGAAAGGATGGCATGAAAATAGGATGTTGTGTCTGTGTACATCGAAACAAACTGCGCCCTCGGAAAACTAGTTTAGTGTAACCTCCCTTTTTCTCTTTTTTTGCTACGGTGCAATACCCTGATATAGCTTAGCTGAAATTTAAAAGGAGTAAATGTGTGAGTGGCTTTAAGTTTATGTATGTTTTTAAAAAGTAAAAAATGACTGCTTCCCAGTCCTTCCCCATGCACTGCCTTTTCTAATAGAAAAGTTGTATTTACACCTTTTTTTTTTGCTGTGGTTTTATATTGTAACTTCATTTTTCTTTGAGAATATTGTATTTAAAAAAAAAAAAGCAAATTTCATAAAAATTGGAAATGTTATTAAATTATGTCTGCAAAGTGAGATGCATCCTTTAAGACAAAAGAACAAGGTAAAAAAACCCAAACCCCTGAATCCTTTTCTCACTCTGCTTGTGGGTGATGAAGTCGTTGGGCACAGCAGGAGGCCCTGTGTCTGTGGGGTGGTGACTGTGGGAGGGGCACAATGTAAGGTGAGGTGCAGGCACACAGAGCTCTGTGGGCTCAGGGAGCACTGAGCCTTGAGCGGGGCCTCAGCCACCGCTGCTGCACCCACACCCCGCTCCATGGGGAGTCCATCCATGCTGTCCTCACAACCCATCCTTTGGGGCCAGAAAAAGCCAGGCTCTGTCATCACCCCGTGCTCACCACCTACGTGAGGCAGCCTTGCTTATCCAGCTGAAGATCAAGTCCTAAACTGGCTACCTGCTACCTCGAGTGTCCCCGTCCAAAAAACACATGCAGCTCCTGTGAGCAGCCGACTTTGAGATGGTTGCTTCCTCTCCAGCCCTCTCCTCTTACTCTTCCCTCCCACCAACCAGACAAAGTCATTACAAAACACAATTACCTCTGCATGTAGAATCATGGTAATTCAAAATAAAACACAGAGAAATTATTTCTACTATTTGCCTTAACAAAGGTGATTTCTCTGTGGGCGTCCCTTCAGATTCCAGCACAGTAAATTTCACATCAGATATTTAATGCAAACAAGAATCAGCGTTTTGCTTAAAAAAAGCACCATTTATATAGTTTTAAAAATATTTCCATTTGTAAAACTGTATTATTATGAACAAAATGAGATTTTAGAAAATAGGAAAAGAAACCCAAAACAAACTCTAATGGTATTGCAATTAATTCTTTTAGAGGTTTCCAAAATCTAAATTTTCCTTAAGTTTATGTGATATGGTTTTGTCATAAATTATGACTAGTTGTCTGCAAGAAGGAACTAACATCCTAATTCCTTTGTTCCCCATCATAGCTAGTTCTAAGGTAGGTACCACGATACAAATTGTTACACAGACAAAACCTACAATGAGCGGGGGTGATTATTTTCAGCCTCGAGTCCCCAGAAAGGCTTCCCAGTCCATACATAAGCATCTAAACAGCAAAATAGTGTTAACGTGTGCTCAACAACCAATGCTTTTGAAATCAAGAAATATACTAAAACATACGTGATCCTTTTAGTAGATACCAAAACGAGAACTCAGAGCATGCAGACCTGATAATGTCACAATTTCCTATTTTTTTTGATGTGTGTGTGTGAATCATTCAACATCTTATTTGGGGAAAAGGGGTCAGAAATGCTCCTGACTTTGCCAGTGTACTGAAGATATTGCACTGCTTTTGGCAGCTTGTGAGATGGTCAAAAATAAAGGAAAAGCTTTCACTGAAAGCTTCAAGTTTCAACAGCGGTACCGACAGTTTGAAAGCTGAAAACGTGGCAACTAGAAAACCAAAATGTCTTATTTCTGAAAAAACTGTTCATGCCTTTCTTGTGGGTCCAGAACTCCAGGGCATCTTTCCCAGTTATGGGCCAGCCAGGTAGTGTCCACCAGCATGACACACAGGCAACTTCTTTTCTGGAAGGAAAATGGTACGTGAGAACAAATTCTGGTCCAGATGCATCATGGAAGACAAAAATTCCTCAAACCTGGCCCGTGGAAGGCAACAGAAATGTTAATCTTGACAGGAGGTCCATTATTCCAGTTTCTAAATTTTAATTTTTGATGCATCTTTATTTTGGGCCCACAGACTTTGACTTTTCAGGGCTGCTGAACACGCAATTCTGACTGAAGTCAGTGGCACAGTCAGACATGCAGCGTTTCTGAAATCCTGCTATAATGGCTAAAACATGGTTATGCAGGAAACAGGAGGGACAAACTCTTGCAGAGTTTCACTGAAAATGGGAGTGAGAAATCCAAAGCCAGGCTTCAGATGGCAGGAGTTCATCACATTTAAACAAAAAAAAGGCTGCAGTGAGCGTGACTCTTGCTAAATGAACAGATCCCTGTTAACTGCAGTGAGACTTCTGTTGCATTTAACATTACAACTTTTTTTTTTCTTTTTGTATAAAGGAAGGTGCCACTGCTTTAAAGACCATCCCAGGACAAAGAACAATTCCTGGTTTTATCTGTCCTGACCACACGTATGAAATGTGAATGATAGAGGGTAGCTGCTGCTGTTGCTACCACTGGTGACGGCTGCAAATCACACAAACCAACGCCTTCCTGTCCCTTGGGAGAGAAGTGAAGGTTCTGGTTTATGAGCAGTTAGGGAAGAAAAAAGAAGAAAAAAAAAAAAAGTAGAAAAAAATCTACACCTTGCAGCAGACAGTGAGCCTGGGGCTGATGGGGGTGAGGAAGTTAATCAGCCTTGAGCAGGCTGTTCGGGATGAGGCCAAACAGATGGCTCGTCTCCGAAAGGGCAAAACGGGAAGCAGATGTGGCCACCGCTTCTCCCCATGCATAACTGGGAACCAGCCGGTTGGTGAGGAACTTTGCATAACAAGGATAATTTGGTATCAAAACTGTCCCTAGAAGTGATCTGAATGGATCTGGGCACAGTTGACAGTTTTCACTTCTTGTTTCCCACTCAAGGTTCAACCAGATTAAATTTTAAATTTGACCTTACTGTTGGCCTGGGGTTGCTCTCAGCTGTCTTCTAGGGAAACCTATGATACAGGCAGGTCTCTGCTGAAGTTTTTGGGGTGAAAACCCTGATCCCTGTTCAATCACTTGACATTGTAGTGACTAATTTCAAGCGTGCTCTGATTTTTCAATTTAAAGTTCATAAACTTATGAACAAGCAGCAAAACAGAGCTTGAGCTATTATCCTCTATTTGCATGCACCAAAATTCACAGAGGCTGGGCTAATGTCCCTTGTAAACTCCTTACTACCAAGAGCAGACCCAAGGGCCCCAGAGAAGCCCAGCATCTCTCCCCACTGCCCTGGGAAGCAGGGATGGGGGCCTCTGGCTGCAAAGCTTCAGCAACCTGTCAGAGCCTTTGCACCTGCTAGCCATGCATGCACCATGCATGCATGCATGCACAAAAAAACTGGGACAAGAGCATGAGCATTGAGGGGACAGTTTAATACATAGATATGATGTACTACAAGTAAAAGAGGAGTTTCTCTTTTTTTACTCCTCCCTATTTTATTTCAAAGGACACATCAATTTGACTGCAGCTTTTACTTTATAGTGTCCCTGTTGCATTTACAAGAATGAAATATACGACAGCCTTAATCATTGTATAAATTAAAACAGAGATCCAAAGAGCTCTTAACATTAGGGGTTGTTCAAATCTGCATTCAAACACTCCAGGTTTGTTTTGCTGGCAGTTGTAGGGCACAAAAATGTACCTTTATCATCTTACAGAGATTCCTGAGTGCAGCCACGGGAAAGAATATACACTCATTCTCCATTGTGTTGAAGAAAAAGAAGAGGGTGTAAATACTTGCTAAAAACATATTTGTGGGCAGTAACCAAAGCTTGTTATGTGAATTTTACTTTTTTTTTTAGCAAAGCACATATGCAATTTACCTCCCCAAGTCCACCTCTGAAAAATTCACAAACTCTTTCTTTTTGCATTGCATCCAGTCCCTTAGTTCTAGGCTAATATTATATATAGTATTTTATTTGCATAGTCTAGCAAATGCACATGGGGATTGCGCCTAACACATATACGGATGTAGGGGTTTTTTTGGACTCATTAAATATTGGTACAAATTAGAATGATTACTTCTGCTTTGGAAACATCTGTCTCACCCTCTCTTTGTAAATAAGGCTAAGACACAAACCAGTTTTATAAGGTCTGACACTGATTTTATGACAGTACCTGACAAGAGAATTTCTACTGCAGGAACCAGGGTAAACCTGAATAAGTGAAAATAGTCAAGCTGCTGAAGAACACACACTACCAACACACCCTGCAGTTTGTGCACGTCCAGCTGCTTCTCCCTGAGTCACAACTACATCATGTTAAACTGACCTTTGTACAAAGACGGGATCAACAGAAAGAGTAGACAAACACAAGAAGAAAAGCTGGAGTGGTTTTAGGAAAACAATGAAATGCATTCATTAGTAGAATAAGTCTTCTAAAATTAAGCATTTTCAACAAAATTCCAAAGCCCAAGCCAGGAGAAGGAGACCATAGGCATATGCCAGAATTTCATTAACTAGTTCTTGATAGCTTATCCATTGGTCATTGAAGGTAGGAGCAAATGTACCAGAAGTGATAGGCAGACCAGAAGGGAAATGAAGGGTGGTAGAAGATTGGGTGGAAAAATTAACACATCGAGTTCAGCGGTGAAGAAACTACTCTCTACCATAAGGGTTATTACCACAGAATTAAGAAAAGTCAAACCCAGTGCATTTCAGGGAAATTAAAAATATTCTACCTTTCTCAATAGTTTTATGCCTATTATAGTGTCTGTTATACTATGGGAGAGTTATCCTCTTCTCTTGATTATCCTTTAACCTGAAATCAACTTGTGAGCTAAAACTATTTTTTTATTTGGATCTTATTGATGAAACCCTAACCTCCCACCCCTGCCAAATCCAGACAGCCAATGCAGGTGTTCTCACTATACATTCACACTTCCTTTTTTTTCTTCAATACCTGACAAAGCAGAGAATCACATAGTGTAAATCCTTTTCAACAATTCCTTTCATGTTCTCATTAATGTTAAACAAACTTTCTCTTTTCTTAATAACCCGGCCTCCAGAGATACATAGTTCTGGAGAACACTTATTTTTGTTTCAAATACAGTAGATGTGTAGCCCTGTTGACTTGGGGATGTAGTATATGTGTATGTGTGCAAAATTACAATAAGTGGAAATTACTTTGAACCGAAAAGTAATATAATTTCTTCCTATCATCTTTGAATTTATTCTATAGTTTCCAAAGTTCAAGATACATTTTCTGAAAAGCTGGTAAACAGCAGCACTACTGTGAAACAATTACATCCTTCCCCTTCCCTGAAAGGGAAATTGTAGAACAAAAAAAACCCTGAATTCCTTACGCAAGATCACGCAATAAGTTTTTGACAAAATCAGGACTGGGAGCCAGGCCTCCTAAAACTTATGTCCAGCTTTGGACTAGGTTTGGTCTTTGGTGGGCACTAAACTTAGGAATCCCCATTTGCAAACCCTTGCACTAACACCTAAGAATTGAAAAAAAGACCACAGGTCTAAGAATTCAGCATTTAGATTACATCAAAGTGGGTGTGTGTGCATACTATATGTTTGTCTAATTCAAGATATTCCATAATTTTAAGTTTTTAACCAAGAGCTGCCAGTTTTCCTTCCACATCTGTGTTACCGAAAACATCCTATGTTGCCTAAATTCACAGAATATTTTGACCAAACATATAAAGATACATATTCTATTCCATGATTAGTTGTTGAAGCTAGATGGCTTTTGCCTTGCAAATGTCTTTAAATGAGGCACAGATAAAAAGGAAAACAATATTGGGAGAGAGGCCCTCTGTCTGGTGTACAGCACTGTGGGCCCTCTCAGTTTTTCTATGGATATGTAATGTTCTGCTCAAATATCAGTTTTATGGTGACCAACCAATTAAACAAATTGAGATGCTTTTCTAAGCCTTAAAAACACAACACGAAATCACTCTATTTACCCTCCAAACTATATCAGGAAAAAAAACCCAGCCAACCAATTGAACAAACCCCCAAAAACTCAACAGGGCAATAGCCATGTGAAAATATAATGCTAAAAAAAAAAAAAGTAGCAACCTATAATGGCTTTAGTTACAGGCTCATTTGCAACAGAAAACATGAAGCTCAGTGAAAACTTTGTACAAATACCAACATGCAAAATAGAAACTTAGATAAGCTGTGGAAAGAGGGTGGGATTTCCAGAAAATAGGGAAGAACTTGTTACACCCTCCTTGTCAAACTTTGCAGGATCACCACAGCTTCTCTGGAGAAACAGCATGTGCCAAGGGGGAAAACTGAGAGCTTTCCTTTTGGTTCTGCTTCTCCTGTATAAACTGCTTGCCTAATTTCCTCTGCAATTAGAGAAATATTCGACCCAAAACCCATCATTTCAACATCCTACTGTGCTGTGTACTTTTGCTACTAAGTCTCTGGCTACTTCCATAATTTTATATTATGAATATTGTATCAGGATGTTACTTCTCAAACCCTGGACTGCACTAATATGAAGCAAGATAAAGTCTCCAGGGCAGTGGGAAGAGGGAGGCTGATGCCATTCAGCACCTCCCAGCAGAGCCTCTCCAAAAGGCACACAGGGACAGAGGGCCAAGTCCCTTTGCTGTTTCACACCATGCCAACACGGGAAGTTACACAGCTCATCTTTCTCAGTGTTTCCTGAGGTCATCCTAGGAGCTGTTTCTCCAGAAAAAAAGAATAAAGGCTTTGTCATAGGTGGGTAGACAGGGTCTGGCTTTCTAAGTTGTCCCAGTGCCACTGCCACCTGACAACACATCAGTCAGGGCCCTTCCCCAACATGTGCACGCCCGGTACCGCCAGCCTGGGATGGGCCCTGCTGGGGCCCATCAGCTCCTCCAGCATTAAAGGTGCAGCAAGTGCACGGGGTCTACACAGGAGGAAAGCAGGCAGCACCCCAGCCCAGCCCTGGCCCTTGGCCAGCAGACAACCCCCTCAGGGGCATTCATCTGCCTCTAATCTTAACTTGGCACCTTGAGAAATCCCATTTCCTCATGAGGGTTGAATTCAGCCCCACAGCACACCTTGACAAGTTTGCTAGCCTGTAGCTAGAAAAGAAATACCTACAAGAAAAAAACATGTGGAGGTTTGGTGGTAGTAGAGGGGGGAAGCAAATTTGCACAATATTAAAAGATATTTGGGGGTAGTAAAAATTGAAATAACTTCTTCAGAATATACACTTTACTTGTACTTGGTTTCTTTAGACTAAGCTAAGTCTGCCTCTGCATCAGGAAAACACTGGGAGGAATGAAGGTAGATGTAAAAATCACTGCATTTTGCAGTTAGCTTTCCAAAAGCATTACTGCAGTGATAAGGAAAAAAAATATATATAAATAAAAGGAAAAATGCCATGTATGGTCAGCATACAAAAGTGAGCCTGGTTAAGTGGGCTATCCCAAAGATGCATACTGCAGAATAAGGATTTATCTATTTTTACAGTAGCCTCATATTAGTTTCAGTTTTAACTATATACCAGGAAAAAAAAAAAAAGGATTTCAGACTGACTTATGGAAGTCTCAGAAAACTACATAAGAAATTCCCAGACCCCACAGAGTACCTTGGCCTGCTTTAGGCACAAAATTAAGTACAGGACCCAAGAGTGCATCTCTTCACCTTGCCTCAGTAGGCAGGGCAGTTATGCTACACGCATTATCTCAGAGGCCAACAGGAGACTCCTCCAGCCATCACCCTCCAGCAAGATTTCAGTAGCAGCATGTTCAGACCTATAGGACTGAACAAGAGAAGGATGTTATCACCATTTCCTTTCTCTTCCCTCAGACAATTGGTCTTTAAAGCAAATGCTCCCTTTGAAAAAGGGAATTGCAGCAGAGTACAGCTTTCCCCCTGACCATCCATGCTGCCACTCAGTGAGATTGCCTTTCCAAGGATTTGTTGAGCAGTGCTGTGTTGAAGATCGAATCTGTAGTCCAGTAATTTGTTGGTTCAACCAAAGGGATGGGTGAAACAAGCTGCCTGACTCAAAGAGTGTACGCTTCCTGTTGTTGGCAGAAAGTGAGACTTCACGCTGTTCCCCCTTGCTTCCTTTAAAAACAGTGCCAGGAATTGATGTAAATTGGCTGCAGAGCATCTGACCCTCAAAGCAGGGAAGTGAGAAACTGTAGGACTCAGGAAGATAGAGCAATATTAGCCACCTATATCTAAATATACATGGAGTTTTAATATTCTTTATCAACGATCAAGGACGGCATCGGTGATTTTCACCTGAAATGCGCTCAAGAGGCTGAAGTCTTTAGCAGCTCCAGAGAATTATTTCACCTGAAAAAATCAGTCAAGTGGTTTCTTCAGTCATGAAAACTCCATACTACAGGCCACAGGTGGGCATGCCTGGCACTGCCCAGACAGTTCAGCAGAACGTTAGCAGAGGGATCACCCAAAAAGTTAACTAATTACCCAGCACACAGTTCTGTCAGGCAGGTCCCTGCACTGCTGGGGTGAGAGTGGTGCCAGGTGTTTGACCCTATTGCAATAGAACTAGTGATTTTTATTTTTGAGGCGATACTGAGAGAGCGACAAATGCCATTTACTATCAACCAAAACTCAAATGAATTGAGACTGTTGAATTAATTGGACTCAGAACCTGTTACCTACCTGTTATGTATCTACATTTCAATGCATTTTCAGGATCTTCAGTCTGGGATACTGCTCATATCTGCTCATTTACTCTGTTATTAAAATTCCTAAGATCAAGGATCAGTTTTCAACACAAAAGTACTGTATCAGGATTTTCAGCTCTTTTCCCAGCCTTAGTTGACCTGAGACACAAAGTAAAATTAATCTTTTAGAACCCTCTCTGTTAAAAAGGAAGTTTTAAAGATGTGAGGCTGGTTTTCACAGCTCCCTAAACAAATCTTTAAAAATCGAAGTCCACCCAATGAAAAAACAATAAATATAATAATTAATTCCAGTAACAAGTCATTAACACTGAATGACTTTAAGTAATAAAACAAGGAAACAGAACATTGACTACCTTTGGGGTTTCCTTAAGAAATGGGATGGACTTCTTTGGGAAAAGAACTCCATCTGGTGGTAGGCTATAAAAAAGATCAACTCAGCACTACAGCAGGGTTCATCTCCCTGGAAAAGACTGCTGTTTCTGGAAATGGAGAGGATTTGCATGGATAATTATTTCTCTGTGATTTTTTAAGCCTTATATAGGATAGAAAGAGCAAGGCATCTTTTAGGTTTTCTGAGCCTGTCCTAAGTGCATGCATAGCTAAAGCATTTGAACTCATCTGGCTCACATATCATGGCACAAATTTTCCTGCTGACAGTGCTTTGTGAAAGACATCCCAGGCTGTGGATGATGAGGAGCAGCAGTGCCTTTGCCACCTCCATTTGCAGGCATATGTGTCCAGGATATTAGGACTCACCCGTGGACAATACCTATATCCCTCTGTGGCAATATAAATAAGGTGGCACTACTTTTCCACTGCTGTAAGGGCAATAAAGACTCTTAAAAGATGGAATTTTTGTGGAGATTATGTCCTACAGACAAAAGGTAACATTCCCTGGTATGAACTGCCCCTACTCTGGGGCAACTAGAGGAGGGAGTTGTACTATTGTAACTATTTCGGGCACTGCAGTACCATAACTATTTTTAAAAGCACATGAGAAATAGTTTTCATAAATGAAACCACAATGGAGCAGTCCCCAGCGAGCTCAGCCTTGTCCCTTTGAGACATTTACAGACAGGGCGTTAGTGTGTATTTTCAGCAGATGACAGCAAAAGTTGCTGAAAATTTGATCTTGCATTTCTTTTGTAAAACTTCTGTTTTTGGAATGACTTCTGATATCACAATGTTTTTATTATCACATTTACTTTTTTTCAGTCAACTCTAAGACTCACTGTCATATGACACTAAGGCACCACATGAAGCAGGGTAAAACCTTTTAAATTTAGCATTAAAATCACTGAAAAAAACCACACAAGGGACATTCAGAAAATAACAGACTCAAAATCTCTGTTGTTATTTTCTACCTCTTCTTTCTCTCCTGTGGTAGCTATACTAGCCCAGAGGTTCTGTGACCTTCTTGAAAGTATTTTTCTTTTTCTGTTTTGTGCTATCACCACTAAATGTATGCTTTTATATAACATTAAGCCATTGACAGGTATTGACAAATATACTTATCATTGACAAAATAACTTGAAAGTATACATATTAATTTGCATCTTTATGTGTATCCATTTCCCCATAACACTTTTCCATTTTCTCTGTTGATTCTTTTTGATTTTTCTCCCTCTTATTTATAAGAGTAGCTGGCACCAGAATAGCTTGCAGAAACCATCTTCCAGAGTTCATGCTCTCTCAGGAAAAAAATTCTCCATCACTTAAGAAAAATCAGGAGTCTCTATAATTCTATGTAAATGGTTACATTCTTCACTACATCACATCTATATCCATTCCATAGCACAAATAATTTGTGTGCAAAAAATATAGTATATCTAGAGCATTCAAGCTCCCTACATTAATATCTCACTCCTCTTCTTCTTTTTTTTCTTTTCAAATTTGTAAAAAAAAATCCATAGGTGAACTAGAAATGAAGGTCAAAGTTCTCCTTCTTCCAAATATTGAATTAAGTACATGAGCACAAACTATTTCATGACAACTCTTGTAAGAAATCTTATTGGTTACATCAGATCTGCACGGAGAAGCAGTCAGTAGTTGTAACTGTCACAAAATAAAATTATTCATTTGGAAAAGGAGATATGTAGGTCTTAATCACCACTGAGTAACATTTCTAACTGGTGATGTTTATTAACCAAAATGATTCTGCATAACAGGTTTAGGGGGAACTGGTTCCAACTGGCAAAGACATATTCTCCTTTGGCTGTAAGTAAAAAGTTATAAAGAGACAGTTTTGCTAATATCAGTAAATAGAGTAAAAAAACCCAAACAAACAAACTAGAAAATACTCTAAATTTAAAAGCCATTACATTCATAGTACAGAACTCAAAACCTGCAAGAACTGGGTAGGAATTTTCCCAAGCCACTGCCTGGAATTTTGTGATCTACTCCTGGGAAAAAAAAAAAAAAAGCCAGCATTATTTTTTCCCTGTGAATACACAATTGTTCTAGACAGTCTTTCAAAGCAATTAGCAGACTGGTCATTTAATTTCATGTACCCAGGTGTTTCCACTTTACAAAGCCCAGTGAGAATTTCAGATTTTAGTATTCCAGTTCCAAAACCGGGCAAACTAATCTCAAACTGGATTTTTTTATCAGCACAGTTTAAGGAAAGCCTCAGCTCCTGGAAGCTTTTCTTATGCGGCTTTGGTGAAAAGCCTCAGAAAAGCCTGGCTGTGTTTCTAGCTTGGGTGTTTGAGTACACCCGAAACAAAGGAAGGTGTAACATGATCAGAAGCAGGACAGAACACGAGATGACACCCTACCCACGCAGACTACAAACCAACCCAACCCAAACAGGCAGGCAGTTTTAGGATTAGGGTTTGTTTGGGAATCTGAGACACAACCTCAGCTGCACACATGCAAGGCAGGATGAGCTACATGGTTGTAATGCTACAACCAAACCACATCATGGGCAACCTTGCCCCTGCTTGTACTCACACAGCTGAAGGTTCCCCTTTTCTGTTCCCCCCCTTCCCTGACCACCTAACAGCTCTGGTCATGCCCGAGTGAAGAAAGGGCAGTTCTTCCCCTTATCCCCAGTAACCCACAGTGAGGAAGCACTCCATCATCTCTCTGCCAGCCAAAAAAGCAGATTTGGTATCTTCACAGCATCCCTGAAGCTTTCATTCATTCTCCTTGACCCTCAGCTTCAGGAAGAGAACAATATTGCCTTTTTCTTGCTGTTCTATCTTCTCCACAAGAAAACAACCCAGTATTTCTCTAGAACAAGTAACCTACTTTGGCAATATGGGAACATGAACACAGGACATACCTGATGTGAGTGTTCTTGTGTGACATTTTCTGAAAACAGAAATCACTAAATTATTGTAACACCATTAGTAAAACCATAATCAAAGTGCAGTACTCTAGGGCAACAGAGGGAAAATAAAATCCAGATAGTTATGCTGCCAGTTGCAAGGAACAAATCTGTGCAGTCAAGGGAATACAGCTCTCTAAGACGCTATTTTCTGCTGCTAAACAATTTGGGAATGCGTTTTTATATCCCTTAGCAACCTAATGTTTTCAAGGTCAAGAGGAATTTTGGTACAGCTACCTCCCGTTAATAAACTGTTTGTGATGCTTTCAAAAAACTGATACAAACAACAAGGTATATCAGAGATTTCACATGGGTCTTTCCTATAGCAGTGACAATGTATTCATTAGTGACTATGTGATGGAAAAGGGAGCCTCCGCTGCATAACTTTGCTGTTGAAACCAAGCTGGGAAAGATGGGAAAACACAGCAACTACATGAAAACTTTGCTGACAATGAGCCATAAACTGAAAACACAAGCATCATGCCCCAATAAACAGTTCATGTATCTTTCACCCTACACTCACGTCCAGTCCTACTCTGCTCCACTTTCACCTGTTATCACTGACAGGCACTGTCCTGTTCAGGGCATTTCAGTGCCAAAGAGACATGAACAGAAGTGATCAGAAGTCTAACCAACAGGACACTCTAAGAGAGTGGAAGAGGGACATTTCTGTAGCACAGGTAGTATTGTAATGCTGAATGACAACAAATCTCAACTGCTCTAAGCACCTGCTACAAAGGGGATGATTAAACATTTCCCGGTGTCTGTGAGCAATATGGACAGAGTAAGGCACGAAACGTTTACATCCCAGCAACGGAGATGAGACACTGGGAAGAATTTTACTCATCTTCAATCTTGCTAAAGAAGAATTCAGGCAAGAAAGCCACTTTATTAATGGCTAACATCAAACATTTACCACACTCTGTTTGCATAGCCGCATATACTGAATACATCAAGTCCCGAGTGTGATCATATCACTGGTATGGCAATGAACATTCAATAACAGATTTTAAAGAACAAATCAGGCAAAATATGCATCAGGAATCACAAAAACTAATTCACTCTAGATGAAGTGGGAATTTGATGATTTCTTGGAGTCCTTTTCAGACTCTGAAATAACTCTGTGATAATGCTATTTTGGCTTCGCATCTATGAGCCAAGATTATATGATGTTTCTGACCTAATGAGACAAAAACAAGTACTAGAGACCTATTGGTACTACAGCTGCTTATAGCTACAGCACCTTAAATGATTGCTTTTCTGCAGATAACATAAAGAATGGTAATAAAATATTAAAAAGCAAGGCTAAGAAATCTAGACTTTGGGAATTTTGTGTCAGTATCTTCACTAAGAATGGCAGTTATGTGAGTTGTTCTGCTGAAGGCATCTGTGTTGGGAGTGGATGTGAAGGTTTGGATAGTGGAGGGTTGCAGGGGTGGCCTCTGTGGAGAAAGGCCAGGGGCTGCCCTGCACTGGACACGTCTGGTTCCAACAGACCCATGGTGGAGCAGATATCTACACTGCAGCCCATGAGACAGCCCATGTCAGAGCAGATGGATATTCCTAAACATACAGAGTGCCTGTAGCAGCGCAGAAGAAAAACATGAGGTGGAAGGAGCTGCAGTGAGAAGCTGACTGCAACATCCCACCCACCTATGCCCTGTGGTAGCAGGGTAGAAGAGCTGGGAATGAAGTTGAGCTTGAAACAACAAAGGTAGTAAACAAAGGGAGTAAAGGTACTGTTTCAATGTTTTAATGTATTTTAATTGGCAATAAGTTAATTTGCCCCATGCCGAGTGAGTTTTGCCCACAGTGGTAACTGGTGAGTGATCTCCCCGTCTTTACCTCAATCCACAAGCCCACAGTGGTAACTGGTGAGTGATCTCCCCGTCTTTACCTCAATCCACAAGCCCTCTCACCCTATTTTCTCCCCCGTGTCCCACTGAGGAGTGAGAGTGACTGACGGGCTGGGTGGGCACCTGGCTGTTAGCCAAGGTTAGACTGCCAGAGTACCTCTTTAGGTATGAAAACTACTCAGGAGCCTTCTTTCAAAACTCTCCCAAGTCTGTCCTTTCATTTAAATTTCAAAGGAATGCCCACTCATAAGTTTGAAGACAAGTGCAAACATTCCTTGTGTATCTTACAGTTCAAAGCATCTTTTAAGTCCTAATTAATCTAAGTGCTCACTAAGACCGAACTCTCACTGCCATCAAAATTATCACTTTAACAGTAATTTTTGCTTATTTGGTGGGTTGTTTTCCAATGGCACGTTGGCTTGTAAGTAGTTCCATAATTCCTATTAGAAAGAAACTGCCTTATTCCAAAAGGACAATCTCAGAGATGCTCTTCGAGGCCATTGTGATCCACTCACCTTAGCAGGTGATGATCATTGCTGCCTCATCAGCTTTTCCCCTACTTGTGTTGGCACAGTTTTCTGTAAATGAAAATTCCCCTGGGGATTTCATACTGTTCTGAGACAATTTAGCTAACTCAAATACAAGATGCACTGAGAAAATGGAGATTCTGAATTGCTTTGTTTATTAATGAGACCTCACTTTTCCAGGACTGCAATTATTTACCTTTAAAAGAAACTAAGAGATTGTGCATCAAGTGCTGCCAAACTATAAAACCAGAGGAGAGTCCTGTATTTCTTCTTCCAAAGTTCAGCCACCCAAAAAGAATAAATAATGAAGTACACAGGTTTCTGCATACACAAAACAGATCCATTAAGGTGGATTTATCTGCACCATTTCCCTTAAATTGCAATCATGCCCCACTTCTGTGCAATTTTCTATATTTTGGGAAATTATGTTACTGCAATCTAATGGCTTGTGTGGTGGCTCTGTTATAGTGGGTTATGAAGCACATATTGGGGTAACAATGGAAGTCCTGCTGACTTGTGAGCCCTGCAGCAAAGCCTGAATAATGCTACATGGCTGAAGAGATGGCTGTATTACCTGCATCATTATTAAAACAGAATAATCTTTACCTAACGTATCCTTTCATTATTTCTATGTGTTTCCTAAAAATAAAAAAAAAAAAAAAGGTACGTTCATGTAATTCAAGAGAGGGCTAACTAATGAGTAACATAAGCAGTAGGAGGAAGAACACTTTTGTCTGGTGTTGTGGTTCTACCTTTTATCTCTTTCACACGTTCCACTGTCCAGGAGACTCGTACAGCAGCACAGCACTTTTGTCCCAGTCCTAGTCATCTTAGGGGGAATGTTATTGTCTATCACCACGTGCATTCTCACTGGTCCTTCTGTAGAGCCATTTCTATTAAAATGTGAATATTCAGACACACAGATGACCACAGAACGCTCACATAGCATACCAGAGTAATTCCCAGCATAAATAAGGCAATTATTTATCCATACTTAAGGGATTTATTACCCTGGAGCAACCCTTAGGTTTTACTAAACAAGTAAAATACTCTGGTGTTTCATTCACTTGCCTGAGCAATGATTTTAAAGAAATATTGGGAGAGTGCAAAAATCTCACCTAATAGATGTTTATAGCTCTCCAATATTGAACTTGTAAGAGCAGACTTAATCTCATAATCTTTACCCAAGTGGCACAAAAGTCAATCAGTTTGGACCACATCACACATTTATCCTTACAAAATAATCTAATTATTCTACGATCACTATTTCAAAACTGAAGATAAATTCCCATACCTAAACTTTTACATCTCTGCAAAACAATTTCTAATACATACCAGACTTTACCAGAAACATGAGCTAGGAATAAAACTGATTTTTGTGTTTAAATCAGGATGAGCTCTAAGAAATTCAAAGTCTTCCAAATTATTCTAGATTCAAGGCTCACTATAGGCTCTTGGGCCCTGAAGCTCCCAGATGGCTTTAAAAAAATGCTAGCTAAACAGCATTTATCCATTTTCAGAAAAATCTAAGTAAAACTAGATTTTAAGCTCTGTTTTTTCCTGAATAGGAGAAAAAGTGCCTTAGAGGAACTGAAAATGAAGCATGGACACCACAACAGCCAGCTCTGCCACACTAACAAACGAATCTAAAGGAAAGCTTTTCGTTTATTTTTCCCTTCAGGGGCAGCTCTGTCCAGCCAGTGGGCAAGGACAGATTATGTGAACAAAATGCCATGCATTCTTTCATATCTTAGGTAAGAAATGCCAAATACGAGCTAGTCAGAAATTTTACCATTGTTGTATCAAGATTTTTTAAGGAGCAGTGGAACTCAGTCAATGTTGGGACACAAGATTTCTCCTTCCTTATCACTAGAACCCAGCACTCTTGGAGTAAGGCATCTTCCATCTTGGTTTGATGGATGCAGCTGTTATTGTTTCTGCTTGTGGGTCCAACCAGGAGCAAGGCTGAGCCCCTAATCCAAACATTTGGGAGCACGCACACACACGGAAACAAGGGCGCAGAGCAAGCAGTGCCTTTACGAGCACACACATACACACACACGCAGCAAATGCACTCACACAAATCCATCAACAGCCCCATCCTGTCCCTCATCTCCAGCCAAACGGGACCGAAGCTCACCAGTATGACACAAACCCCCCACTCTCCAGCTTCACAAGGACACCATGCTCATGGAGCCTTTGGAATTTAAGTTCATCAAATACTCATTCCCAGATCCTAAGCCTCCTTGCCCTGCCACTGGCTTATACCTGGGCTCTTTCCAAATGCTATTTTCCTCCTACCTGCCAGCTAGTCCAGCCTCAAGTTTGCCAGTGAGTTTTGTTAGTGAAGTTTGCACACACACAGGGATCCCTACAGCACCTGGTCATACACACACTGGGCTGGCCCCAGGTCCTAAAGTCCCTATGACTCATGGCCTCTTCTCCAGTTGCAGGTGTCCAGACCTCCCGATAAAACACATCTGCACACGCTGATACAGCACAGAAAGCATAGTCAGGCAGAAGATCATCAGAAAGTTTTTAATAAGAAGCTGGGATAGACTGCAGTGATGTGTCACAAGGCTGACAACAGCACTGCTCAAGACTTTCCCCTTTTATTCCCCCTTTTATTTTTCCATGCAACTCCACATCCACCTTGGCCCTTTCTCCCTCTGCTCCTGTCTCCTCCCAAAAAATGCGTTTCTAACTACTTTTACCCATTAATCTCAGTTTTGCTACATCTCTACCCAAAACTGCTATTTCTGGTATTACTTGGGTCCCCTTCCAGTACAACATGGTGGGCTTTGCAAGATTCCCCCCAGTATTCCCTTCAATTATATGTGAGGTTTGACCACCTTCCCTTAAACATCAGTGAAATTTGTCCATCTTTCACAGCAGCTATCTGTAAATTTTGTCAGCTTCTCGCTGCTACTGGTGTTCAGCAATTTTTCATCTTGTGACCAGTAGTTCCTCACAGTCTTTTCAGCTGGCAAAACCTCAGGCCAGAGCCTGCATAATGTAAGAAGGTTTAATTCCCAGATAGAAACAAAAAGAAGTGCAGACAACTCTAAATTACCATGTTGGATATGTGGCAGTATTAAAGGAATGTTCCTGTGTAACAGTTAGGATGCAGTTCATCTACCACAGCCAAATGTCTGGTTCCAGGTTTCATAGAGCTCCAGGTCCTTGGAGGAGACACTGGGCCGCACAGTTCTGAAGGCACTCTCAAAATCCAGGAAAGTGATGGGCCGTACTTGCTCTGGCAGGATGGTTGCAATGTCCATGGACTGCAGACTGCGGATGGGGCCCAGAGACGCTTCCCGGCAGAGCTGTGTCATGTCTGCCCCAGAAAACCCATCGGATTTCTTAACTATAAGTTCAATTTCCTCTTCATTTAGGGAGCAGTGCTCCTTGGACATGAGACGAGTAACAATCTGCTTCCTGGCTGAGGCCTCTGGAAGAGGGATGTACAGTCTCTTCACCAGTCTCCTTCGGGCAGCTTCATCGATCTCTTGGGGTCGATTTGTTGCCCCAACCACTAGAATACGATCTTCAGAGGAGGTTGTTGCCCCATCTAACTGGATCAGAAATTCAGTTTTTATTCTTCTCGACGACTCATGCTCCCCCTCCCCACGCTGAGACAGAAGAGAATCAATTTCATCAATGAAAATCACTGCTGGCTGTTGACATCGTGCCACAGCAAACAGTGCACGGACCATCTTTTCCCCCTCACCCACCCATTTGGAAGTCAAAGAAGAGGCACTGATGCTAAAAAAAGTTGCTCCAGACTGGCATGCAATGCACTTGCCTATGAGAGTCTTGCCAGTCCCAGGGGGGCCAAAGAGCAGAATTCCTTTAGGAGGACCACGCAACCCAGTGAAGATGTCTGGCCTCAGCATAGGCCAGACCACTATTTCCTTTATAGTAGCTTTAGCAAACTCAACTCCGGCGATGTCATCCCAGTTGACCGGGGGCCCGTGGTCCATGATCTCATGCATAATGAGCTCAACCATTTTTGGTTCTATGTTTTTCAGCCGTTCATCTACAGGCAACAATGAATCTGTTGGTTCTCTTGTGTCAGGTTTACACAGTGCTCCTCCATTTTCACTTCCATCTTGCTTTGGAACTGGAGGAACAAACTTGCCAAATGGACCCCGAGACCTGCCTGCACCCAGGGATTTTTTTACACCTCCATATGATGAGACTGGTGCACGCTGGGGTTGGTTTTGAGATTTCTTTTGCTGATCCACCCACAGCTGTTCTTTTGCAGTTTTAAAACCTGGAGCACTGCTCTCTTCATTTCTGTTTCTATGCCCTGAAAAACTACTGGTTTCTGTGCTAATGAGAGGCTGGCATGGAGCAAGGCTAGGAATAACTGTGCTGCTTTCATCAGCCAGACCATAGAATGCTTTTCTTTTCCCAGAACTTACAGACCAAGCAGGTGCAGCTGACTGGTTAAAAACAGACAAATTTTGCCCATCACAACAGTTACCTGACATTTTCAGAGAACTACTACTTGTGGTTTCTTTACTTCCAAACAGTGGAGTTGCCTGGAAAACTGGTTGAACCCTTTTGCTTAAGGAGGCTGAAGCAGCAAGCAGTGTATCTGAAGTTTTAGTCACAGGGGGCACACGGCTTTGAAGAGACTTTGAAGATGAGGGATGCTCCAGGAGATCTGGTCCCTGACTTGCACATTTTGCTGAGCCAGCACAGAGCTCAGTCTCTCCGGCACTGCCTAAGACACCAAGTTTAGAAAGAGCTAGAGCAGCGGAGGCACTGACCCCTTTATCAGCTTGTACACAGGCATCTGTTGGTGCCATCTGAGAGCTCTGGAAAATTTTGCCAGCCTGCATCCTCTCTTGCACACACTTTAATTCAAATACATTATCTGTTGTCAAGGCAGATTGCCACTTGTCACTGTCATTCTGCTGACACTTTGCCAAAGTCAAAATGTTTTCCGCATAGTTATTCAAGCCAGTCTCCATGTTGCCAGAGTCAATAACTGCAGAGTATTTCTCCGCGTACTTTTTGAACAGGTTGGCAGCACAGGCCTGGGAGATCTCAGAGTTTGCCCATGCATACTGAATACGCAGGATTTTGGCACGGTACTCATCTGCCTTCTGTGCAGGTGTGCAGGTGTCAGAGGTAATAGCAAAGTAACTTCTCTGCCAGTCACTCAGGTGCACGGAGCTGGGGGTGGGGGCCTCCATCACTGATGCTGGAACAGAAAATATCTGCAGTTACAAAATGCACTTCACAGCCATTTGCAAAGGCTACTTCTCCCCTTTCCTAAATACATGCCCATGAAACACATAACATTTCAATTAGAGAAACAGCGCAGCAGATGTTGCAAGATACTCAGACAGTCACGACACTTTGCCATTTTCAAAAAGCAACCAGTTTGTGGTGTAAAGGCATTTAGATTGAGGTTCTCTTTTCTACCCTGTTTGAAAAAAGAAAAGAAGAAGAAGAAAAAAAGGGAGGGGTGAAGAAAAAAGCAGAGAGTGTGCTGTTAACCAGAGGTCTCCTGGGGAGGTAAGTAGACTGCAAAGAATGGTAACAGATGGCTAAGCAAAAATTGGCCTTGTTAAATGAAATCACCAGTGCTTTCACTCTTATTTGACAGAATAAGGCACAGGGCAGAGGAGGACAGATTATACACCACTGTCAGAATGACTGTTTATTACAGTGATGGTAATAAAAAGGAAACAATGAAGCTAATAAACAAAATTATACGCAAAGTCTCTGAGGGGAGGTAAAAGCAGAATGAATAAGTCTGAGTGTGGTAAACTTTCAGAGTAAGATAATATTTACAGATTCACAGCAAGTTCAAAACTATTTCATTTAGAATGCACTAAAATGTCCCTATTTTATACTTTAGAGAAACAAAGTTCTTGCATGTTTAAAGTAATGCTTATTTCTCAGTTTTAAAAAGAGGAATTTAAATTTAATGATTTTTTACTTAAAGAAATAGTAAAGATGACATTTGGATCAGAAGAAGCATTTTTTTAAGACCTGATATGATTTGTTCATGTTTATGATGTATATTCTTCCTCTGCAAAGCATCGTGTGCAGAGACATTGCAAGCAACATTTAGAATGCATCATTTCAGAGGACACTGGAACAAAAAAAATTAAGAGAAACCTACCACTGCCTCAACAGGGTTTGCAGAAAGCTCTTAATGTAGTAGTTTTGATCTCCTTATCTGTCCATAAGGGATATAATTTCCAGGGTTTTTTTACTTCAGTAAGTTAATAGGATTTTTTTTTGTTAACTTCAATATGTACAAGCACATTCCAGACAGGGAATACTTAAAACAAAAACTATTAAAGTGTAGGTCCATATATTCTGCATCTCTTCCAACAGAGGATGAGTCAACTTGCAGTCTTCTTCTGAATCAGCTACAGACTATATACAAGTGTAGATGAAGGTACGGGTGCAATGTTCATACAAGACTGGGAAGACAGAACAGAACACAGGGATACAGGGTGTGGGGCCTTTCCTCTCTAATTGTTTTTTAAAAGTCTTACATCAGCATTAGACAACAGGGAGCACAGATGACTACTGTGCATACGATTATATGGTTTACACACATAATAAATAATGAGTAGGTAAACCATTCCCTCTTTCGATTTTTTTTTTAGACTTCAGCACAACTTTGTAGAGCTGTTTAGAAAAGTCAAAATACATTTTACCTGCAAATCTGGTGCCTTTACAACCAAATCCAATGAAAACAAACAAAATAACTCCCACAAAAATAAGACTTTCTCTCTGAAAAATTACTGCCATCTTTTGTACCATAAGAAGTCTCACTTCTGCCTACTGAATCCAGGGTAAATTCACATCATAATCCATCTGTAGCTGAGTGACAGGTGACTGAACAGGAGATGAAAGACTTCTCTAAACAACTACTAAACAGCTGCACTGTGCACATAACTTTTTTGTAACTATTGAATCAAAAATATCTTATGCACCATAAAAGCTAAGTTCAGAAAAAGTTTAATAGCATGGATTTGCTCCCATGAAATATTCCCGTAACTTCCATGATCCAGAAAACCTCAAGGTCACTACCACTCCCTTAAGGATTTAGCAATCACCTTCACAGCACCGAGGGAAGGTCATAAGAAGTGAACAGTGGTAACCAGTTTAAAATTTCAGTTTGGTTTTTCACCAAATCAGAGAACGGGTCAGGTTGACAGGGCACACAGTGGGTTATCTGATCCAACCTCCCTGCTCAAGCAGGGTCATCCCATCCACACAGCTCTTGCGTATCTCCAGTGAGGGAGACTCCACAATCTCTCTGGGCAATCTGTCCCAGCGCTGGGTCACCTCACGTTAGGTGGAACTTCCTGGGCATAAGCTGCCTCTTGTCACCAGCGAGAAGAGCCTGGCTCCATTCTCTTCATACCCTCCTTTTAGACACTTATATACTTCTGAGGTATCTCCTAGTATCATATTCTCTCCCCCTATTCTAACCCCTGTTACTTGTCCTCACAGCCTCACTATTTCTCCCCTAGGAGACAGCCAAACGCCCACACGTTCAGCCGGAGCTGTTCCCAGACAAGGACATCGTACTTCCCTGTGAGTGCCTGAAGTTGGGAGGAGGTTTATTCAAGCACTGACACGAATGAATTTCTGGCACACAGAGGCACATCAGGACGCACCAGGGGCACGCCCGCCTGCAGGCCAGGGAACCACCGGGAAGCACACCGGCACACCCCCCATTCATAGCCCGCAGGCCAGCAATATCGGCGGGAAGCTGACCAGGATCGGCTGAGCCCAGCGCGCACAGGACGATGCGGCCCCGCCGGCAGTCACGGCCCTTCAGCCCGGGGTTCCTCAGCCCAGGGGCCCTCGCGGGTCCGGCTGCGGAGCGGTCCCCTCTTACCACGCCGGGAAGCCGAGCCCGGAGCCTTGAGGGCTCCTCGGTGGCGCCGGCCCCTCCACAGGGACGAAGGGACTCCCCTCCCCAGACCCCAGACGGGCTGCGCGCGGCCCGGGAATTCCCGCAGCTCCGCCGCTCCCGCCCCGCGCCACGCGCGCCACGCGCGCCACGCGCACCCCCCGCACCCACCGGCCGCCACCGCCTCCACGCAGCGCGCGCGCTCGCGCTGCTTCCAGCCCCGCCCCCGTCCCACCCGCCAATCCAGTAACAGGGCTCCACGAGACGCAGCCAATCAGAGAGCGCAAGGGAGGGAGAGGGGGAGAGGGGCGGGCTCGGTTCGTGACGTCATCGGGCTCGCCGAGGCGCTGGGTGGGAAGGCGCGCGGCGGAGTGGGCGGGTGGCGGTCCCCATTGGCTGCGCCAGAGGCGCGCGCCCTCCAATGGGCGCGGGGTCCGTGCCTTGGGGGCGGGGCCGAACCCGCCCCGCCTTCAGTGCGCGGGCGGATGCGCGCGTGTGTCCCGCGTCCACCGCTTCGCTTCTTCCCATCGCCCTTCCCGTCCCACACGCGCCCTCGCCGCTAAATCCTTCGCTGGCGGGCCCGGGCGCGCCCGTCTCGTCCGGGCAGGCGTGTGCCAGTCGGTGTTCCGGCTGCCGTGGCTTGCCCAGGGCGGCTTTGGTGGCCTGCCAGCCCTTGCCACGCGCCTCGCAAAAACCTTCTTCATAAAGGAAGGCTTGGTTCCTCGACTGGAAGTTAGAGCGGCCGAGAAGGGAGAGGCTGGAGAATGTCACGTTTATTGCCTGTCCAGCCCATTTTCAGTAGCAGTGGGAAATGGCAACACGGAGATGCACTGTTCCTGCGAGGCAGAGGAGGCCCTTGCCTTCATGCACAGTTCGGTGACCGAAGGAGCAGAATTGCTGCGGCTCTTTCTGTGCCCAACTCGAGTCTGGCTGCTCAAAATGGCAGGGTGGCAACCTCCCATCAACACACCCCAGTTACCTGCTGTTCCTTCCTCTCCTCCTAGTAAGAAGACCCCCTGAGCGCCCTTCGCTCTCCTCAGAGGTGTCCTTGCAGTTGGGTCCTGGGCTCAGTCCTTGGCAACCCCACTCTGAGCAGGACAAGCTCCACGAGAGGCAAGTTCCAGGGAAGATGGGCCCAGACAAAGCCCTGGCCCCCGTCGTGGCTTGGGTGTCAGCAATGGGCACCCAACCCTTCCTCACACGCAGCACTCAACCTCCACAGCCACCTGTACCATTTCCACTCCCGTGGCACAGTTGCAGGACCACCACAGCAGTGTCAGAAAGTGGTGCTGTCTAACACTCTGGAAACAACAGCTGCTGGACAGGCCTTTTTGGGAAAACAACTCTGCTGAAGGTCTGAGCAGCAGTAACTGGACTTTGTGGCAGAGGGACACAATGAATGGCACAATGCCTTGCAGGGCAAAAGATGGTGGCCCAGGTGGATGTATGCCATGTGCTGAATCTGATTGTGGAGTCCCTAGCTGGATCACACCAACCCACATCCAAATTAGCACATCAAACTAGATGCAAATTAGCACACTAAGCTCAAGTTACACCTCTGGTATTAACATAGACACTTGTGTGTGGGTGGACATTTAATTTCCCATGAGAAACATTTCTTGCAGTTACTGTCAGGTTTTTGTTATACATTAACCTTGTTACACCATTAGTGCAGACAGCATATTAAACTGTCTGGGCTAGCATGCGAACTATCATCTCAGACCCAAGTGGGCTAACCTAATTGGGCTCTAAACCCAACATTTAGAGTTTGTGACACTGCTGCCATCAATTTTTTCCCAAGGCATGCTTCCCCAATTTCCCTTGGGTTGCACATGGGCAGGGAGCCAAGGAGCCTGCAGCTGCAAGCAGCCCCTGGGGACATAGTCAGGCAGGACTAATGACATGGGCCCCTTCCCTGTCCTACCTGATGGCTCTGGAGCTGCAAGTCAAAGCCAAAGCTGGGCAGCTGGCTCCAGTGTCAGATCCAGCTGCAGGACTGTGCAGAACTTTACAGAAGGAACAACATGGCCCTGGTTATATCCATGTATTTTTCAGATGCATGTTGCTGAGGAGGAACTTCCCTCAGGAAAGTTTGCAAACTCCCATTTGCAAAGTAATTCATTTGAAGGACACACTGAGAAAAAGTGATTGATGGTGAAAATCAGGGCACTGACTTGATATTAGTGGGGAAGTTGGACCTCTTACAGCACATCTGGCATGAATAAGATTGGAAAAGCTTGTTTAAGAACAAAGACCATAATCATAGATTTGTTTCTATTTATTAATGTTGCCAATTAAAAACTACATGTCTGTTCAGCAGGGTTTGGACACAGATTTTAAAGGAAGTAGACAGCTCACAAATTACAATTAGAGCATTAAGCATCTGATTATTTTTCCATTTAAGTCACACAAACTCTACATATGCTATGTAGATATTATCTATTGATGGTTATTTAATCTGCCCCCACCAACCACCCGGGTCATCAGTTCTCAGTTTTATTTCTCATTCTATCTTTGAGCAATTGAAGTTTATACCTCTCAAGGTTTAGACTGCTGCTGTAAGGCAACTGCAATGTGAGTACTACTCATCACATATGTTATCCTTACAGGAAACAATAACAACAACAAAACAACAACTATGACCAGAATCTTATACGTAAAGGCAAGAGTAAATTAGAAATTTAATATTTATAATGCAGTTCAGAGTATAATATATTACCAATACTTTCATAAATACATATCTTTTCAATATTTCACCATCAGTAATAAAATATAATCTGTTATTAAGAATGTAAATACGGTACTAGTACTCTGCTACTTTTAAAAAAAATAAATTGTGGTTACTGAAAAGTTAGCTTTTTTCCCCCTTCTCTGATAGCCGCAGTTGTCCTTGTGGGTATTCTACTAAAGTACAATTCTGAGATTTTGTAATTGTTTTTAATATCGAACAGTATTAATCGGCACAGACTCTATTAGTTTTTGCACAAAAGGCACCATAAATGCAGGTTAACATACCAACTATTCATAAATACAGTGTTTCTCACTTACAGATATGTTGCAAAGTTACAGAACAGAAACAGCAGTTATGTTCTTCTTTCAAAATGTTCTTTTCAATACTTGTTCTTGAGTTGATTACATAGCCCAGATTTCCTTTTCAGATGACCTAACATTAATAGTTTACGAAGGAATTATCCCATGGGAAAAAGAGGGTGTTAGAGACTGAATACTATGAAGGCCTTCACTAGTTACATATTCAAATCATCCCAGAATTTCAGAAAAACTAGAACTGTGAACTTCAGATTTCTATATTGGGCTAGCCATGGGAAAATGTAATTCTATGGGTCTTGTTGTTTATTAGAAGATTTACGTGTCACTTCTAGTAAATAAATTAACTTTTACTGTATTTATATTTTAAATTAGCCTTTATCCTAAATTCTTTGCCAACAGGAGTTTTGGTATCTAGACAACAGCCTTTTCTAAAACTGATGCCCATATACTGAAAAATGCTTAACTGAATGTTGATTTTGGCAAGATTTTCCCACAAATGTCTAGAGAGATCTATATCTGATTTCTGGGCTGTTGGGAACATTTCACTCCTCCTGAGTTTGGATGCGCAGCCTGCCTGCATCCCAGTTTTACAGCAGTTTGAGGCTCACACAGGTGTGCATCATCCACCTCCGCTCTGGTTTCCATGGAGAGGATTTCCACCAAAATCTTCTTAAGTTTAATTTAATGTTGCCTTACCTTATGCCTTTCTTTTCCAATACTTAATAATCACATTTTAATCTCAATTACAGTCACTTAACACCAAAGCAACTCCATTTCATTTCAGTGGAATTATCCTGGATTTACTCTATGATAGCTTTGATCCAAATCTGATTTTTTTTTTTTTAATCCCTGGACAGACCTGGTTATATATTTCACATGCAAAATACTGGTCTGTCTCATAGACAAGCTGTAATTCCTCTCTGGCTCCAAGATTCTAGAGTTTTCATAATGTAAAAGTTGTAAAATTGTATCACTGTGGACCATATGTGCTATGGATGAACACTGTTTTCCAGGTTATGACAATGAAGGAATGTTGTTTTAAAAAAGACTAACAGAGAAAGGAAACAACTGCCAGCATTTTCCACTCTCTTCAGTTTGCCAATCTATTGTATTGTGCTACTACAGAAAAGCTTAATTTCATATTGGTTCTGCTAAATAGAATGATGCTATCAAAATTTCTGATACTGTAGATGAGAGGAGTGTCTTGTGAAATGGCCGAGTCACCTCCTCAAATATGACAGGGTTTTGCTAGATTGATTTGTCATCCCATTCTGGGAAATCAATTCCTTAAAGAAATAGTAGTCCTTCCTAGTTTGCACCTCAGATGTGAGAGATTAAGAATCAACATGTTCAATTTAGTTAATCCCTTCTGGAAAGACAGTGGGTAGGAGCAGACCATGTGCCAAATTAACTGTCCCATTCCATGTTTCATGGTGTACTTGCGACTTCCCAGCTGTAGGAAGTATATTCGCAAGGCATGGAGGAAGAAAGCTGAATAATTGTGCAAGTTGTTCAAGATGTTTTAGAAGTTAAGATGAGCAGTAAAAGGAAGATTAAAATGCAAATGTAGAAATTAATCCTACATATTATTTTTCTTGGAGTAGCTAAGTAGGTTGTTCTTATTTGCATAGAAATAACTGTCTGGAATCCATGTTTTAAAAACAGCAAAAGTACTTCTTAAAGTCAGATATTGTTCTGACTTCCATTTTACCTCTGACTTTCATTTTAGGTCTTTACTGTACCTGCCCTCAACAGGATGACATATCAATGGTTTGTGTCAAGTACACGTGATCTGACTTTCTGTGAAAGTTGTTTTCCAGTATTTTCATATTCCACACATCAATTTAATGGATGAAAACCACTGAAGGGGGAACCACTGCATATTTTGAGTGTTAGTTCTCTTAATTTCTATTTTTATTGTCATTTTTTTACTTGTTTGTTAGCTAATTTGAGAAATGAAAATAACATTTTTTGCCATCACATTTCTTAGCACATTTTCTCAAAGACTTATTACACAACGAAGTAAGCAGAACAGTAGCCATAAAAAGTAATCATAACTTAATTTCACAGAACATATCTTACAGATTATTTTCAAGTAATCACTGCTTATAGTAACCTGGTTAAAAATACAGAATGCCAGGTAGCACACGGCTTTTGACAAAATTCTTCATCGAGAGTTTTTAAGAGGCCTCATTATGAATGATCAAAGTGGAAACCAAAAGCGAGCATAACCTCTTTGCTGATATTTGACAAAATGGCTGTTTTAAAACCAAACCCTTTCGGGGAAAGTAGAGAACCTGCCAGAAGGATGGTTAGTGTTCACTTAGTGGTCACTCCCCTCAATGTGGCTATGCAATGAAGGAAGTCTTGAAGTCCTTTGTCCTTTGTTCATTTACAAAATTACTGCAGTGTGTCATGACATGACAGTGCCCCAAATTCTAACAATGACATCTGTGCGTGCCTATTTAGATAGGACCCAAACAGGTTACTGAACTTCCCCAACCTGGATTTCTTCTGAAGCCATAGTAACGTTAAATTCATTGGTTATAAGACCTCTCAGTTTCAGCTGTGAAGGAAGGAGTGGGTGTGCTAGAGGAGTGTGGGGACAACAGAGGGAGCACTAACCCTTCTGTTTCCATTGTCTGGTTGAATAAATGCTCTTGATTACAAACTGGTTAAGAAATGACAGCTCGAGTCTCCTTGGCTATGTGCATCCTGGAAACAGGCAAGATGAAACAACAGTAAATAAAGATTACAATGCAACTTGCTGTCAAGGATTTTGCTACTGCAGCTGGGCTATGTAACAACAGTTTTTGTATCTTTTTCCTTTTTAATTTTACTTTCCCACCTGCCCCTAAAATAAAACTTGGCAACACAGAGAAAGCCAGTTAATTACCTCCTCTCCACTTGTACTTCACTGCTGTTACTCCTGTTGGTGGTTTTGCTCCCATGTTTTCAGAAGATCAGTTGCCAGCTGTGAGATGTGCTGCCAGGCAAACTTGATGTGGGTGGATTCCACTGTGCGGGAACAAATAGCAAAACGTAGCACAAACTTCTCTCGCAGATGGCATGGGACCAGATGAATCTTCTTGGCCTCATTAATGCTTTTAAGAAGTGCCTCGTTTAGTTTATTTGAGCCCTGAAATCATTGTAATTCAATAAATATGCGGATGAATTTCAGAAGCAAGTCTGGAATATGTAAATCCTACCAAGCAGCCAAGCCCAAGTACCACCAGTAACAAACAGCCATTTTCTCTTCTCTCAGTGCTTTGCTATCAAAGCATTACAAAAAGATGACAGTGTAAGAGATAATTTTTGAGTTACAAAGAGATTTATGGATTACCTTGGGTTTAGAAGCAGTGTTCACACTGGGGCATTTGTTACAGCTGAGTGCTTTTTTGAGACCTAAGGTCATGCGCTATGTAAAAGCATTCATTATTGTATCCATGTCATTACACTCTTCTTGGATCTAATCAAACAAACATGGGAGGAAGTTTTGCAATGAGCTATACTAACTTTGGTAAAACAAACCTTTCAGTCTTCCCTTAAGCATGGCTGCTGTAAGAGTCTTTTGAATTTGAATATGGAAATCTTACCCTTAATTGAGAAACTTTTAAGGTAATGTGTCCCTGGCATAAATAAGTTTCGTACTATCAGTGGAAGCCCTAAAAAGGCATTTGCCTGAAATTCTATAGGAAGTGTCCACCACAGAATCCTACAGAGTGGTTTTTTTGTGTGAAGGAATTTAGAAATGTGGTAAACTGACCCACCCACTGGAAGTAAACAGTCTTCTGCATTCGAGAAACAAAGATATAAATGTTAAATGTCTCGCAGAAGGTCAGAAAGACTCTACGTGCATGCACTATTGAATTTCATCTCCTTCTAATGTACTTAATTTTCCTTATGCACAAATAGTGAAGGTGAGGACTACTGGTTCTCTTACAGGTCCAGCTAATGCTGAATCAATGGTTTTCCTGATCATGTCCATCAGCATTTGGAAATAAAACAAAAGACGTCATCAGATTTTCAAAAACAGTAGTAAATCACTTTAAATGAAAAGAATGAATGAAGACATCCCCAAAATCTTGGGATTTTTGTCAGATTTAACATCACAGGGTGAAGTGCTAGCCACATATCTTTGACAGTCTTTTGTTAGCCAAATTAAAGGAACCTGTCAGTCTACTTTTTTATTAGTAGACTGAGAGATGGCTCCAGCTTTGCTGGACAGTTTGCTATAATAGTTTAGGATATATCAGGTTGATCTGGAGTGCTATAATTTTATTCTTTGGGGAAGTATCTTAGCTATTGCACAACCTTTACTCTTTCTATTACACTTGAAGTAATGGAATTGCAAGAGATTCTGGGAGCATCTGCGCTTTTCGTGCAGTGTTCTTTACTGAACACTGAGGTAAAAGAGCACAAATGGACCAATCCATCTGTTCAGCAGCAATTTTGTTACTATAGCAGCATAGGTCTTCTTGAAAACATCTGTATCAGAAAACCCATTCTCTCAAATCTGAGCAGTTGTGACTCCTGCTTAGCCTTTTCCATGTAAAACCAAAGCATAAAAGGCAGACGGTTTCCCATTGGCAGTAAGGATAAATGTATAATTTTCATGGTTTTGGATCATATTAAGAGATAGAGTTGGACTGAAGTCAGAACCTTGTTCTGACTTAGCACAAGTTCTTTGGAATTTTGTATGACATCCTGAAATTCATGGCTTAGCTTTACTCTTCTAGGAGACATTTATGCAACTGGAATGCTCCTAACTAAGAAAATGGAACAAGTTCGGTGTTTTGCAAGTCCCCATTTATTACAGGTCAGTCACTGTTGACAATGATGTCCTGCTTTCTTATCAAAGGTAATACATTATTGAAATGACAATCCTTGCCTTTAATATGAAATGCACAGCACTGACTTTTAGGCAATACCAGCAGTTACACGATGTTAAGCTGGCAGGTGTGAGGGGAGGAAGGAGAAGGATTCATGTATATCTTTCTTCTGTTCTACTCTCACAGCTCCACCTTAGGGCTGCTGTGACACTCAAGTGTCACGTCAAATTGAAGTTAGTAGTGACTAATCCTCTCCCAGAGCTTTGAGAAGCCAGCTTTGATTGAGTCTGTGAGCTTCAATAAGACAGCAGTCTCACTCCCTTGGAGAAATGACTAGCTTGACTTGCATTCATTTGCAGTCATGACAAGGAGGCCAAAAACTAACCCTTTGGCATGATACATTTGATGAAATAATTATAATATGAAAGTCATAGGTAATGAGTCCATTTGCTCCACAGTGTGAAAAGCAAAAAATTGAAAGTTACAGCTAGGCAAAAATATATAAAAAAGGGTTTCTCAAGAACAAAGGAAGGAAGAAAAAATATTTCATAGTTTTACAGCTGTGCAGTATTATATAGTTCAAGTCTCCTGACCCATAGTCCTACTGTAATTACATAAAAGTTACAAATATTCTGCTTCTAAAATGCATTTTAATAAGAATTATAAAAATTACAGGAAGATTTTTGAAGGAGTGATATAAAAAAGGAAATAAAGCTGCAAAAATAGCCATAAAAACATCTTTATTTAAAAGCTTGTTAGTTTTGTTTTCTTTTTCTCGACCAGTTAGGCAAGCAATGAAAACACTGCTCTTTCAACACTGGTTTTCAGTAGAATCAGGCCTTTATTCTACAATTTTTCCAAAACTTTCTTAGCTAGGGGTTCAATATTTACCTCCTACTGAAAATTGTCTTTCCCTGTAGATGTAATTTCTTCCTCATCAGGGACAGGAGAACAGATGTAGATGAGCTACTGGTCTGATCAAAAGTGACAATTCCTGTGTTGCTATGCTCTATTTCACCAGGACTGTTCCTTTAAAGCAAATGTAGAGCACTGACTAACATCTGTCTCTGGATCTGCAAAACTAGTGTTTGCTTGTTCCATATGAGAGAGCAGGCTGCAACCAACATCTTGTTATTGCACAATAAAAGCCACAGAACCTATTCCTCAAAATCTTTTAAAATTCTTGTTAAGAAAGAGATTATATTCATGTTTCCATTTACTGAAAAAACTCCACATTTTGTAGTCTGTTCATCCTGTAGGGACAGTTCTTTTTTTCCTTTTATTTTGAACAATATAAATTAAAACCAAACAATTTTCCAATTCCAGATGAATTCACCATTACTTCATTGTTAAAGATTTGTTAGCTTCTTCAGCCAGTTGCATCAAACTCGGGTAACTGGGGCAACTGAATGACTGGTGAAAGAATTTGTGACAAATAGTAATACCACACTACCCAGAAGGAGCCAAAATGTGCTTGCAAGCCTTCAGAAAAGCTAAAAGCTAATTTATGTATCATGTGAACTAGAAAACACTAGTGCTATTAGTATTGTTGCTTGGTGGTCAGATTCAGTGTCCCAATCCAGACCTTTACAAAGGCTTTAGTTGCAAGCTCCTATATGAAATGAGTTCATTACCTAAAATAAGACACTGATCCCCTTCTAGTGTCTGATTAAACAATGAGCCCTCCCAGTTACTGCAGCTTTTATGCTTTGAATGCAGTGAGATTTTTCTAGTTTCTGTCAGGCAAGATCTCCACATCAACAAACTTGGTACTTTGAGAGATTCTGGAGTATAAAAGGCCAAGCGGGGCAAAAGGATCATGTTCAGCAATAAAAAGCAGACCAGGGCCAAGGGCACTTGGGAAGATGGCCTCCCATGTAACCTGTTCTTATACATATCTTGCTTCAATTTTCCATGTTTTAACAAAATTGTCTTAAGCTTTTAATCTGCTTTGTTCTACATGAACTCCCTTTGCTTTCCTTAAAAAATAATCAAGTATATGAATTACAAAGATTATATTCAATTGCATGTTATTGTGTTGCTACAAAACGTGACAGAAGAAATAGGAGGTCTTACCTTCAGCCGAAAACAGACTAGTCCCAAGACAACCTCAGCACAGATCTCAAATCTTCCATCCTGAAGGACTAAGTGTTCAAATTGATGTGACAGCCTGACGTGCTGAGAAGAGAAAGAAGGTATCTATGTTGTATAAATTTGATTCATCAAGAGAAAAGGTTTGCTAAAGTATTTTCCATTCCTTTTCTCTGTTCCTTCTTCTGATATGTGATAATATTCACATATCACCATCTGTTTATGTTAAGTTACATCCCATTTATGACTTCCAGAGACCATACTGAGCCATTACTATATCATTAGCTCAGACTATCTTAGGCAGTACTAGCCTGTTTCTTAATGAGACATTTCAGCACAATTTCGTATGATACCATATTAATAGTAAATAATTTTAATAATTCTCCTTTAGGTTTTCTACCACTGTCAGTGTGGGTTGGGAATGGCTAGAGTCCAAAAGACTTTAGAGGGGAAAGGGGAAACGCACAGATACAGAGAGAAAAAATTGTCACAATTCCAGTGCAAATTAAGCTGGAAAGATACACTTTTTAGAATAGTTAACTTAATGGGTATCTGTGAAGAAGGGGAGAACTTGCTCAGTCTTCTGACCTGGGTGCTCAGCTTCAGTTGAAAAGAAAGGTGATGGCAGTATAATCAAGAAAATTAATAGCAAATCTCAGCAAACCTGTTGATAAGTTACTGGGGGAAAAAGAATGACATTGGGCACCAAGCCAGAGGAAGTATTTTGAAGCATAGGAAACCAGTGCTCTTCCAAAGTCAAATAAATAGGAAAAATATCAACAGGCATGGTACCAACCAGCTGAGAATGCTTAACATCAGCCAGTGATACTTGTTCATATCATGTTTGGCTTTGCTTTTTTCCAAACAGAAAATGAATTCAAAACTACTTGGGAGAAAAGAACCTATATCCTCATCAGGTACCTGCAGTACCTACCCAGTTCCCCTGTCGCTGGCTATAATACCAGCTTAGTCCTCACTACCCTAAAAAAAAAAAAAAAGGTAAGACAGTAACAGCAACCAGCTATTAGAATAACAGTTGTCTTCATGCAATAGCCTGTCTACACCAAGTTATCTGAAACATCTAAACAATATGTTAAAAGGTTCTTTAGCTTTGATATATTTATTATTGAAAAAAAATTTACAAAAATAAACAACTAAGCCCATGTCTTTTCTTGCTTTTGCATTTTGACGTTTTGCAATTTCAAGGACAGATATCAAACCAAAATGAAATATTTCACTTTGGGTCAGGGTTAAATGTGGAATGTTTCATCTCACAGGAACTTCTTCCAAAAGGACAAGAATAAAGCAAAACAGAAATTACAGAAAAGAAAAAAAGAAACCAACACATTTTGCAATCTTAATCATAGCTTTCTGATGGTTTTTTATTTCTTCAAATAGAAAAACACAGTTTATATTGAATCAAAATATTGCTTCAAAACCTTCACATTGGGCATACTGGTACCCTACACAACCAGCCAATCTTCCTGTTGTTACCACTTCCTCTCTGCTGTTTGTTACATTCATTTAACATCTCCCTCTAAAATTAGCCTAAAAGCTCTTTGAGCCAGGAATGAGACCGATAAAATGCCCAGTCCTTTTCAGGGCATTTGAATGTTCTGCTAAGATGAAGAGCATAAGTTTACAGCTATGAAAACCAACAAGAAGTATCTGTATACATATAGATATTTGTATGCATAAATGCATGGAAAACATATGTTAAATAGGCATCTGTGTTGTAATGGTCTTTCACTGTCTCCTCCTATCCTCATGTCCTATAGCTTTAACCAAGCATGTTAAAAAAAGACTCTGCAAAATTCCACACTGCATATACTATGTCTTGGAAATCAAAGCCATAAAACAGATCATGTTTAATGAGATAAGAATTTCACAACTGTTCAGCTGAACGTAATCAACTGTGTTTCATCAAAATTTATCTGGGTAAGAACTGAATAAAATAAAAATTTAAGATTTGGCTTACTGCGAGAAGTTTGTACAAGAAAGCTCTGGACCCATCCTGTACATTTAATAGCTGGTTTTTATGCCCACTTTTTGCACTAAAGGATTTTTCAGGAATTTGAAAGAAATAAAAGCAAGGGAAAATAGAAAATATTCAGTAAGTCACAAAACAAAACTGAAAAAGTATTTTGGATTCATGTCGAGATGCAAGTACTTTTATTCATGGCTAGTCTTAAAAAGTAGCAATAATTGGTAAAGACACTGGGGGGCACCAAGAGTTTTAGATTTTACAGAAGTGGAAGTAGAGAAAGTGATGATTTAACATGAAAAGCTTTGCTTAAATACAGTTACTCAAGGCCCTGCACCTTCGAACTATTAGCTATTGTCCTGAATTGCTCTTACCAAGATTGCCACAACACTAAAGTTAAATATTATTAAGCCTGGAAGTTCAAACTCTATAAAACCAAAGGTCTTTTAGGTATCACACCTTCCTCTGTGAACCCAAAAGCTGCACCCACACTCTGGACATGAGCACTGCAATAACTCTCAGGAGGACACGTGGCTTTAGTGCTTCAACTTTTCAAGACAACACTGTGAAAATAAAGTCCTGTTTGTAGAACTGCAGGCACTGCAACTAAGGATAGGAGGGAAGAAGAGGTAAAAAACTGATAGGCTGTTCTCAGTTTTCTGCTGAATGTGTACATACCAAGCCTGGATATTTTAACCCTTCAAGTGCTTCTGATTTTGACATCTGTGTCAGGCTGTGTCCCTAGAACCATTAACTTAAAGCTGGCATTCAAATATTATTTAATCTTTCAAATTTATTTTATTTAACGCTGTCATGTACTTGAGAAAAAAAGTGGATGTACACAAACCAACTCATGTACTGTTTCTAGCAGTATCATCTGAGCAAACTGGTCTAGTGGATGGTGTCCCTGCCCATGGCAGGGGAGTTGGAGCTAGATGATCTTTAAGGTTGCTCCCAAGCCAAGCCATTCTATGATTCTATGATTTAGAGATTTGGACAATCCCTTCATCATATGGGTTCTCAAAGTGGAATCACATGGACAGTGTTAGTGTCCTGAAATGTCTTGCTATACAGGAACAGAATATCAGCCCTGGTCTTCACAGTGAAAGTTATCTGATTGAAGAAAAGAAACTTGTAAGGAATTTTTATGTGTCACTGTTATCTCAGGTAAATAACCCTTGCTCTTCTTCAGTGAGAAGGGAAACAACAGAGAGATCTAATGAATTTGGTTATTTAGGATTAAGGGAAATGTCTTCCATAATCAATAACAGGAGCAGAAAACTTGTGAGGCATTAAGATGTGGTCCCTATTTTAAAAATCTGTATTTCTGTTTGTGTATTTGTGAATATAAATATGAATCCTTCTCCACTGAAATGTTTAAACTGAATTTTAATTTTTGGGCAAAGCCTTCAAGAGCCAAAACAGTTTTTAATTGCAGGGACCTTCTCTGAAGCATAAGAGTACACTACTGTGTACATGCAAATGAGCACACCAGCCTAGTCATGATCACTTCATACTTTTCCTCCTACAGATTTCACCTCTTTGCCTGCCTTAGCTTGCATCCCACTACACTCTGAAGGAAAATGCTGTCAAAAGAGTCTTCTCAATAGCCACTTGGACTGTGCCACTCCCCTGTTGAAATGCTATGTCTGGCATTGCTGTTCTTTACAGTTCCAGTTTCTTGGACTCTGCTGTTAATTTTTAATGGAATTCATTATCCTTGGTGAAGAAAGAAGCATGTGTAATCTGATGACTTCTGGTCCTACGGAGAATTCAGCTGAGTCATAATGTTCATAGAGATTGCATACAAAAGCATGATAACTCCTAGATTTGTCAGATTACTTCTGAGCTCTTGGAGAGGACTTAAACCAACAAAGGAGTAATACATGGTCAAGCAGTTTGCAAATGGGCCATTTACAAATGGGCCATTTGAGTTTCACATTTATACTGACTTGGGAGTGGTTGGAATCAGTCCAGAAAACCATTATTGTTGTTGATTTCACCCTGTTTGTACATCTTCTCTGTGGCTTTGAGACTTACCTCCAAAATTTGTATTTGTCTCTCGCCACATCCTTCAGAGATGACTGCCCTCCACTTTATGACTGCTTTGAAACCTATACTTTGCAATAGGTTAATATTACATGCTGTGTGCGAGAGGAGTGCCTAACGAATGTTTGGAAAACAAAAAAATTACTGTATCTAAATCCAAGTCACACATTATCATGTCCCAGGAATATTTTGGTTCCTAAATGCCATCCTCAAGCAAGTGCCAGGTTGCAGTGGTTATTGAGTCATCTGATGTAAACCTTAAGGCTGCAAAGATAACAAACATCTTTTTCTTAAAACATACTAATAAAAGAGGGGACGAAAAGAAGACAGAAAGAGACAAATAATTTTTGTGACAGTTTAGATCCAGGAAAAAAAAAGGTTATGAAGAGACTGTTGCAGATGTCTTTGGTTTTCCATATAGAAACTTGCTAATTACACAACAAATAGGGTGGCTTCTTAAAGACATACAAGTGGTTTTTCCCTCTATATCATGTCAGAAGCTCATCACTATTTGAAATCTCAAATCACTTTGCAAGTATTATCTGGCTGCATAAAAGAAGCCTAACCAGAAATCCATAAACACTGCATAGATCTTCCCACAGTTTTCCAACTCAAGTGTCCTTTTTTTTTTCCCCCTAAGTGATCACAGCATCTATGTTGGGATCTTTAAAAGGTCAGCTACAACATGTTTAAAAGAAAGCAATTTTTCAAGGCCAGGCACTGGGATGAGCGATATTAAAGTGCAGTTAACGAGCAAAGTTAAATTCAAAATTACTTTTAATTTGGAAATTTATATATGGGTTTGAAAATATAAACCAGTGTCAGGCTGGTTTACATACTTCATTACTACTCTATCCAAAGTAAAGCCCATCACAGTGTATCTGGAGCTCACAATAATTCCTGAGAGTAAAATGTGCAAGATATGAAACACATTTCTAATTTTTATTTTGCAGCTACTGATATAACTTTACCATCATGTCTGAAAACTCACAAGAGATATCTTAAATTCTGTTAGAGCAGGGAGCAAATGAAATGCAATTATTTATTGAAATTTAAGTTCAAAGAGGCTTGCTGGAGATAGAAATTACTGGTTTTTTTTAAAAAAGATGCTCTGGATCCCATTGAATCAAACCAGCATTCATTGGGGGGAATGAGGAGGGGGTGAGGAGAAACTAATGGTTCCAGTTTGAAGAAGTATACAGTAAGTCAAATTCTGCACTTAATTATCATAACTTATTTTTATATCTACACTGGAGAACAATGTAGTCCTCAATGAAATATAAAACATACACACTCAGTTCTACAAGCCCTTGGAAATCTAGTTATCTAAATTACCTTCACAAATAAGGTTTTATTTTGGAGTCAATATTTTTAAGAAAAGATTGATTTGCTTAACCTTCCTGAACTGTATTGTTCAAATATCAAAACTTGGTCTTCAGCTGTGATTATTTGGCTGGACAGTCAGAGAAATATCTGAGAGACAGGGAAAGAGGGAATTTGTTGAATGTAAATACTGACCTGTGGAAAGCAGAAGGCCATGCAATTGATATGAGGCTTCCAAGCCCATTTTCCCAGTGAGAGATTTAGCCCTACTTAAAAACTTGGTAACATACTGAAAGAATTGCAGTCTTCAGATATATAACCTGAGAGAGAATCCCACCGGGAATGGTAATGATAGAAAAATAAAGTGATAACAAACTTCATATCAGTTTTTCATCAGGAGGATACATATCAGATTGACATAAGGATGACTGTACATCAGGATTCCATAGCTGCCAAAATTTATTTCTGAAAGCCTCATTAACAATAAAAATCTAATTTTGATATTTGAAGAGTCCATTGAAAATTATAATGTGATTAAAATAAGAAGCAAAGAGAGCACCCTCCATCCCAGAACCTTTCCAAATCAAAAGAGACTTCCTCACACAGTGATTTTACAAGAGCAGAAAAAGTCTTTTTTAGGAATTCTTCTGCTTAGTACTCCAATATGTAGTACTAAATTTGTGTCTGCAGGGACATTGGTATGCTAGACCAGACCTTTAGCTAATGGATATTTTTGTAAATATTTAGAGCCAAGTCATGGATCTCCCCTAACTAGAAGTTTCCCTAAACTTCATAAAAATGAAAGGTATGCTTGAATTTGACTTTACTGCTACAGAGGAAGTATATATATAATTTAGACTGGCGCCAGATGTTTCTTTTAGTGATTAAAACCCCCTTCTTTTTACATCAAGAATAAATTTAGTACTTATAACAATGTTAACAAACTGTAAATTGTACACATTCTTTTTTTTAATAAAATATAAATTTTAAACAGGAAAAAAGCAGCAGCAGCAGTAGACATGCCAAGTAAGTCACCGTATCCCTTAATCATAATCTATGATATGTTGTCAATGCATGCACATTAATAAGGTAAAGAAGTAATGAATATACACGTGTTTCCACAATAAAACCATGAGTGTGCTCCGGCTTAATCACGAGGGAACTATGGTCCCATATTGTAGAAATTCCAAATTCCTAGACTTGTCTTCCCTAAAGATTAACGTAAAATGGATGACAGCTTTGACCCTGCCATGATATGGAATTGTGACCTTACATGGGGCAAACAAGCAGCCCCAGCTGTTGAACTGAGCTGCCTCAGACCATTGCCTGTGCTTTCTGATGTGTACAGAAGTCATGGAAAGAAGACAGGCAGCCAGCCAGTTCGCTTTCCTTTGCCTTCCCACCACAAGTTACCCAAGAAAGCAAATCACCTTGCGGATGTGCTCCTGCAGCCCTTTGACCCCGTACATCCTCAGCACGAACCAAAGCTTCAGGGAGCGGAACCTCCTGCCCAGGGGGATTTGCCAGTGCTGCAACCAACGAGAAGAGAGGGCACCCGTGTTAGGAGCCACCGTTGCAGTGTGACAGCAGAAACTACATTCTCTAGAGGTTTTGAAGTGAACCACGTTGCCACAGGCAGTTCCTAGAGGTGGGTCAAATAATAGTAGAAATATCTGTGCCTGTTTTAATGCCACGGTGTCAGAACAGAAGGGTCACATGGCAAAACAAATTTCATTTGTGCATTCTGAATTCTCCTCAAAGGCTTTAGAAAAAAAAGTATCTTAGAAGCTTGTTACGTTGCCTTGTTTGCAGGTGTGGGGCTAGCATCTATAATGGCAGGCCCATTTTCCATTTCAAAGCAACAGTGCTTCCATGGGTTAAGGATTAAAATGCATATGCTTTTAATTTTATTTTTAAATTGTGATATTCACTATGTTAAAGAAAAAAAACAACAACACAACTTTAGGACATTTCTTTCTACTGCCTGAACCTTGAGATATTGCACATGAAGACAATTTCTGCCTTTAAACAATTTGTTTTTCAAAAACCAGAGTTTAAAATTTCAGTTTGAGGAATGTTGAAAATTTAGCAAGCTGCATTGTTCTTGGAAAGAAACATAAATTTTTGAGATTTATGATAGCAATGGAAAATAAAAGTCATGAAAATACTGGTTTATACAAGTAATTGTATTAATTATTACTCTGATGCTGTACTTACCCGATAATCTGTTACAAGACCTAGAAATCAAAGAAAAAATGTTCACGTTGCATCAGCACAATAGCCAAGGCCTTCAATCATTCTAATGTTAATTAAAAAGCTGTGTCTTAGCTATAGTTTACATCCGCTACAAATTTCAGCATCATCAGTATCAACAGGACCACTAAATAACTAGTAGGATAGTTGGCAGCATGCTAAATTAAGGTGCTTGTAATAACCTTCATTCCTTAGCTAGTCAGAATATGCCACTAACAAATTAAGCCCTTTTAGAGAAGAAACACAGTTTTCCTTTCTTTTATACTGCAGATGCTGTGGAGATGACAGACCAAATACTATTTTTATTTTCTTCTTGTACAGAAAACAATTTGCAGAATCCCCAAACTCACTTCATCACTCATTCTCTGCTGCGAAATGTCATCACCTTTACCCTAGTGAACTGGTAACACTTCTTAAAATAATCCACTTCTAACTACCTTTTATACTCATACATATATTTGTTGCTAATTCTTCAGCATGTCTAATAAGTGACTGGAAAAACTGACTCAGAATTTGACCTCTTTCTGCTTGGACAATAGTATTTTGTACTTTTTATGGCTTTTCATCTGTTGTAGTGAGAGCCCATTACAAACACAGATTGACCAAGCCACAAAGCAGTCCAGGGAGGCAAATACAGGGCATTATTAATTATCCTTTATATAAACACACAGTGTCAAGACACATCTACCTTTTATTGTAATAAGGTAATTAAACTGATTTCATAGTAAAGGAAATTGTAACATGGTTAGTTACTTGCTATAAGTCAGTGACAGAAATTTAACAGATGTAAAATTTAAAGCATTTCTTTAGGAAACATCTGCTTAGCTTCCTTATTCTGCTTTATTACTCTGCGGTGGAGTATAAGCTTCATGGGAATATATGCAGTTGAATTCCTAGGGAAAATTCTAAGTGCTCCTCGAATTGTGAACTGCAAGGTACTATATAGAACTGTAGCTTCTGAATTTGACCAGTCTATGTCATTTACATAATTTTCAGGCTTTATGTTTCCTAGGAGATAATAAAAAACCAGAAAAAAAAGGACTCTTTCCTGTGTTACAAGCTCTCTTGCTGATGTTCTCTCATCTATGCAGCCAAAACATAGGAAAAAACATGGTCCTTCTTTCCCCATAACAGATAGTCATTGGATTCTTTAACCTGTTACTGTGTTGGTTTCCAGGTGGTAAAAGAAAACAAACCCACACAACAACCAACAATCATTAACCTGTTCCCGGACTTCAGGAAATGAATGTGGTTGTGTCAGCTTAGTAATGAGGTAAACTGATAACATTCATATTCTTCTGCATTGTAGCAGCCATTTCTGTTTGAAGGCTGAAAGACTGGTAGCAAAGAGAGGAAAGCAACTGGTGATAGATAAATAATCCTACGCTCCTGCAAGGGGCTATGTCTAATGATGCACAACAACGCCTTTCACAAGCTGTGAAGCAGAATGTAATCAATGCTTAGTCCTTGATTCCTTGATTATGAGCCTTAGTCTTACATCTGTATTTAAGCAGGAGGAATTGCATTGTGGGAGCACATGTGGTATTCACAATGAAGTATAAAGCTGCATTCTTCTAACACTGCCATTAGGATTTGACCTATATCCTGGGCTGTCAGACAAGCTAGTATAATCTTCCTGGTGTGATGATGCAAATCACATAAAATTATAATTAATGACAAAATAAAGACTTTCCCCTTGGGGACACACATAATTACCATATGGTTATTAAGAGTAATTGCTCACAGATAGAGATATTTTTCTGCTCATTTAAATTCTTGAATGAGAGATAAGTGAATTCAAAAATACTACTTCATTTGCTTTGTAAACCATGATAGGAATTCTCAGACCTGAGACATACTCAGAAAATAAGACCCTCCATTAGACAAATCATACTTCCAGGAGTGCTGACATCTCATAAATCACACAGGGATCAATAGGGAGTGTAGCACCTTTGTGTAGTAAATTCGTAGCAAATTTGACTATGTTTATTCAAGGCATAAGCGTGGGTTGGAAGTTTAACTAGAGGCATTTGCATTTGAAAAGTGTTGTCCAACTCTTTGCAAAAATTGATACTAAATGAGAATAGGGAATAGAAAAAAATTAGCATTACTAGATTGCTATTAATCAGCTGATCTCTTTGAAATCATTATGTCAGATCATATAACATGCTCTCACTGCTTCTGAAGGCAAGATGAAGGCTGAACAACTTTTTATATAACTGGGGTGATAAAGTTTTCAGGTCAACTAGGTGGCCTTACTAATAGCACCTACTTTTAAGAAAGGCTTGGTTTTCTTCCAGTGTTATTTAACCTGGGGAAGGCTGAAGTCTCTTGTATCAGCACTATCAGTTGTCACAAGAACATATTTTCACTTTAGTTAAGGTTGGATTTTTTTTCTTCTGAAGAGAAATATTTTTAATGTATGTAAAGTAAAAGCTTGTACCTTAAATGTATTTGCTGTAACTTGTATTTTTCATTTAAAAAGGAAAAAAAATGTACATACTTTTTTCTTAGCAATTCTAGCCTTCAGAGGGTGAACCTGCATTGCTTAGAAATGGATGAAAGGAATAAAATGCAAGATTTATGCCAGTTCAGGATTAAGGCACGGGAATCCATTTTTCCTAGGGATTTTTAGTGAATGGTGGAATTCTAGATGGTATTAATTTAAATGTCAAGGAGTTCACAGCCATAAGAGAGAGAAAAGTACTCAGGATACACTTCTGAACATAGATCAGCACCAGCAATTCCAGGAAAAATAGGAGATCGAGTACATGGTAAGAGCATCCACATATGATTCACCCTCTTGAAAAGTTATGAGAGAACTTCCACCACATTGACACTGCATTGCTGTGACCGTCTTCACAATTATTCAGTTAATAACCAAATGTGTAAAAATGGGCTTCAAGATGGCAGATATCACTCTGCAGTTGCAAGGTATGTGCAGGAGCAGCACTAATCCATTAAGGAGCTTTGTACAGAGCCTAAGATTCGTAAGTTCTTTGTGAGCACTTTGTGAAGAGCTTTCATGAGCATTTTGTTCAAGACAGACAGTCCGCTCTTACTGCTTTTCTCTACAGCCAGTGTAAGAACATGAAAGCTACAGGATAATGCCACAGAAAGCTATCACTCAAAAATATAGCAGAGACAGCGTCTTCTTTGTGGCTTCTGGGAGTTTTTGCTCCTTACATGGGTTTTTGAAAAATCTGAATCAGAGATTATTCAAATAGCTAAGAAAAAAGTCACAGACTTTAGCAACTCTAAAACCAAATCAGATCTTGAAACCATTCTGGAGAATGATATGTTGGGGAAGGCAGGTTGAGGAACTTGATACACAGCACCCAGTCATATGTTTATCTGACAGCCAAAAGATCATAAAGACTTTTCTCAACACTCCTATAAAGAATCAGTGGTAAGTCTGGAACTGGGGAAATCCCAATTAAAAAAAAATAATATAATGCTTTATAAAATTACTGTCTTTCTATTGCTTTTAACTAACTAAAATCTCATTAGACAAATACTTGCACTTTAATAAGCTTAACTCCCTCAGGCACTCAGAAAATGGAAATAGGCTCCTAAACAACTTAGGTTGTTTTAAGAATTTCAGTTTTCATCTTAAGTTCTTTTTTTTCCATTAAATATCAGTGTGCACACAAAATAATAATAATCTCATTTAACTGTAAAATTACCAGACTCCTGATGGTGATGCTGCAGGTAAAGAGGTTCTAATTTAAAGGCACCTATTAAATCTGATCTTTTTTTCACCCTGTATAAAAAAAAAGAAAGAAATCAACTTGAGAAATTTAAGAATAGAAATTTAAGGGATTATATTTCCACAAGAAGTGAAGTCAAATTGAATGTGTTTAAACTGGCATATTTCCTGAGCACAGCCTGTGCCATTTTCAGTGCTTTTTCACAGTCATATCAGTACTGTACTTACAAGTAGTTAAGTGTAAAGCTCAGCAGGAACGGGCAGCATGACTGCACGACTGCATATTTAAAAACAGACAAGAAACAGACATAGAGGATCTTTTTATGGTGATAGACACTCACACCAGAATGTGAGACTAGCTGAAGCAATGTTAATGTTTGCAGTCAACAGAAGTTGTCTTGAAATTACTGCAGTACAAAGCTGCGTGGGAAGAGCTGTTGCTTCCTAAACACCATGCACAGCCGCGGGGAGGCTTTGTGGATGCTGGCCGCTGTGTCTCCATGCTGCAGCCACTGGGAGGGACAAGCCACCCGGTCCAGACTCAGATTTCCCTCTTGTACCACCCTGCCCTTAGCTGGATCCAATACACAATTACTGACAGACATGCTACAGCACGATGTAACACTGAGAAGCATACCTTACTATTGCCAGCTAGGGGGTGGTGTGACTGGACTGAGGTTCAAAAGCCAGTGTGTCCCTTTTAGAGAGAATAAGCTATGTTTTGCCAATGGTTAATAACAAGATTTTTCTCGTTCATGCTTCACGCTGTGTAAGACTGACTCACCTCCACAAATGTAGGGGTTTATAAAGGCAGAAGAAGAAGAAACCATAAATCGAAAAAGGGAAAGACTGCTACATTATTATATTAGGCCTATAAATATATTACAAAGTAAGCAAAAGTTGTATCGACATGGGAATATTCTAAATGACCAAAGTCCAAACCTTTTTTTTATCCTGAGTTTTAATGTTTAAATGTAAAATTGTAAATTTCTACAGAAAAATCTAATTTCCAATATTTTACAGTGTATTTATAAATACACAGGACAGTGCACACTCCCAGCTCTCATTCACATCTAGGCTGTGGTCATAAAACATCTTATTCAAACAAACAAAAAGCCTCTCTATGACTAATGGCCAGGGAAGTACCAAGGTTAACAGCAAAGCGCTTTCCTTTAGGTATGGAAAGTACACAGCTGAAGATAAGTAAGCTTATGCACATGAAAAATAGCAACAAACTTCCAGAATGCTCTCAGTATAAACAATTAATTACTTATTTGTGTGCTGAAAGTGTCCTGTGGAGAGAAGGAAGGAATTATTAACTGAAAGCAGGTTCAATTAGGGTAAATATTTTTAACAAACCTTAAGTTGTTCTACTGTAGTTTATTTGATATGTTTGATTACTTTGATATATTCATGTTTCAGTAGCTCATTCTGTATGCAACTAATACAAGTTGCAAGCAATGTAGTTGTTTTGTGACAGCTTAATTTCTTATCTGTTTAACAGTGGAACAGATAACTACTCTGCAGGAACATCTAGCTTAGAAGACATAAAAATGCTGCCATCTCGTACTTCCTTGGTGATGTCACTGCTTTTTTAAAAGCAGATTTCACAGGTCTTAATCTGGCAACCATGAAAAACTATCTAAAAGGATTACTAAAATAAATCCAAAGCCTGGACATTAATGTGTACGAACCACATGAGTTGCACCTCTATACACCATGCCTAGATTTTGCCCTATGTATTTAAACTTTGCAGTAAGTGCTTGTGTGGTCTGGACAAGGGACATTACTGGCAAACTCTCCAGTTTAGTAAGGCCCTCTCATTACTGTCTGCCATTGGTTGTTTGAACTGGCAGCAGTGAAATAACAAAGAGAAGTCCAAGGGCAATCAAAAGAGATTTCGGGGCCCTGGGACAATTGTAGAGGGATCAGGACCACAGGTAGTGAACAGTTTCCTCAATTCTTCCAGTAACGAGGAATAATATTGATAGGAATAGGCAGATCCATCAGGTCAGTGAGTGGCTCTGAGGTTGGTGTAATCGGAAAAATTCTGTAGTTTTTGACCACAAATGGGATGATCTTCTCAACACCTGGTCCACTGACACCTGACAGGATGCACCTATCTCAGACGGGAAAAAGAACTGGACAAGCACATCATGTGGTAGTTGAGCAATTGGCTCACGGGTCAAGCACAGAGGGTAATAGTGAATGGGGTGACATCAGACTGGCAACCTGTCACTAGTGGGGTTCCACAGGGCTCCATCTTGGGCTCTGTGCTCTTCAACATCTTCATAAATGACTTGGACACAGGACTGGAAGGGATATTAAGCAAGTCTGCAGATGATACAAAACTGGGAGGAGCTGCTGAGGTCCTGCAGAGAGACCTTAACAAATCAGAGGGTTGGGCAATCACCAACCATATGAAGTACAACAAGGAAAAGTGCTGGATTCTGCACCTGGGATGGGGCAACCCGAGATGTTCCTGCAGACTGGGGAATGAGATGCTGGAAAGCAGTGCCATGGAAAGGGACCTGGGGGTCCTGGTCGACTGCAAGTTGAATGTGAGTCAGCAGTGCCCTGGCAGCCAGGAGGGCCAACCATGTCCTGGGGGGCATCAGGCAAAGCATCACCAGCTGGTTGAGGGAGGGGATCGTCCTGCTCTGCTCTGCACTGCTGTGGCCTCACCTTGAATATTGTGTGCAGTTTCGGGCACCACAATATAAGAAAGATATTAAGCTACTAGAAAGTATCCAAAGGAGGCCAACAAGGATGGGGAAGGGCCTTGAGGGAAAGCCGTATGAGGAGCGGCTGAGATCACTTGGGCTGTTCACCCTGAAGAAGAGGAGACTGAGGAGAGACTTCATGGCAGTCTAGAACTTCCTTGCGAGGGGAAGCAGAGGGGCAGGCACTGATCTTTTCTCTCTGCTGACCAGTGACAGCACCTGAGGGAATGGCCTGAAGTTGTTTTAGGGGAGGTTTAGGTTGGATATTAGAAAAAGCTTCTTTCCCCAGAAGGTGGTTGGGTCCTGAAACAGGCTCCCCAGGGAAGTGGTCAGAGCACTAAAACTGAAAGAGGTCAGGAAGCATTTAGATGATATTCTCAGGCACATAGTATGACTCTTGGGATGGTCCTGTGCAGGGCTAAGGGTTGGACTCGATGATCCTTGTAGGTCCCTTCCAACTTGGCATATTCTGTGATTCTGTGACAGGAGTGGTGTTCTTAACTTTCTTTGCAAATACCCCTGGCCAAATGAAGGATCACGGCAGAAGGATGTGACATGGCAGTTTGTGTGGCAGTTCACATAGGCAGGGAATGCAGGAAGGGTGCTGCAATCCGCAAGCAGTTCCACACCTCAGATAAGTGCTGAGTGCTCAGGAGGTCCACACCAGAGGGCTGAGTGTTGTAGGTCTCTGCCATAATGGTGGGCACTCACCTCAGAGCCAAACCCAGCGTGTCTACTGAGAAAGACCCTGAGAAGACTGCTGCTCAAACCCAGACAGAACTGGTAAGGAAGGTACATCAGTACAGGTGGCAGTTTGCAATGGATGCCCAGATACTTCTGCTGGAGAAAAGGCTGGTACCTGCACAAAGTGTGCCCAGGTTGATTTTACTTGTTGCAGCAGGTGGCTGAATTACCAGACACAGTTAATAGGCTAAGCAGTATTAGAGAGACTGAAACAGAGAGAGATACATGGCTTTGAAACCATACACTTGGTTGGACTTAGATGATCTTTTAAGTTCCCTTCCAACCTGAGCCATTCTGTACTCTTATGATCTACAGATAAGCATTTCTTGTAAGCACCTTCCTTCCAAATACTAAAACACCTTCCCAACCAAAAGTTAACACTTAATCCCTGAGAAGAATAATAAAAAACCAAGAATACCCAAGACTTTGAAAGATTATTATTTTCACACTCTCTGAATGAAGACACTTATTTCCATTTTATAATATTCCAGAGTAGCAATTGAACAAGTCAGGCAAAACTGACTGGTAGTTTCAGGGCAAAGTCTCTAAATGACTCTAGCATTTCAATATAGAAAATATTCACTTCTTGGAATGGCTATATTAAATTTCTTTTTCTAGGAAATTGACTGCTCTTTTCTGTACATCAAGAAGTCTGAGAATATTTTACAAAAGGTTTATAATGAAATTGCCCCCAAATCCAAAATTATATCAGTGCCACATATTGCACTGAGTAGTTAAATAATTACATTACAGATCTAAGGGCTAAATTATCTTAATCAGATTGCAGCAAAAAAAAATGTGTTTACTGGGGAAAGTGCTGAAGAGCCTGGGTTATTTAGAAGCCTGTCCATCAAAGGAACTCAGATTACTTTCATTCTGAAATGATGTTCAGTATTTACTGAACTCTTTCCATATCACCACAACATCATGCTTAATACTTCCCATGGATCCTAAGAGGACTATGTATCCTTCACAATTATTTTTTCTCACCATGTTCCTTCATCCTTTCTTATCAAATTTCACCTTTTTAGGTGGTAACAGAGGTAAATTTTGGACATGGATCTTAGAGTTAGCTGGACAATGCATTTGGCTTCGAGTCAAAGAGTTTAAGTGTACATTTCATTCTTTATTAAGTGAATAACATCTATACATAAATGCCTTGCTGAAATGAAGTTTGTATGGCTGTAGTTGTGAAACTTTCACTTTGGGTAAGGAGAAACTGTTGTAAAGTCTCTTGAGACTCCTTGTAATGGAATCTTCCTATCTATGAAAACAAACATTTTATGCAATGCCTTATTTAAAAAACAAAACAAAACCCCTAAAAAAAAAAAAAAAAAAGGCAAAACCAGCAAGAAACAAAATGGAGACAAATACTTTCCTAAGTCTGAAGTCTAAGCTTTGCTAGGAAGAAGTTAAAATCACCTGAGATGGAACTCACGGTGGGATTGGATATACCTCCTTGTTTTCCTGAAAAGCCAGGTAAAACACTTTTAACATAGTTCCACAGGGTTTTTAGGGAAAGCAGAATTAATGAGAAATTAAACTTTAGGGACTAGACTCTGGCCCCTAATTGTTCTACAAACACTGAAGAGAATGATAGTGTACTGTCTTATTTGCAGGTGGCTATTTTTTTTAACAATGTCTTTGACTAATGAGAAAAAGATGCAAGAAACTAGCAAAGGAGTTTGTTTCATTGTCTTCCTATTTCCAAATACAGAGACACAGCATATTATGAGGTACTTATAAACTGGAGTGTTGGGTTAATCGCACTGATGCCACTACTGATGAAGTAGGGTCAAAATGTAAAACCATTTACACTAAGGAAAAGAAAAAAAAAAAAGACCACAATGGCTTGGAATATTTGAAATGCCTATATCAGCTAAAATATTTACATAAAAAATGTTATATATCACCTGAAAAGTCAGCTTTGCTTGGGATATTAAAAGAGCCAAAGGTTAACCAAAAGCAACTCAGTGACTACTGTCCCACATTTATTCTTCTTTTAAATAAGGTGACCTATCTCTGCATGATGTTTTGGAGTCTTCTTTTTAACATTTAGTTTTTCCTTCCTTTTTCTCATTTTTGCAAATTTTGTTCCATTATCACTGCAATTAATGTTTTCATTTATTTTGATAAATAGTCTGCATTTACCGAATAGCTGTTTTGCTAAAAAGTATCATTAGTTGTGATGCTGGTAAACATCTAGTTTGGGACACAATAGGATCATCTATTTTGGAATGTTTTTAACAAAACCATGCTATTATTACTGCTATGATACTTTGGTTTGTTTGAAAGTATGTCTATGGGTTTCTATTTTGGCATCTTTTTATATCAAAATGTCGTCTGCTGTCATCTGGGGAAATTGAAAGTCAGTACAAAATTATATAAATAGTCCCTTTTGAAATCAGCTGCTTTTCATCAGCCAAATCTCAAACATTTTTAGAAAGGCTTTTAAAAGACGGAAGCTTAAACAAAAAAAATTTTTATGGAAAAGAAAAAGAAAAAGCTCTGTTGAGCATATTGTTCGTTGCACTGATATCCCTAAATTAAGTTTTTCCTTTATGTTTTAAACAGTCCCAAAATGGAGCAGGTATGAATCTGCAGACTTTTTGGGACTTCTCTCTCTCTTTCTGAAACATAATGCAGAGCTCAGGCCTATTTCTAAATTTCACATTTTTGAAACTAAATTTCATATTTTTGAAACAAGGGAATTTTTTAAATAATTTACAAGACTTGAAGCTATTCCATGCTCCTCATTTCAACAGAGAAATATAAATAAATGTTTACTGGTAGAAAAGCAGACTAATAGAATGTGATTTTTTTCCCTTGCAATGTTTCCTTTTACTGTAATACTTACCACATAGCAGAGCAGTCAAAATTCACTAAGAGCCATTTGTGAGGATTAAAGTTAAAAGAATCTGCAAACTGAAAATGGATAAATAAAAACAGATTTATGAAAGAGAAAAGGATCCATGTGCTAATGATATAAGCCTGTCATATTGTCTCCGTACACTTTAACTACAGTTGAATTACTGAATTCGGTCTTTATTATGTTCATACTAATGCCACCTTAGTTAGTAACTGTTTTAGTTAAATCTTCATTCATTTTGGGAATGGAATTCATGTTAGGTGTGCAGTTAGGCTATTAGTATTATCAACATTTTGAGCATTTGTTAAAAATTATACTTTTTAGATATATATGTTACAGAAAAGTACGTATCTCATGGTAAACTAAAAAAATAAATAGATCTGTATACTCAGAAACATTCACTGGTGGTTCATATCACATTTTCCAATAAGCTTTCTATTTTCAAGAGTATTAAACATATAAACACAAAATTCAAATATACAGAGACAAATGATTTATTTAATTCAAAATCTGCACATCACATTCATTCATAAAATTACAACTGACTAGGAAATGTTTGAGTTCTTGTTTTGTTGGTTTTTTTTTTTTTACTGATGGGGTATTTTCTTTCAGTAGAAGTCAAGTTTTTCATCTAGAGTCAAAAGAAATGCCACCAAAGATAAGGACTGGCAATACACGTTTATACACATAATGTGCCAGGCCCAGTTTACTTGAGATATGTTTAGGCATGGTGTCAGAAGAAACCCAGGTAGGTAAGATGGACATCATGTGGGAAAGGCTTCATCCATGTTTTCTGTTTAAACAAAGGCAGAACTCATCAGCCTTAAAAAAGAGAGATAGGGGCCTGGCAGCACGTTATAGCACTCTTCTGTTCTCATTTGCTTCTCATAACCTTCCCTGTCACCTGTAAACAATTAACAATTACTCTAATAAGAGAAGTTTATCTATCTATATATCTATCTAGCTATCACCCTGTACTAGGTAAGGTAGGAAACTTATTCGTGGTTGTTAAATATTTACTCCTGTGACAAATGCTGGCCCAGACAAGGAACGCTGTTTCATTTCCTTTGGAAACCAATAACAATAATTTAAAAAATATTCCCACACAGGAAATTACAACAAGCTTCATTTGCTGATAAAAAAAGAGACAGAAAGAAATGCTTTATTTGTGAGGGGGTTTTCCCTCTTCTTCTTCATTAGTCACTAGCTATCAGTGCTGTGTTTAAACTTCTGGCTTTACCAAACAGTAATATTTTCTCCACTGACGTGGAAGACAAGGACTTATCTGACTGTCTGAGGGGAGCAGCAGGAAATTGAAGTATTCTTATCTAAGCAACTGAATGCCAAGTTGCTCAGCAAGGGGAGGAAAAAGGAACAGGAGTGCTGTTGGGGGAATATATCATTTAGCTCTCTTGGTTATTAAACCCTGTCTGTTTGAGATAGAGCTACTGGCTGTATCCTAGATAACTTTCAGGATGCACGAAAAAAATCAGACATAATGACATAATAAGACATAACTTTTTTTTTTAGAATAATTTTGTGTGTGTATGTAAGGTAGAATTAGGCTTCTACAAATGTGTCATTTGGGATATTTGGGGAAAAGTTCCACTTTTCTATTTTGCAGGACACTTTGTTGATCCAATACTATTTGCTGTTCTGAATGAGAAACTTCTACATAGTGAGGTAACTTGCATACTCCAGTATAAACCAGTAAAAATTATATAAACTTAAGTAACGTAATAGAATGTACAGGGATTTGAGGTGCAGCTTACTTGGAGATTCTGGAAGAGCCATTATTCTTGGATGCATAAACAACAAACAAATTCTATGAAAAGAGCAAGGTTTTAGCAGACTTCTAGAGAAAAAACACCATTCACCTCCACTCCATTTAAAAGATGCCTGAATTCAGGGCAGATGAATGCACTCCCAGCGTAGGCTGCATCAATATGCATCCAGATATTTTCCTTATTACCTAAAAAAATAATTGAAGGGGAAATAAATTAAACAGCAGATTAAAAAGCCCCATTAATTTGCACGAAACCAAGTGCCTGAGAGGTTTTTCTTTGATGTCATTATTTTCCCAATTTAAAATTAAATTAAGAGATTAAATGTTTCTACCATCTGGGTTTTCATTTATATATAAAGATGTATACATAACATATTATTTTTCCATCCCACTTCTCCTGGAACAAAGTAATAGAATCATAGAATATACTGAGTTGGAAGGGACTCACAGGATCATCATGTCTTATCTTACTAATATTAAGCAACACAAAATAGTATGTGATTTTGATTCAAGAACCATTAAAAAATACACTTTAAAAAAAGATATATCTAGATATTTAGCTATAATTTTTATGGTAATAAAACTACTTTAGCAGGAAGAGCTAGAATATTAGCTGTGCTCCCCACTTCTAACTCATGAATCACAAACACGTCTCTATACAATATTCTTTACATATTGATATATGTGCAGGCACATGCTTTTGAACTGCCAGCAGCAAACTATTTATTACAAGGATGGAGATACTTCTGCAAAAGCAAGCACTGAAGTGTTAAGAAAGTGCTAGTTTTGATTAGTGACTGAATGGTTTCTGCAGAAATATTTTGTCATATGAGCAGCTCATGTATTCTCTGTAATTTAGTATTCACATTCTATTACAGATCACAGTATTAATGCATTTGGTAACAATTCTGGTCTATGAGTTGATGGCTAAAGCCCACATAACATTTTTACACTGGTCACCAGACAATTCTGATTGTTATTTCCACATACAGAGGTATATCCATTGAGATCTGCATTTGGGCACCGAGTTCAAGCTGAAATTTTCATTCTTGTGAACTGCATTTTCCTTTTGCATAAAAGTCTGTGAAAACCTAATACAATATTATTCACAAAATCCACAACTGAGGTTCATTTGAAAACATATTGAAAGTTTTACTGATTAATTATTTTTAAATATGCTCACGTATACTAAGAGGAAAATTAGGCAGAAAAGCTAGCACAAGACTTCTGATTTCAGTGGTGTGAAATCCTTCTCATCTCTGCTGCACAAACAGGGAATCATTGAGGTGAAATACACATGATGGGCTGCTATACCTAAAAGTATTGGTGTCACTGTTTTATTAGGTCAGATCTATAGGAATAACTCAAACAGCAATATAATCTGTAGCTGCTCAGCAGACTGCTAGAAACCTGTTTGGAAACGAGGACTGAGAGAAACTGAGTCTCTGGGGCTTGTGCTGAAGAGCAAGAAACCTCACAGAGCAAGTGACCACCACACATGCCCCAAAGTTTTAAGCCCCACTGAATGAACTACCAGAACATCAAATGCAGTTTCTATGAAGCTGCTTCCAATTGCTTATAGCTGTAAATTTCCTGTTCTAAATGTACATTTGAATAGATATGGTGCACTTTGCATTTTCATCAGCCAGCGTGTGCTTTTGACCAAACCCTGCTGCAGATCAAAGCTTGAAAAAACAAACCATCACACAGAAATATTTATGACGAGTCCATGACTCAATCACTGCATCAAACACCCTAGCACTTGTTCTGTTTTCTTGAAAGATGAAGAAAATCAGGAAGGGTAGAGAAAGGATTAAGAATACATGTGGATTTTTTCTGCGTATTTCCCTACTTTTCATAGTTGTTAGAACCATGCAGAAACAAAACACTTGGTGCAGAGGAGAATGGGAGTTCAACTTTCTCCTGATATTCACCATTGCTGTAGATACACTTGCAGGTAGAAGGGCTTGAAGAAAAATGTTACAAACTGAAGCATTTACAGTAATTTTTAACTGACAGTGTTCCAAAACATGACTGCCTCAGGAAAAATCCCTTGAGGCAATGTCCTCTACACTTTTTTAAGAGTTTGAGAATGCACTTTTGCTGCTTGACTAATATTAGAAATAAAACTGTAATTGAAGGTCTCATCTATAAGTAGCTTTATTGAATTGGAACACTGACACTGCACAATGTCCTGGAAATGACTCAGTGTGGCTTAAACTGCTATCTGCAATTTTAGAAAGAAGTAGCAAAGACTTACAAATAGGACCCAGTTCTAACAGTTTGTCAAAGGAGCAGCAAGGTGTGGTTCCAAGAGTTGCACAGAACTGCAGAAACAAAAAAAATAAAAGTGTTATAGCACAGAAAATTATCAAATTAAAAAAACTGTCTGCAAGAGCAACAATAAACAAAAAGAATAAGTGATAAATGATATAGGACTATTGTGGTTTAGGGCAAAATAAATTGATGCTAGCCACTACCAATCCTTAGTGGAACTTTTGAGAATGTAGGTGGGTTTTTTTCCAAAGCTCCCATAAGCGTCCATTGAAACAGATGCATAAAATCAAATGTCAGTATAAAACTGACTGATAAGTACTGCAATATATTCACAGTATTATGCTATTTCTATAATTTATATAATTTCTATGTGTTCCACATGCTTATCATGTGGCCAAATACTAACCTCACATATGCAATTGCCATCAAAATAATTTGCAGTTCATGGTATATAAGCAAGTTCTGAACTTGAGCAACTATGGTGCTGGAATTCTTGTTGACAGAATAGGTCACAAATGCTGCTGCCTCGATTAGAGCTCTGCAACAGAGATTTGTAACTGATTTATGCTCAATGGATCTGCAGCCTGGAAGCTGTTCACTAGTAGCATATGTTTACTATTAGACTTGCAAGATTTTTTCCCAGATAAACTTCTCAGAAATTCATCCTAAAATACTGGAACTATTTCTCCTTCATTCTTGTAATGTCTCATTTAATGTACCCTTCTGTGTGATCAGTGGGTCAAAAGCAGAGCTAACACAAATGCTTAAATTTCACAGTAGAAAGAGAATATAATTAGGAGAAAATGAGCTATCATAATTTACTGGGAATATGCAGGTAGAATTTTAACCAAAAAATCCCAAATACCAAGTGCATTTAAACTGACATTATTTTATTTTTCATTGATACACTTACGTTTTAAACACCCTGTCTCATTTCTGAAAGCACTAATACAGACTGGGTCTGGTTTATTATGTAAAAAACCCAGTACAAGACAAAAAAGACACTTTACAGTTTAAATAGATAAATAAAGTAAGCTGGGTTTTAGTCAGAGTACTGAAGTACAAAAGCATTAGATAATTTATCCACAGTCACACACAGACTACAGTACAGCCAAGAGATGACTATAAAAATGCCAAATTCAGAATTTTGCTCTTTTTTATTTTATTATTTCTAGGTACTTTTTCTGCCAAGTACACTGTCAATGCACTATCTTTTGCTTTTACAGTTTTTTCCCTATATATCAGCAACTAGCCACATTTTTCTGTGTGTATGCGTGGATATGTCCCTCAGTGAATTCATGATGAGACCAATAAGAAGAAAAAGGAAAAACCTAGATGATACTTGGCCATCCACTAGACCTTTCCAGAAACAAACATACTGTCATAGCAAAACTTTCAAAAAGTAATTATTAAAATAATAAAGGGAAAATACAGTATTTTTTCTGTATCAAGCTACTAAGAACCTGAGTTTGAAACAAATACAGTTCTGAAAATGAGAATCATACTGTATATATAGTTGGTAAAACTGTGTGCTAACATATTTTCCCCTCAAAATAATCTAATCTTTATCCATACTGGGCCTTCCTATATTCCTGAGTCACATGAGAAGAACAAAAAAATTAAAGTGCTTTGAGGTACATTTACGACTTCTCTGGAAGACCAATCACCATTTGAAGGAGGTTGCTTTGAAAAGATTGCAGGGTATCTTTTGAAATAGGAATAAATTTGGTCCCTATTTTTACTAAGAGGGCATGCATGTATGGAGTGAAAATATATTTATCATATTGTTGTCTACCTAAGATGTTTCCACAATCAGGAGAAACCTGCATTTCATTTTTGGCTGAAGATCTACACATTGGATCATAAGAATAGGAGGATACCACGATAAAAATTCCAATTTTTCTATATACATAAAGAATAGGGGTTAACCCATTAGACTGGGAAATAAATGAGTGCACTATAGACTTAACACTGATTTTACACCTATATTTTTTGACAATATGCTATGAATTTTCTGACAAGATTAGAGTGAAACTATTTTGGCTAGTCCAGCAATTAAAATAATGAGGAAGATTTCACAACAGAAAGTTACACATTATTGTTGTTAGTATTGTATACTGCAGTTAAGGTATTCTCCTTCTAATCAGGATAAGGAGTATGTTTTTTCAATGAGAGATTATATGAGTTCAAACATATTCTTAGTTGTTTAAATAATGGCTTATTCTGTAAAGTATACCTCATTTTCTAAAATAATTTTGTTTTTCTCTCTGCAGGTGTCTAAGCCTCAAAGCTACTTGCCTTAATTCTCAGAAACCACTTAAAGTGACAGCATCTGCTCTTGTCAGGACTCTCATTACCCTGCCTCAGTACCACAGAATGAATCTAACTCAATTTGTAGCCTATGTAACACCAGAAAAATCACATTTGTGCAAAGGGTAGGGGACAAGCTACATCACAGAAATGGGACTAATGGCTCAGTATAGCCTGCAGGCCTTATCCTTTTCAGGTTGTGCACTTCAAATTTGACTCAGCCCTGGTTGTGAATACAAAACAGTTAAAAAGCTTGCATCAGTCATCTCATGTATTAGTTTCCTGAAAGGAAGAGCTATATCAGGAAACATCCATGAACATTTATGATGCCTGAGAGCAATTACTCTCAATCTTTTCAACTGGAAGAACCTCCTATAGCTTTTGGAAAAGACATGGACACATTTTGCATGGTTTCATCAAAAAGCTTTTCATTTGCAACTAACTAAAACGAGGTAGGACTTTCAATGTTCCCTTACTGTTTTTATTTTCTCCTACTCAGTTCTTTGCTGGCTTGCACTTATGACAATGTCTTGGCCTGAAGAAAACTGCAATATTTCTCTAAACCACTGTTCGCTATTTTACAAAACAGCAATCATTCATAAACTGTGGGTTAAGAAACATCACCCTAGGCATTTGTACATGTCTCCAGAATGCTTCTTCCAAATGGAAATCTGTGGTCAGGATCTAAGTGTTGACTTCTGCTGAAAAGATGGCTCCTCTGTCAGTCTGATTCTGATTTATTGTTTCCCAAGTGAGTCTGGATATAAACAGCCTGGTTCTTAATATCCTGCAGATCATCATTCAGAAAAGTCATTCCAGCTAGAATCAGAGAGACTTCACGCTGGGCAGCAAGGCAACCATGTCATGGGAGCTTTATACTGGATAAGGCCGTTGAAGTGTATTGTACTATATATATGCCAGCTGCAACCTGTTGCAGTGTTGATTTATGAAAGCCAGCATAAAGCTCACAGGCCACTTAAACGCATTGAAGTGAACTGGGCTTGAATGCAGTGGACACTACATCTGAACTTAGAAGTGCTTAACTCAGTGGTCTCCAAATTTGAGCATCCCAGTCAACATTCAGCGAACGCAGAGGCCTGTCTCAAGCTGGGACCATAGGGCCCAGCTGAGAAAGGCATTTACCACATGTTTAACCACCAGTGTGTGTTTATAATTAATGAAATGGAAATGACTTCAGCATATGCTTTAAAGCTCACCCTTTAATGGTGGCCAGATGAAGGGCTGCGTATCATCCACATTGGGAAATTGCTCCTTGGTAAATTGGGGCAACTAGTCTCGACACCTGACATGGTTAAGTGCATTGTTTGCACAGTCTGCTTGCTTTACTATATGAAAATACCCCTGTTTCAATTTCTGCAAAAGTATTTTTAAACAGACAAATTAACACAAGTCTGAATTTAGAAATAAAAAAATGAAAACAGAAGTAGAGATCTGGGTACCTACTGGCAATAGCCTTCACTGAACAGAAAGATATACACATTACTAATGCTAAAAGATATTGATGGTGGATAGGAATGCAAAGACTCCTTTTAAAGACAATGCCTCTCCTCAAAAAAAGGCTGACTGAAAAAATCCTATGTATGTGAAAAGTAAACCTATAACTACCGTATTGCTGTAATGACAGAACCTCTTTCACATCAACAAAACCTGGCCCTGACTCTCCACTCACCTCTACAGGGAAAGCATTTCTATGAAGTTCAGTATAATGATTCCTCATTTATTCATTAAGTATAAGAGGAGAATTATGCCTATAAGGCATTGTAATTTAGTTGAATTTTCTTTTTAATCCCTTACAAAACTTCTTGCTGATAAGGGAGACTGAAATAGCTTGGATGCAAACAAGACATCTTCATTAGAAATGATCTGTCTGCTGTCACAAGTCTCTTCAGGCAGAATTTCTTCCGTCAAACTTGTTGCTTTGATGTTGAATCACTCCCCTTATTGAAGGATCAGTGAGTACGGGGAGACAAGGAATCAAGTGGCATAAGGTGTTTCCTTGGTAATGTGCATATCTTTGTTGTCAGAACAAAATAAAATAGCACCAAATTACTCAAGAACAAAAGAAATGGAAATGCTTTTGAAATCTTCAAGCCAGAAAAGGGAGCACTAATACAGTCCATGGACTGCTGCTCAGCATGGCAGAGAATTAGCACACTTTTTAAGTAGCCAACCATAAGGAAAATGAAATCTACTTTAATCTAAGATGACATGTTTTATGCATACAAATAAATGGAAGATCCGGTACAGGCCATATTAACTCAGATGGAGCCTCTGCTGTCTTTGAAAGCCTGTTTTGCACAGCTAAACAAACAGAGGAAGAAAAACAACAGTTAAATCATCTGTTGTAAAGGTGTCACTGAACACATAAACCAGATTTTTTTATTTCCTTGTTACACATAGAAAAATTAATAAGGAATGAATATTTATGAAGGGCAAGTTGCCTCTTTTTTTGTTAATGGACAAAAGTTGAGGAAAAAAACACATTAACTTTGCAGTTAGTGCATAAAGACATGATACAGTGCTGTACTTTTAATTGTTTAAAATTAACAGTAAGATACAAAAGTAGGATCCTGTGTAAGGTATTATGAGCTGGGATCACATAACAGAGAAATAAAACATGCCTTGTGGCATGTTCTTCACCTCAATAGGTGCAGCCCACAGAAAAAAGTTCATTTTGGAAGACCTAGAGATGCTTTGTTTCTCAGTCATGGTCTTATTATACTGGGAAGCAATTGATAGGATGCGCTTGGTCATTCCAAGGACTCAATCATTCTAGGCAGCCTAGAATTTAGCATCATTCTGCACATATAAAACCGCTTTTCACTCTAGTCATCCTCATACTACATAAAAACAGACTTTAAAGGTTAGTAACAAGAACAGTAAAAAGATTATATTTTCAAAAGAGCTTGGTGAAATTTAAGCTTCTTAGTCCCATTTGGCACTTATCCATGAGTATAAGAAAGCTTAATCAGTTAATTCTTCTAAAAACAGTTCATAGAAATTGAAGTTCACATTAGCCCTTTTCAAAATGTTAGCACATGAAAAAGAAAAAAACTCATCAGACATGACTTTTCTGAAAACATTTTGACACATTTTTCAATCTCTTGAAAAATCAGTTTCTGAAGTTCTTAGTTTCTAAATTAGTTGTCGGTGGGGTTTTTTTCTTCAGTGGAGGCCAGGTAAAAACATATTCCTTGTAGCATATTATACCCCTTAATAGATCTACACAGCCCATGGTCAATATCAAGTTTTGCAGAGACATAATGCTTGGAAACAAGCAAAAAATTTTGTTGGTGATGTACAAAACCACAACAGAAGTTACTTACTTCATGGGCAAAGTCAAATGGTAAAATCTCGTTTTAACTTGAAATAATAAGATGGTGCTCTGAACTGGCAGGAGGAGTAGATCTGACAAATAAGCAAATATTCTTTTTGATCAAGTACTTATAGTAGAACACAACTTTAGAATTTTATCTAATCTAACACTGTTCTATGTCAAAAATTGGGAGATTTTGCTAGACTGTTGTAAAAGCAGGAATCTCTGGAAAAGAAAGTGGACAGATAACAAAAAATTATGACACCTGAAGCTTCCACAGCCACATTCCCTATAGCTCACGTGTTAAGAGATTAGTTATGTACTCACAAATACCCAACTGACAATGCCTGATATTGATGATATTTGGGGTATATTATGGAGGTTCATTTGTTTGCTAAAATACTGAGGAGGGGAAACTTGTTTCTTGAAGATACTTAAGCTTGAGGGAGCATTATTTAATTTATTTCCTTTAAGCTTGTTTTAAGTGTAAATAAGTTAGAAACTGAAAAATAAAGGTAAACGGTTCAGAGTTCAAGGGTTGGGAGATTATAACACTACAAAACTACCTGCAACTACAAAATGGGCCCCTATTTATTCAACAGTCTAATATAACTTTAAGTCCTTTTAAAACATCATTTTGCTGAGAAATGCAACCGGCTGCTCCAATTAGTTTCTCCTCCTGCACAGAAAGGCATGTGAAGAAGACTCATGGAACCTCTCTCCTGGTATTCTAGCTCAGTTGCCTATCAGTGCCTCTGTTACAGATTAGACCATCTACTCTTGTCAGAAGTAGCTTATCAGAAGCAAAAAATCCACTGATTAATTAAAATCCAGTACTCACAAAGAACGGTATAAGACCAGCAGCTTTGTCTTCATCCAGAACCTTCTTCAGGGCTGAACCACAAACACTAAATGTATCATCTGAAGGAACATTTTTAATCTTCACAGCACCGATTAATGCAGCCCTTTCCACAGATGAATGAGCCTACAAGGAAATGGGGAAGTTTTAAGACTGACACCTTTTATTGGAATGTGAGTTCATTTGAATTTAAAAAAAAAAATAAATTAATTTCTTTCAAGTAAAGCAATACTTGAGATCCTGGGACTGTTGATGGTATGTAAAAGATACATACCTCTCTCTCTTTCATACAGATAGACAGACAGATGGACACACATATATATACCTACACACACAATTAACTGATAGAAACCCTGAAATATCCTTGAGACCATTGTCATGACACAATTCAGACCGGAGTTCAATTAACCTTAGTGAGATCTTTAATTAACATGGTAAGACTGATGGAGAGCTTGAGGTTTTGGCTCTAAATCAACCAAAAGATCTGCAGATAATCAGCTTGCCTGATAATGATTCAGTTGCTCACTAGCATATTTTTATAGTATACAGCTTTGCTGACCTCTAAAATAATACACGTCATGGTATGATATAAACCGAGATACTTTCTTACATTACCATTTTTTTTAGATGATGTTCTGACTAAACTGTGGTTCAATCATTCATTCATTTTGTTAGGCAAGTAAGGATCATTCCCAATATGTTATTTTATTTTATTTACAACCCACCTCATTTGAATTCTCCAGAAATAATATTTTTTAGAGTATAAAGCACATATCAGTAATAAAAACAAATATATCACTAAGAAATTCTTGTAAAATTATGAAGTACAATAGAATAGTAACTAGAATAACTATTGACAATGAAAGATACATTTAGCCACAAAATACTCTCATTTACAACATGACTAAAACAAAAGAAAAACCTATTGTACCTCTCACCTTCTACAGTTTCATTAATCATCATTAATTTGAAAGAGAAAAACTCCTCACCTTTTCATATCATGACTATTCTCACTCACATCTCCATCTTACCCTTGCTGATTCTTGCCAGAGCGTACAAGAGCGCTTATTAATTCTACTTTAATTTAGCATATAATCACAAAAATAATAATCCAAAACTTCAGTTAAACTAGACTAGATGAAGATCAAGATTTTGCCTTTCAACTTCACATATCCCTGGAATTACATGTTTTAAAGGCAGATGTATCATTAACTTTTATCTGAGCAGTGCCTCTTTTTTAAAATGCTTTGGTAAACTAATTAGGCACCAATTTGAGAAAATTTGGAAGCCTAGACTTGAAATATAACTTTTGAAGTGGAAACAATGTGTGGCATAGCAATACCATACTTCATTCAAGTGTACAATGGAAAAATACGTTTTATAACTTATATATACAAGAATTGCAAATAAGCAAACTATAATAATGCACTGAGGTTTTTAGCCAGTCAGAACCTCTAAATTGCTTCATCAAGACTTAAAAATTGTAGCAAGATTCTCTTCCAAATGCATTCTTGCATTGTTGGGCTCTGCCAGTGAATGGTTTTCACTCCCACAGAATGGCTTACATTTAACTTCCTTTTGTGGACTATTGCCTGTGAGTCACACAGGTCTGTTCTTAATGCAGAAGGAACAGTGAGCTCTGCAACAACCCGCTTTGAAAGGTCAACAGTATCTTAAGGCAAATCCTTTTGTAAACACAAGATCCTCTGACCTTCAGCAGGCAGGAAGGCCTGTCAGTCCTCATTTCAGGTGAGCCACTTACATGGGATAAAAAATCAAAACAAGTAAAAGGCTTTGTGCATCACTGGGTCAGTCAGAGCTCTGGGACTGGTGGTCTGCGCAATACTGACCTTAGGGTCTTGGGCAAAAAAAAAGGACAAATATCCTTTGTGCCTTTTGAAAGCAGTTATCTTTCCTCATATTTTCTTGAATCTTCTTACCATGTGAGTGTAGTCCCTCTTGCCACCAGCAAAGAGCAAGTGTACTTTTAACTTCTTCTACAGTGCTTTTTAACATACACTTAGTAGTAACTCAAAGTAAGGCTGAAACCTGGCCATTTTATTCTGCATAATCAAATATTACTTAAAAAAATGTTAGGTACTAAGGAAGGTTTTTTTTTTTTCTGTCTCATTGACATGTAGGTAAGAAAACGTTGCAGCTGTTGAGAAACAACACTGCTTGGCCCTTCAGTAGTATTAGTGTGTCAGAAAGGTAGCAGTAGCAGAATTCATAAGAGTACAATTTGTTCTCGTTAATAGTAAAAACGTCTCATTCTCATGGCCTGCTGAGCATTTAGCATAACTCAGTCTGCTAAATACCACTCACAGTCAGAAATCAAGGATTATATTTTCTGTTTCCTTAAAAGATTTCTTAGTTGGATTGACAGATGGAGATCTTAGAATTTTTCTTCTTTAAAAACAAACAAAAAATGTTTTGAGCTTCTTCAAGTACTGGGATCAATTTGTTTTATATTCATGCATTAGGTTTGTCTGTGTACCTGCACCTGCACCCATGCAGGCATATAGGGGGATGATGTATGTGTGTTTGTTTGCACATGTGTATGTACATGCGTGCATAGATGGACATACAAGCTTGGATGCAACAAAAGATGGTCTAGAATTACTCAACATAACTAAAATTAACACCTTATTTAATTATCTTTATTTACTTCAAATGAGCTCTTTTTATAAAGAAGCAATACTTATGCAACACTGACGTTTGGATATTTACCCTTCGTATTATGGTAGCACACGTGAGATTCCAGCCCACTTATCACAGAATCATAGGCTGTCCTGTGTTGGCAGGGACCTCAAAGATCACTTAGTGCCAATCCCCATGCCATGGGCAGGGACACCTTCCACTAGACCAGACTGCTCAAGAGCTCCATCCAACCTGGCTTTGACACTTCCAGGGATGGGGCATCCACAACGACTCTGGGCAACCTGTTCCAGTGCATTGTCACCCTCACAGTAAAGAATGTCTTCCTAATATCTAATCTAGACCTACTCTCTCTCAGTTTAAAACCATGAGGGTGGGGTCTGACCAGAGCAGAGTTGCAGAATCCCCTCCCTCAACCTGCTGGCCACACTGCTTTTGATACAGCTCACGACACAACTGGCTTTCTAGGCTGTGAGTGCACATCATTGGCTCATGTCCAGCCACTCATCCACCAGCACCCCCAAGTCCTTCTGGGCCCGGCTTGCTCTCAATCCCTTCATCTCCCAGCCTGTATTGATACTAGGGGTTGCCCTGACCCAAGTGCAGCACCTTGCACTTGGTCTTGTTAAACCTTATGAGATTCCCATGGGCTTGAGCTTGTCCAGGTCCCTCTGGGTGCCATCCCATCCTTAAGGTTTATCAACCGCACCACTCAGCTTAATGTCATCTGCAAATTTCTTGAGGGTGCACTCCATCCCTTCATCTGTGTCCTAAATGAAGATATTAAATAATACTGGTCCCAGTATGGACCCCTGAGGGATACATTTACAATGTACAGTAAGATTTAAACAACCAAAACCAAATAGTGACCAATCCAAGAAGTTTATGCCTAATTCACCTGCCCATTCAGATGGCTGAAATTGTTAAGTATTAGATGCCATGTTTCCATGTTAGTGAGAGGTACTCACCTGATCAGAAGCATAAGCCACCAGCCTGCCCATGATCTCTGCTTCTGTTAGCTCAGGCTTTTCTGACTGCACACGTCTGATAGTTTTTGTTCTAGCAGCAAGCAGTGAAACCAGGGTGGCCTCACTTGCACTTCCCTGTGGGACAAATTGAGGGAAGGTTCAAAATGAAAACATTCCAGAAGAAGAAAAGCAATGTTTTCTTCTGCATGAATCTGCAAAGTTGTTAACAGAAACTGCAGATGAGAAACTGTGCAATCTCCTACTTTTAAAAATATGTCTGACAGCAAGGGCGGAACCTGTGTTTAATCTTTGTCTCCTCCTTGTTGATGCCTCTGCCTGTTTTCTTTAATCCCTATGCCTGTTCATCTTAGGCACCAGCCTTGCAGTCAGTGCTAGAAAGCTGGACTCACAGACTTAAATGTACTTGAAAAGGCTCTCAAATCAGGCACTAATTAGTTGTTAACCAGTAACAATGGCAGGCTAACTGCTGATTTCTGTTCTAACTCTGGATTTCTGCTCATTTAAGTTCCATCAGGATCTGAACATCAGCTCTCACTTCTATCAAGCAACATGCTTAATTATATCTCTTCTCTGACATTAGAATTACCCTGTGTAAGTCAATTATTGTGTCTAAAAGAGAAAAAAACACTGAAAAACAAAAAATGCTGATTGATTATAGCTAATTGCATTTCAAAGTATTAGTTATGTATCTTTTCTTTCACAAACACACAGATGAAAAGAACAGTTACACACTATTTCTAAATTGCACTTCGACTCACAAAACATCAGTTTAAAATGTGCCTTGGATACTTTGTGACAACAAAAGGGGAAATTTTTTTGTATCAATTTCTCAGTAGATTCACAGAATACAACTTTCCAAAATTCTTTTTACAGTTTTCACCTAGAATAGGCAGAAGAGACATGCTCTAAACTGCTCTTTTAAAACACAAGTAACAGTTTGTAAACATGTGTTCATAAATTTCAGTGTATTGGGGTGTCTTATGCAAGATCAAGATTTCAGGTACTTTAAAAGTTAATCAATCATCATGTGAATCATAACAGTGCAATCAATACAGTTGATTATATTAATATGTAGGTCTCTGAAATATCCCAAGTGTCAACAAACTAATTTTGGAGTGATGTTTTTTGTCCTGTAGCAAAATTCTATCCTCTCTCTGTTGAAGACCTATGTATACTTAGTAATTACAACAAATGTTTAAATACTTGAGAAGTCTTTTTTCTTCCCTGAAGATGGGCCTGATCTGACAGATTTCAAATGTGAAAATGATCCCAGTGAATTCAGAGTTTCTCCTATACTGAAATTAGCTGAGCTATTTTTATAAGATAAAGGTGCCTTTTACACATGGTAAAATCATCCTACTTTTTCTGTCTAAGAAGTCAAAATATCTGAAATAAAATAACTGCTTATACTGTTAGTGTATTTCCAGGACATGTAAGGAATATGCATATTAAAAAAATGTGCACATATATATGAAAGCAAATGGCTGTAAGAAATTACAACGGTTAAGGCATTAATTTGAGATCTGGAAATTTAGGCCTGCACTATTCTGGTGACAGCCTGGCTGGGTGGGTGAATGACTTAGGCTGAAGAAGAGCCTCAGCTTTCTGAGGAGTTCCACAAGATATCCTGGCTGTTCATCCAGAGTGGTGCATAGTCAATGTATACAACAGTTCTTGTATGAATTTCCTTATATAGAAACATGGATGAAAAGGAAAGGGCCTGCTGCCCAGCTGAGTCTTGCCTTCTGATATACTGCTGGGCTATAGCCTAAATAAAGGCACCTGAATCCAGCAACTTGGAGATGCTTTTGGATGTCTCACGATAGACACAGGCTTTTTCACCTTGCCTCAGTTTCCATAAATCACCTTTTTTATACTGAGTCACCTTTTTTATACTGAAGCTTACAGTGTTTGGTGCAAAGTGTTTAGAAAAGCCTTGGAAACCAGGTTCTGCAAAGTCTTGCACTAAATATTTTTAAGGAAAAACCCCCCCTTGGTTCTTGAACTACTTGGCTAACTGACAAGCAAGATAAATCAGCAGTGTTCCTTGCCAGGCCAACGATATTTTTGTCTCACCCTTAAAATACTTTGCTGAGCAAAAAAACTCTTTAAAATTCACTTTCCAGCAATTTATCTGGAATGAACAGCAGGATACAAACTTCAGGAAGAAAGTTGCTTTCTCATTTATTTTTAAAAGCTGTTTTTTCCCCCTCTTGAATGCTGTATTCTACATTAAGTGAAGGATGATGATACCTTTCCTTTTACCACAAGCAAACAAAGGTTGCCATGGCAAGCAGGCTCAAGAGGCGGAAGAAATATCAGCAAGAGCTGATGTTCATGTCCACCAGAGCTCTGAACTGAAATTTTCTTTCATCTGTTGCCATTTTGAAGTGTCATCCTGCACACAACAACAAAGTGCTTCATATTGACACAGACTTTCAAATGTAATTAAGAGCCAATTTTCGCAGGCTCGGTTTTACCCAATACCACAATAATTACTTGGCATTTACCAAGAGAATGACTGGCACTTTCACACACTCCTGTTGTCTTTGCCTCACACTTTGCCTCTTATTTGTATCATTATTGTTTCAGGAGCAAGATGAAGATCTGCAGCCCAAATGACTGCATTGTAAGCAGGAACACAACCCACTTTCGATTTTTAAAACTGACTGGTTTCTGATGAAAATTATGGGCAATACGGCACTGTCAGCCTGGAAGGGCAATATTTCCTGCTGATAACAATCAGGCATAATTGCTTGCTTTCACTGGTACAAAAGAGATGCTGCTAAGATGCATGACGAAAGTTTGATTTCTTCAATGTAACCCCCTCCCTAGCAATCGTAATGATAAAGATACTAACAGGGCAAGGAGATGAATAAAGAACTATACTGTAAATGCACTGGTGTAGGTGCAGCTCCACCTAGGAGAATCAAAACAGTTGGGTTAAATTCATTCTTGCCTTGGAAGATGTTGGGAAGAATTCATTGGAATACGCTGTAGGCATTTGCAGCTGAGATCAAAGAAAGAAGCCTCTGATTCTAGCCTCTAATTTAGATGTATATTAGAAGTCTGTCTTGGGATAAAATGGACTGTGCCCTGGCCTCCAATGACCAGACTCCAGAGACTATCAAAGGAGCACAGAACAATTATTTAAAATTTAGTCTTTTTCACAGTAGAGATCTATTTAAATAGATTAATAGCTGTGACCACAGCTGCATTTGCAGAATGACCATGTGCTAGTGGAGCTATGGCTGACAAATAATATAGCATTATTATGCAGGCAAGTTTGCCCACTGATGACATATTCATTACTGTTCACGTTATCTGTTCAGACATTGTAGGTTTCATTAAGCAGTCAATGTCAAAGTTTGGGGTTTTGTTCTATTTTGAAGATGCAGTGTAGTCTGAAAATGGTATTATCTACTGATAGTACTGCTTAGGTTCAACTTTTAAGCAGCTCTTCATTTTATTGTAATATTCCAATATTTCTTAAAATAATTTCAACTTCTTTGGCAAAGAGTGACAGACTTTCTACAACATTGTGCTATTTCTATGTATCGAAGATTATCTCCTATGTTGTTATCCATTGCTTGATCTCTGACACTTTTTCTCCTAAAAAAAAACAAACAGGAAGGCTCTTTTGAAAATTGACTGAAGTAAACAATTGCACATCTATAAGGTGGACATCATGGAAGCCTTTGTAAGCACTTTTCATGCTGCTCAACTCAAATCCTCAGATATATTTCTATTTGAGAAGATTTTTTCTAATTTCAGCTATGACACATTGCCGCACATTGTTGGTAAGTATGAGTTCAATTCACTGATCAACAAATTAAATTATTCTGATTTGAATTTTAAGCCTAAACTGTGCTTTTAAATTGAACTACTACTAATTCTTCACAGAGAAGTGTTTCAGAAATCAGCTGCTCTAAAATCAAAACATTCATGTCATTACTTTCATGAATGATCCTACCCACATATGGACCTTCTCACAGAGCATCAATCTTTCTGAAAATTAGAAAGGAACCCATGTGGCAGAAAAAAAAAATTATTCCCTTTATTAGTGTCTTAGTATAAAGATTTTACAAAATCATCAATTCACAAACTCAATTTGTATCCTTTTTTCAGGTCCCCTCTTACCTGAATGACTCCTCCACCTTGGCCATCCTTCCCAGCTAAAAATTCTTGAGGTAAATTAATCATCTTCCCTAGCCAATCCAGCATGACAGTCTCCAGCTCTGTGCAAGCTGGACTTGCAGCCTGTGTTGAAAACCAGAACATAGGGAATAACTTCACTACACCATGAAGAGAAATAAGATCTACCGGAGCAAGAATAATTCTTTCTCTGTCTTTTCACTATGGAGGAAGAGACTAGATGACTAATGTTACCAGCCAAATTAGGGACCTGAAGACCACTTTTTGCATGCTGCTTCTAATACTTATTAAAAGGAATATCAAAATAGGCCTTACATAGAACTGTAACTATCAAATGTCAAAGCTAGGATTTGCATCTTTCTTTTTTCTTTCAACATCCAATACCAGCCTCTTTTGAGAAGAGTCCACCTCATATGAATGTGAGGTTTTTAACACAGTTTTCCATTCATCCAGATGAAATGAGAAATAACAACACTGGGTGATAGACAGTAGTCATATACTTATTGAATTACCAGGGAGTTTGCACTGCTACTACTAATTCTAAATGCTGGTGATTTTTCAAGGTCAAAACTTTAAAGAGGAAATAGCCTTTTATTCCTCGAGTTATTCAGGGTGTCTGTGTGAAAACACTTAATTAGTTAAGGAAATTTACCTGCGAAAATAGTCCTGTGACTTCATTGCTATTAATCAATAATTTCATTGTAGAATGTTACTGAAATGCTTAAAATCTTGGCAAGGTGAAGCATCATTACCACACAGCAGTACACACTGGAGTAAACTTACCCAAGAGAAGCCCACACATCCTATTCCACCACACAACATATCTGCAAGAAGAGCTGGGAAGGAAGAGGCTGCAGGGAAGTAGGCAAAAAAGTATGGACTGTGCCAATGAGTCACCTGTATTAAGGGGGAAAATAGTTACTTTTAACTAACGCAGGAAGCAGAAATAAATTGTCAGAAAATTAGAAGGCTGGAGCTTGAGACAAGCCAACAGTGCTTAACTACCTGGCTGTAACAGAAGATCCATTTTTTAGAAGAACTTACCTTGTTTTTTCACAATGTTTTATCTCCCTTTTACTCAATTAAAAATAAATTGGCTCTCACCTTCACTTCCAACAGTTCTAAAATCAGAGTCTCCATTTGTCTGCCTAGAAGACAAGAATCTAGGTGGGCTGTGGACAGCCTAAGCTTCTGCGAAAGACACTATTCTTGAGCTCTGCTGTCCAGGGACTCCATGGTATTTTGTTCTTCCGTCTCTGTCATGAAACTGCCTTGCCAATAGTGTCTTCAGTGCAGCAGAGGTCCACAGAACTCTCTTGCCCACACTCTGGTGTTATTTGTTAACATTCAAGCACTTAATGTAATATCTAAGCAATTTTAAGGATCTGTGAGATACTTGATAATGCTCCACAACCTCCAATCTAATAAAATTCAAAAACAGGAAATGTACAGCCACATTGCAATGATCATGGGACATAATGTGATATGATAATGTGCTATGTTTGGCAAAAACAACTTTCTCATTCAAGGTAAAAGGCATATTTTCTAAGAAGTGCTTCTAGAGGATTAGATGAACTACAAGTGATAATTCAGCAGAACATGTATAAGATTTTTTTCTTGGGAGTAATTCAGAGGGTGATGAGATTTTGAAGGCCTTTTCTTACATCCTTTTGTTCCTCTTTTTAATACTGTATTCTTCTGTTACAACCAGAGGGGGAGAAAGAATACACATTCTCTCTTGCCTGAGTTCAGTGTTTCCTTGCTGTTTTGTTCTGCATTCCCATCTCTCAAGAATTTTACCTTTTACACTCCTCTCTCCCAGTCTGATAAGGTTTCTGATTCTGGAGCTAACTCAGGAATCACTCTACTGCACTGTTCTGCATTCTGCAAATATCCCTTTTTTCCCTCTTCTAGCCTTCTTCATGCCAACCACCAGCTCTTCCTGGACATGCTTCATGCTAAGGGGAAACTGTCTTAACTCTTGCACACACAATGAATCAGACATCACGTCTCTTGCTGTGTAGTATCCATATATAAAATTTCAGATGTCCCTATCTCTTTCATATGAAAACAGCTCCTATCTATTACAATTTTCCACTGTATAAACTAGGCCGTACTGGTATGTCAAGATTTCATTCTTCTCATCACTAGGGCCAACCTGTCAATCAGCTATCCAAAGACAAGCCCCCTGTTTAACATTTCCATCTGCATCTCATATTTGCGTCAGGATCTCCCTTGCTGTAGACAAAGTTAGTGTGAGCACATTGTGGCAAAACATTTTCCTCCACAAAATCAGAGAAAACGATTGTATGGGACTTAGTTCTTCCAAAGAAACAATAAAATAATTACAAGAAGCAGGGTCACTGGTTAGAAACACATCACACTTTCACTGACGGGTCCATAACCCCGGCCAGGCACTGCCAGCGTGTGATCTCACCCCAGCTTCTAATTCTCTGTGATCTGTAAGGCACTTGTGCCATTCATCTGGGTTAACTCAAGTTAAATGACTGCTTGCTGGGAGCCATTATTTGATGAAACACAGCGATTTCAGTTGCACTACTCACATAAGCAAAAAAAGCTAAAAGCCCTAGGGCAACTGCAGCTGCGGTTCTTCCTCTGCCTCCCTTCCCCCTCCTCTTGAAGCAGCTGTAAAATTCTTTTTTTTTCACCATGTTGGAACAGACACACTAGTCAAATACGCAAGATAGCACTAATTGATGCTTGTTTTTTTCAGCCTGCTGCTGATAAATAATGATACACAAGTGTCTTGGGTTCACTTAATTACCACTCTAATGCTTCTCAGATACATGTGATTTCCAAGTATTTCTTCTAAGGATGTCTTTCTCTGGTTCTTTTAGTCTAAGAAACAGTCTCCCTTACCACCTACTGACGATAGGTACTTCAGCTGAAAGTTCATACATTAATAGATCCAATGTGAGGAAAAGTAGCATCTTCAGTACTGATATCTGCAGTTACAACTACACTCCTCTTTGGCTCTGAAAAATGAGGAGATACATTTCAAAAGAACAAAGCAAATCTGAGAGAGGAAAGTGACTCCCACTGATATTTTTACAGGCAGATCCTTTCCATGTTGCCTTCCTGCTGTGGAGATCAGAGTTCACTGGTTGTTCCCTCTGTCCCTGTGTAAATATCAGGAATTTAGCACCATTATTGTCATCATCATTTGGTGGACTGCCCTTTGGAGGTCTACATTACATTTCACAATAAGTCTCCATAAAGAAGTTTCACCACTTATGAATGACGGCAATGGATACTGCATAATTGCTTCACACTATTAACTGATTGTTGTTCCTCTGAAGGAACACAATTTTTACATTTTCAATCATCCAATCAGGAATCCCAGGCTCCTGAAATGCACGGGAAAAGACTTGAGCACAGAAGACCTTACCTGGAGGAGGATCAAGTTAGGACACATTTAAATAAACTGGATATACGTAAGCCCATGAAGCTTAATGGGATGCACTCACAAGTGCTGCAGGAGCTAAAGGGTGTCACTGAGACCTCTCTCAAACATCTTCAAAAGGTTACAACAACTGGAAATGTTCCAGAAGACTGGAAAAAAAGCAAACGTCACTCCTATCTTCAAGAAGGGCTAGAAGAATGATCTTTGAAACTACAGGCCTCACCTCAATATCAGGGAAGATGAAAGAACCTTTAAGGTATTTCCAAACATGGGACAAGAAGGTTATTTGGGCTAGGCAGCAAAGCTTTGTGAATGGGAAAGGCTAATACTGTTTAACATCTTCATTAAAGACCAGGATGATGTGATAGAGTGCACCCTTAGCAGTGTTGCAGATGACATAAAACTGGGAGGAGTGTTTGATATACGGTATGGTCATGCTGCAATTCAAAGGGACACTAACAGGCTGCAGAAATGGGCCAACAGGAATCCCATAAAGTTCAACAGAGAAATGCAAATCCCATACCAGGGAGGAATAACCCCCTTGCACCAGTATATGCCAGGGATCGACTGGCTGGCAAGCAACTCTGAAGAAATGGGCTGGGGAGTCCTGGTGGACAAGCTAAACATAAGCCAGCAATGTGCCCTTGCAGCAAACAATGCCAGCAGCATTGTTGGGCCACATTAGGAAAATTGTTGCCAGCAGGTTAAAAGAGGTAATCCTTCTTTTCTTTGCAGCACTAGTGAGGCCACACCTGGAATGCTGTGTCCAGTTCTGGGTTCTTCAGTACAAGAAAGAAAGACATGGTCATACTGGAATGATTCCAGTGAAAGGCCATGGAGATGATTAATTGCAGCTGGGATTGTTCAGCTTGCAGGAAGCTCAGGGGGTATCTTGGTAATGTGTTAACCTTCTTTACACACCTCATGGGAGGGTGTGAGGAAGGTGAAGCCAGATTCTTTTCAGCAGTATCCAGTGACAAGACAACAAGAAATGTGTACAAATGGAAATATAGAAAATTCTATTGAAACATAAGCAAAAGCTTTTTTACTGTGAGACAGTTCCAACCTTGGAATAGGACAACAGATTGCGAAGAGTTCATCCTTGGAGATATTCCATGACCAACTGGACATAGTCCTAAACAATTCGCTCTAACTGACTCACCCTTGAGCAGTGGGGGTGGACTAAATGATCTCCAGAGGTACCATCCAATCACTACTATACTATGACCTCATGATTCTGTGCTCACATGAGTCTTCAGAATTTAGTATAAACAACACAGGCAGAATCAGAGTTACTATAAGAACTGGGATTTTTGTACTTGTGCTCTTTGTGTCACTAACACTAACATTTCACAGCAGTGGAAAGATTTTGGTTAGAACATTTCTTCTTCAGAATGTATCATTTTGTAAAAGGAAACTTCTTTGCGAGAAAAAATCAATTTAGTTAAGAGAGAACATGACATATTGATGACATAATTGGAATTCAATGTCTCGCTTTCTATTCTCAAATGAGTCATCTCTTATTTTTTAATCTGGCATTATTTTATTGAATGTTCTTAAGTGCTCAAAGCAAAGTGTTTTCTGTTCTAATTTACAATCATTACCATTTTTCTCCAATGAAAAAGAAAAGACAATCATGTCTATGAGCAGCAATTAAAGTATTTGTATGTGTTGGATATAATTCTCTTATCTAATCCGCACTGATTTAACTCTGTTGAATTTAAGACTTCATCCACAAACCTTGGAAAAGAGTGGAGAGATTTCAATTGACTTCAGTGAAGCTTTTGCCTGCTAAAAGACAGCAGGGCTGGCTCCAAGGGAAACAAGATAAGTCCTCTTGAATATCAAATATTTACATTGGTCAATGAAAAGGAATTGGTACTATAGTACACTGACTAACCACATTTGGAGATTGCAATGTCCACTTACATCACAATCGTATCACCTAGCTACATCTAGAGAAGTAACCCGAGGCAGTTATTGCAGAGATCCAAAGGAGAGATTCCTCATTAACATTTACTTATAATTCAGTCCTCTTCAAGCTACTTAGAGATCTTAGGAGACAAGTATATATTTAAAATAAAAAAGGTATACCATGAGTGGAAAAACAACAAAGATTCAGATCTGGACAAATGCCAGATGCTTTGTTCTGCATTGTTGTCCAATACTGATCTATCCAAGGACTAATATTTAGGTAGTGGCCATCTGCCTTTAGGTACTAGAAGAAGCTGACATTTAGAGCACAAAGAGCACAAGTCAACAGAACAAGTATTGGGGAGAATCCTTTCTAGTCAACTCTGTAATAGAAAGAAGTCTCCTAAGAGAATTTTAACATTTAAAGATCAGCTTGAAAGAACACTTTAGGCACAGCAGACTAATAAAATTACCATTTTGTAAAATATTTACTGTGCTATGAGGGTAGAAAAAATATCACATGAAATCAAAGTTATAAAGCTTTGCCTTAACCAATTCAAGGGAGGGGGGATTATTTCCAAAAGTAAGCCTTGCTTGAAGCAAAAGAAATATTCATTATTTCTAGGAAGAACAGAAAACATCAGTTGTGTAAAGTGTGAGATCATATTTAACATGTAAAGACTCCTGCCTTCTAAAAGTTTAATAGTGTGGGTACTTATGCTGGTTAGGTCTAGCTGCACAGCCTTCAACCCATGCTTTCTTTAAAGTCTTTGAAAACTTAAATGCAGTATTGAACATTACATTACAGATCCATTTTTCTTACCCCTGGCATAATGATCTTCTCAATGTCTTTAAAGATATCCTCAAAGCTCTCAGGCTCCTGGGGTGCACAGTCTGCGATGAGGGGCCTTAGGTATCCTGGTTCCACATCTGGGAAGACCTGTCTTTTATCTATCTTCTCCAGGTAATCTGCAACATAGTCCACCATCTCCTTCCCTCTCTTGCGGAATTCTGCAGCATCCATGGGTATCAGAGTTTAGGGCTTATTATCAGAAAAACACTTCAAAAAAAAGGGAAAAAAAAGTCATTTTTGAAAGAAAATTTTACTAGCTTTAAACATTTTATTCATATGATCTATAGGATGACTCAAATGGTCATGATGTAGATTACCTTAATACAGATAGCCAGCACCTTTAGCACAAAAGAACAGTAGAAGCACATTGATGAAGTCTCAGAAATTACAGATTTAATCCCTACGGCTGCTGGTGGATACAAGGATGTGGCACTGTTAAGTGGCACATAATCTACTCCCTCCTGCCTTATAAAGAAGAGGTCTAAGAAAATAGCATGCTGTGTGTCTCTATTATGATCTGTAATAACAAGCTATAATAATCACAGTTATCACAGTGATCCACTGTGCCACCCTGTCATTTTATCTGGTTCTTGACTCCTGTCTTGCCTCAAGATTTAACTCCTTTACTCTTTCACTATAAATGCGTATGCTGTGTTACCTACTAAACTTGATCTCTTAATGAGGCTTTAAATAGAATTCACTTCAAGTTGATCTGTACTGCGTTTTGCAGGAGGATGTGAGGAAGCTCTCTCTGGGGCTGTCCATATTTCCAAGATGTTGGGCTGGAGATCCAGATGTGCTTTGAGATAGGCAGAGACTGTGTGAGCACACCCAAGCTGAGATGAGATGGAGTTTGCCTGCAAAGTGCTTTGCAAACATAAATTCGCAATATTAGGGGTGCCTGCTCCTGCCATCCTGGCCCACCCAAATTTTTTCCTCTATGTGTCTGTGCATTGAGTACTTGGTGAAGAATTAGACCACAGTGCCTAAAAAGTGTCTAGAGTCTTTATAGATTCAGGTTGAATGGTACTGTTCCTTGGGAGCTAGTAAGAAAACTAGCAAGTGAAACAAGGACACTCACTGCTGGTGTCAAGAATTACTATGCTTAGTTCACATATATTCAGTTCTTCACTTTGTAAAGAAATAATTACTGTAAGCACAATGTGAATATTCGGTAATTAAGACACAACTCTTCAGATAGCAAGTATTCGTGCTAAGGATTTATAACTGAGGACATCACTTCGAGAAAAGAGACCCCTCTGGACTTTATTATATTTGAACCAGTACTGTAACATCACAAAAGAAAGACATCATTGATAAACACTGTCCTAGAGACATCTTGGCTGCTACAAATTGAGGATCTGGGATTTGTGTGGAGCAGCTGCTGCTGCCGCTATTTAAGAAGGCTGGGTGCTGCTGTAGGTCACGAACCACTTGGGAAAGCAAGGATCTGCACAGTAGGGACTTCAAGACTCCGCAGAGAATAGCTGTTCTTGTTGCTATTTTACTAGATTTATATTACTCTCCTTAACCATTATGAAAGTTATTTTTTGGCTCTGTCTATGCTTTTGTGAAAAGCGTATTAGGACCTTTCTCAGACCTTGCTACTAAGTTGCTGCAAACACATTGCCAGTAGTCATTACGGTCCTCAGAGGATTCTGGTGGGCAGCTTTATGTGTCATCTCCCTTCTAAAAGACTGTTTAAGGGAGCAGTTTTGCTTCTACTCCTTAAAATTAGGATGATTCTATTTCTTCAATACCTCCCTAATCTTATGTGCCTTTTCATTTAACACATCTTTGTTCACAGTTCAGCATGAACTTCAGCAATCAATGTGCATCTCTGTGGCAGCAACCTAATTACACCCCAAGGCTCAGTTCTCTGGTTTAGATATTTTTGCCAGAAGAAATCTAAATATTGTACTGTTGCACTTCTTTTTCAATATATCTCTAACTTAACCCTTAACTTATGCTGGTTTTATTTCTTTTATGCTACTTCATTAATGGGTTCATTGCTATAACATGCTCTAAAGAACTTGCATAAGGTAATCTTATTTTTTCTCTGGTTTCAGAGATGAAAGCTGAGAAAACAAGAATTTAACACATGACGACAAATTAGTAGGAGATGCCTGAGACTGAACTGACTCAGAACTTGAGGACCGCTGTTTCCAGCACTACTGCTGCTCACCACAGTGTTATAGTCATTCCTACAGACTTTTACACATGGATCAGTTCATCTGAGTATCTCACTCCATATCTGTGGGTCCAGTGAACCACAAGTACAATGTCAAGACAGGTAAGAGTATGTAAGAGTACTACAGTACCCTCTAGATTTACTTCATAGTAATCAAACATAGATTAACATCATTTAACATAGAAACCTCCATGGATTGCTTGGGCTTTTCCCAAAATATAAATCAAAAGGCATAAATTAAATTACATTGTGTGTAAGCTCAAAACAGCTCACAAACTCATAGACAAAAAAAAATTTATCATATTACCACAACAGAGATGGTATGTTATGTAGCTTGTGACCATTTTTCTTCCACCTAGATTTTTTTGTCTGAAATTGATTTCTATTGCAAATATGATTTACATCATCTTGTTGCTATACAGTGTGCTGATATAATTTATTGTCATTTTTATTATTAGAAGTTTGAACAAAGTTCTTTTCAGATATCAGGATAAGCAAATAAAATTTATATCTAAACATCAGATACACATTCTGTGGTTTCATCCTATCAATGAAACTGACACTGAACTGGAATTGAAATTTGTCAGTCCAATTTGACAAAATACACATTTTAGATAATCACTGAGATCTTCTTTGTTATTTACTCATTACTTCTTCCCAAGAACTGGAGGTCCACTGGCTCATCCTAGCATTGTTTTAGCTGCACTGCTTCTGTCATAAATCACTGTTGCAATAACATTCTTAAAATTCAGGATAAGTAATTAAATTACAGGGGAAACTCACTGGTTTTAACTGAACCAGGAACCTTAGAATAAAGAATGGGAGCCTTCCATCCCAAATGTGCTACACTGGTTGCAGTGCTATAAATTGTTATAAACTAGTATTTACTTAACCTCAAATATACTTAGAATTCAGTTTGATCGAGTGAAATATATCAATCTGCTTCAATCTGAAGCAGAGTATTCCATTCTTCTTTCCCCCAAAAGCAATACTGAGAAATTAAAAATCTACTTCTTTTGTATCCATGAATCTTCTTTCTTAAAAGTCCTTGCCTGAAAATCCCTTACCTACTGTAATACACATATCTCATGGGGAAACTGTGAAGGCATACTCCTTGCAGGAACACAGTGGTCACCCTTTTTACCTCCTATTTTACATTTCTTCTCTGTGAGTGACAAGACCCACTTACACTCTCATCCCTATTTTTATTCTCTTCCTGAACTGTTCACTACAGACCTCACTTCATCTGCTTGAAATTACTACTTGCTATGGAAGCCACATCCAGCAGACAGTTGTAATGCTTACCAGTTAATCTCTCAAAGGACAAATTACTTCACCTCTCTACCAGTAGTGAATATTTCCACGTCTTGCATGCATATTCAGCACATGTACAATGCAACAACACAATGCATAGAGACCTGCCCTCTATGCCACTATATTTTCAAAATACAGAATGTAATTTTCCAAGAAGCAAAATACGTCAGACAACTCAGTCCTTAGGGTTGAAAGTGAAAACACTGTTTGAGAGAATCCACATTTTCTGAAGGGATGAGTGTTACAGTCTGCATGCACTCAAAATATCCACTTATGTCTAAAGAACTTAAACTGCAAAATAACGAAGGCCAAGTTTCCAAAACTAAATGGACATTTCGGAGAAACTAAGCCTCTCCCTAAAGTATTTAATAGTGGTCTATCTTCTTGAAGGCCCCTAAAGAGTGAGGAGGGCTCCACGCTTCCAGAGATTTCACACCTTCCAGGATGAATTTCAGCTTATTCAGGATCTGCCCGCTGAACCCCAAGCAAGGAGAGCACAGCTTCTCAGGAAGCACCCTGCCTAATTATCAACCTCTACCACATTGTAAACAGTCTGTATGCAAAGTCATTGACAGTCTCACTCTGACAGAATACAACTTTACCAAGCACATATTACGTCTGAGAATTTTTGTTCCCAGCAAGAATCAATGGCTATTGTCACAACTGCATACTTCGGATCAAATCCTATTTTACCGGAGAAGATTGAGTTCTGCTCTAAACTGCAGGTAAAAACAAGAACAATCGTGTTAACCTTAAATTCTATCAATGTATCTTTTTTAGTATTATTTATTCATGTAAACTCTTAGGTCTTTGATTTTGCTGTAATTTGTCAGAGGACAAGTACACTTTCATTCATTCATTCATGGCTAGGCTTTGCGAACGAAGATTTGGGTAGCACAACACAATCTGAAGTTGACATATCCCTTGCTGCTTTGTTTCAACTACTCCTTCTACCTCAGTGAACTGAAATTAGAACATGGCCACACCTTTTTTTAGTGGAATTACCAAAAATTGTCGTTAGCCTTTATATTGCATATGTTCATTTGCAAACAGTTTTCTGCTTTATTTGAAACTGAACCATGCAAATGAGCAGTTTACACACAATTAATTACTCAATACATTTATAGTTACAATATTGTGTTGATAAATTCAGCTTTTTCAATATTTCTGTTAAAAGGTCTATAATTTTAGATTCTGTTTGTTTGGGGGGGAGTTGTATTTACTAAATATAAATGTAAAAGATATCTAAATGCTACCAGGAAATTTGTTATGAGGAAGAAAAAAAAAAAATGAAAAAGAGAAAAAAAGGGGAAAGAGGAAAAGGATAACAAATGAAGAGAGAGATATATTTGATACATTACAATTTTATGTGTGCCTGTTCTCCAGTTCATCAAAGTAAAATAAACAGCTAACATAATAAAATCTTTTAGCAGCTTCTATTATTAAATACAGACAGGAAGAACACATAGACACGTTAATAGCACCTAAAACTGATAGCTGTATTTGCTCAAAAAAAGTAATAACTCTGTATCTTTCCAATAAATGAGAAAAGTGCATTTTCTATTCTGCCAATTGATTGTTACAGAACAAAATGTAATTTAAAGGCTCGTGGTGCTACAGTGACACCACTGAAGCTATTAGAACTTTTTGCTACTGAACCTAACTGAAGGTTTTTGCTACTGCTAAGCTAAACTTCCACCATTGGCAATGGGATATTGCCTGAAAAAGGACTGCAGGATGAATTTTATTTCATCATGAGTAAGAAGGAACTGGATTTACTCTGTGCTTCTACCTTTGCAAAAGCCAAGAATTAGGAATATCTCTTAAGAGTCCTCACATTTTATTTAAAAAATTACATTTTCCAGTTAGAAGTTGCTTACTGTATTCATTGCTGTCATTGGCACAGAGTCTGCAACTTCGTAATTTTCCCTTCTGAGGTCTTACTATAGTGACAGGAAAGGGTTATTTCTGAGGAAAGCCTCATCCTAAAAAGTTATGCATTTAATTTATCTTGAAATTTTATTATTCAAAATATTTGGCAGAGAATTTCCCAAGGTCTACTTGGTTATTCCAAGCACTCCTGTATTTGGAAAGACAAGATACAAACTTTTTGGATACATGGGATTCTGCATAAATGTATATAAGCAGTTATAGCTGACATACAGCAGATGTAAAAAGAAGCAAAATCAAAATGAGAGGTACACGATACATTGTGAAAACTTAGATTAAAAATAAATGCTTTTCTTTTTATTATTATGCCTAAAATAACACAAGCTGGCTGTTTATTAGCTGAGCTCCCACTCTCAGTAACCAATTGTTGCATTAATCCAAATGTACCTACTTGAATTTAATAACCACAAAGCCTTAAGGACAAAGAATGTTACTTACACAGAGTTGGTTTTTCCTTCTCCTCTGTCTTTCTCACTGTCTTTCTTTGCTCCTCTGTCACAGCTATAAAGCGGAGAGGATGCAGTTGCCTGCATATATAGGCAGAGTATCCATGTCCCTTCAGCCTATCAGAGCCAAGGGCTTTGCATTGAACATGCAGCAGCAGCATCTCTCCCTCCTCCCACACCGCCTCCAAAATATACTCAGCAAAAAAACCCACCCGAAAGGCAGACGGATCTGATCGAGAAGCAGCCACTGCCTGCTTAACTATGGAGTGGTGTGTGCTTTCTTCCAGAGACTCCATTAACAAGTCTGAGTTCATTAACAGTGAGGGATCACATGCGCCCGCTCTGTGTTACACACTCCAGGACGTTTCTGCTGAGGCTGCTGCTGTAAGAGCACATGCTTTGATCCACTTCGTGAAACATTATTTCCAGGAAACAAACACAGATATGACTGAAATACCACTCAGGTGACTGCTAATTCTGAACAGGTGTATATGTGGGATTAACATCCCTGGATATGCTTTATCCAACTTCTTTCAGTTTCTCTCTTTCATCAAATGTATACTTAAAAGCAATACTAAGTGTTCAAGATTTGTTTTCCTATTCTAAAAGTTTTATGTGGAGTTCTCTTTCCTAGATGAATCCAGGTAACTTCCTGTCATTTTTATGTGGTTCAAGTTAATTAAAAAAAAATACTATCAGCATTTCATAGTCCTGATCAGCTTATAGCCAGGTAGCGTCACAGATTTGGGACAGTCACTGCTCCTACACCAGCCTCCAGTACACTGCAGTATTACAGCCAATCTTTTTGTGAAGGAGGAAGAAGCACTGGCTGTCATATATTTTAAAACTGTCATGGCTGTGTTTGCTCTTCTAATGTTATAAGACCAAATACAACTCCAGTACAATTCTGGAAGAGTCTATTCAAAATAAAAACAGGACCTAAACTCCACACGTCAACTTGCTAGTTCCACTACGCTTGTTGCGCTAGATATTATTCTGTGACTTGTATTCTCATTGCCCAGACTGGCTGCTGTAATGATTTGTCTATGATCTCAAAATGCATCAAGAAATCTCAGTCAGTTGCTAGTGACTCTGTTGTTTTGGTCTTTTTTCCACAGCAAATCAACTCCTGAGTGTTCAGAGTTACAGTCTCGGCATATTGGGAACCCATAAGAAAACAAGTGTTTTTTATACTTCTCTTATTTTTTCTTTCTCCCTGAATTTGACTGAAAAAGGCTGAAAATTCAAAATTTGTTTTAAGAGTATAAGAGATGCAGAAACTGAAGACGCCTCTAGTAAAGATAATTGAAATCTCACTTCAATGTTTCACCTAAATGGCTTGCACAAGGTAAATAACTTTCAAAGGAAACTAAAAATGGAAACTAAAAATAAGATTGGAGTACTAAAATGGTGGTTTCATCAGTGTTGAAATACCACCTGCTGTACCTGTAAATCTTCCTGTGAACAGACAATAATCACATTTTCTTTTTTTTTTTTTTAATTCCTCAGGAAGAAAAGGAAATAAAGTGTCAGACGTACAACAGGCAAGCTAGAAAAGGGAAATTAAATGCACTTCTAAAAAGCATGTTCCATGTCTCTCTACAATTCTAGTAATTCTTCTGACTCCTACTACTTTCATAATTCTCATCATCAACTATTGGCAAATACACAAATTTCGGCTTAACAGAATCTTTCTGTAGTGGACAAAAGCAAGATCACTAAGTTTTCTATCAGGTGCTGGCTAAGTCAGACCTGATGTGGCCCTCTGAATTTGCTCCAGATCCTTCAGTCTGCTGAAGGGCTTCAGGCTTTTTCACAGAAAATAACTTCTTTTACTGCTGAAACACAGTGAATAGAGATCTCCCCTTTACTGCCAAACTGTTTCAAAATTCAAGATAGAAGTGCGTGAGAAATAACAGATGATCCCAAAAGGTTTAAAGGCCTGGGCTTGTTGGTAAGCAACCAACAGACTGCATTATTCACACCTAACAAGAGACAAGCTTCAATATGTTTTTTGCACATGGAGGTATGTCACCCTGATGATGATATCTAATGGTACTGTGCCCATGCAGCAACGGTATCAATTTCTTACCATCGCTGAACCCTTTGGTTTGCAAACAAGGTGGGAGAGATAATGTGTTTGAACAGGAGGCTTCAGCACAGCACCAGAAAACAATGCAGGCAATGTGTTTTCAGTGACTTTGCAGTCCCATTGTCAGTCCAAGTGCAAAGACATGGATCAAAGCAGAGGAAGTTGTACCCGCTTTCTAATAGTTTTTACCTCTTCCACCACTGTACAATGAAGGTTAGAAATGAAAAGGCAGTTTTCCCAGGCTTTCAGTCCAGTCACGATTAGATGATTTTACACTCAACTTTATTTTTCCCTCACCTGAATAGCCTGACACTTACCGTATGTTAGCCTCCTGGTATGGCTCTAGTTACTAAATTTGATCAAGGTGTGTTTGTGCTGTAGTTTACTGAGCCTAACATTATATGAACAATACTGTTCTCAGCTATAACATGAAGGGCTTTTAACTGACTCAGATATCATCAGTACTTTAGAGATATTGAGAAAATAATTTGAAACAACTCATTAGAAATTGTATTAGCACAATGTTTGTGCCTGTTTTCTACATTTGGCGTAAAAGGAACAGTCACTGTTGCCTAAGCATAAGAAAAAACACTGGTTTGTTGCTTAATATTTGGTTTTATCTGTAGCGCAGGGACGCTATTTGGAGGCTGAAGGCCTTTTCTTCCTATTTTCCTTGCTGTTGCTCCTTCAAAGAGAGAACAGTAGTAGAGCCCCATTTTTCTCTTTTTTTTCCCTCCACCCAATATTTTCTTCTATGAATGTAAAAATACCAGTAATGAAAAAGAAAGTTGTCTACAAAAAGGTAAAAGAAAGAAAAAAAAAAAAAACCTTGAAAATCACTCAGATGTACTGGAATGAAAAGTCCTTATATGTTCCATAAACAAGGTCCAAATCTGCATAAGCCATAAGGATGGGACAAGACAGAAGAGAATGTTTTAACCAAAATGTGCAACTAATAATTTTCTAAATTAAACAAAGGGTGCATTTCCTTTGGAAGAAAGTAAGAATTAAATAAAGCCTTCAGACACAAATAGATGGATTACTTGCAACGTATGAGGATAAAACCTAAGTCTCCTGCAGAACATAAGTAGACTTTGCAACAGATTAGCCAGGAGATGAATCTCAGACAGTGCTGACAAACTGGGAAAGTAACTATTCTCTCTTTCATGAATATTTTATGTGTGACTTGTTTTCCCTGTTCAGTTCTTATTGCTGTCTGTGGGAACATGTGAAGGTAAACCAAAGAAGGATAAAAAGGAACTGCTAACGAAGTGAACATGGACACAGACTGAAACACACAGCTTCAGAAGAGTTACTGTACCACTTGCTGGTTCGTGGCAGCCTGAGCACATTACTCTTACGGAAGCAAGCCTACCGAAAAGAGAGAGGTTGTGATGAACTGAAGAAGTGTCAACAGAAAAACTGACAGGCTGTGAAGAGTCGCAGAGACAGTGAGAGCAGGCTGCAATCACAGTAGGCAGACTCTTCCAATAAAGAGATAGGAATAGCTTCTGCTGTGAGCTGAGAAGATGTGCTTACCTAGAGGCGTAGGCACTGCCAGGGCACTCGTCCAGCCATGTATTGCTCGCAGAGAGAATTTTCTCAAGCATTGATTACTGTGAGCCTCACAGGGGCTGTGGCTGATAGATGAACTGCTATCAGGGTTTAAATCTGCTATGAAGACCTCATGTTAGAAAAGCAAGTTATAGCAGTTAGTTTATGAATGGAATAGTCCATTGTGCGGATGAAAAGACAGACCCAGATGAGGCATGAAGAAGATGGCTTGAAATACAGGGGGAATGTAATGCAGCACTTGTTCTTACGCAAGTGATTTGTTTGGATCACTGTTTGCAAAGATATCAAAGAATACATAACAGTCGAGAAGACATTTTGTCACTGACAGTGATTAATGCCTTGTCATGACAGCCATGCACTACCATGCCCTACTTGCAAAAAGCTTCGAAGAGCATTTGTCACCCGTATAAGCCTTGAGTCACTCTTTATAGGATGAGAACAACACTAGAGTCTCCCCATAAAGAGCATGTTGGTGCCTAGCTTTCTCAGATTACAGCAAATACTATGGCAAGGGATCATTCTGGTGTTTCTTGCCCTTCCTCTGTGTCAGCTTTGCCACAAAGGTGTCTTTGGCTCTCCTTCAGTCTGTGCTAACACATGCACCTGTCTAGAAAAGACTAATGCAAATCTTCTGAAGACTTTATGCTTATATAATATAAAATGTGCTGAATACATGGACTTTCTCCAAGAAAGAGAAATTACTTCACACATATCAAAAACCTAGAGCTCCAGAGAACTGAATGGGAACTGAACTTTCCACATGCACGGGTCTCTCTGGTCATGGACACACATTCACAGCTGAACCAATAAGTAATGTTTGCTATCTTCTGCTGTGGATTACTGGCCTTGCCTCAGAGTGATATATGTACACATCTAAACCGCTTGTGCAGGAAGACACATTTACACTAAGATGACAGCTTTCCAGTGGAGCCATGTGACCTGTATATGCCCTGCTCCTGACTCCAGGTAATATAGTTAGCATAACCAACACCATTTCCTAAGACGAACAGCCATAAGATGTGTGCTAATCATGCGTCACCTCCTCCTCTTTTCCCCTTTTCAACACTGTAGTTGTCACCAACATGTGATGACCGCCATTATAGAACAGACAGATTCCCTGGCAGCGTTATGAAAAAACTATCTGCCCACCTGTGGTGGTTTGGGCTAGGCCTTCCTTGGTGACCAGTTTGTAACCAAGGAAGGGTCCAGATTTACCCAGTATTCCCTACAATTTTTACGTAAGCCAGATTATAAGAAGAAAGGAGGAGAGGCTTTCGCTCTTTCCTTCCGGCGGCTTGGAGGTGCAGGTTCCCTGCTGTTGAGTCTGCCGTGTTGGGGAGCGAGGCCTGGTAGGGCCTTGTCGACCTTGGGAGGCGGAGGTTGCCGGTGATCGTACCAGAGCGACTCTCAGTTGTCCCAAGGAGAGTGGTGGGATATTTTCTTTGCTAACTCTTAGTTACTAGATCTCGGGCTACTGATTGGGATATATATATATACACATATATTTTATTTTGGTTTTGTTCCCTTTCCCTTCCCCCTTCCCCTTCCCTTGTGAAATTCTATATATTTTAAATTGTATATATTTCAATTGTAACATAAGTGTAAATATATTTATATATATCACTTTAGCTGTCTTTCTCGTTTCGGGTTTTCTTAGTTGGTTGTTTTTTCTCTCCCTTTCTCCCTGAGGTTTGGGGGGCGGGGGGGGGGAAAACTTCTGGTGGTAAGGTTTGGAGACTTGGCAGGGAGCCAGCTTCAAACCATATCACCACCAAGTACTGCTGCCAGGATGTGGTGTCGCCTGTTAGGGAACACAGAAGTGTAACAGTACGTGAAATATTGCCCATAAAATCAAGCAGTCGCAAGTCCTGATGCTGGACAGCAAAACCTGTGATCCCCAATGGCCTGGGATGCAGCTACCATTGTTTTCTCCCTCTGAAGACTGAGTGACTCATGTTCTTTGGGCAAAGTCTGAGTCCAGATTACAATTATTGTATCATGCAACTGTTACTTAGAGTTTGACATGATCTGCAGAGAGTCCAAATGACTAAAAGTGTAAGTAATTAAAGACCCCGGACAGTAAGAAAGCTCATTACTCATTACACTCATTACTAGAAATTTTGCTTAAAGGAAAGTATAATAATTCATAAAAACTTTGTGCAACAATAAGCTATGCTCAATGCTAAAAATTGTAGATAACACTAAACTATGTTGAAAAGTATGTATTTTATGTAATAACAAAAGTCTAATTGTATCTAAAACCCTGGGGCCAATTCTCATTCTACCAAAGACCCCTAAAAGAACCTGGCTGTCCCTTCCCTGTGGCATTAGGTGACAGAGCCACCAAGTGTTCACACAATCCCTCCTGCCAGTTCCACAAGAAAGGCAATCATCTCCAGCTAGGAGGGAAAACAGTGTGCCAGAAAAGATAACAGCTTAAGCTGCTGCAGGTAGCTTCACCAAAGTGCAGCCAGCCATATCCCCACTCAGAACTGCCTGCCATCTGTTCTCCTTATGATCTTGTTCCCTTCCACACTTCAGATAATCACAGCTTCTACATTACCACTAGGAGAGGCAGGCTCTCATTTAGGCAGGATTTACATGCGACTGGCAGAGATAGGCAGTTAAATAAGAAGGACAGTCCAATGTATTCATTACATTTATGCTCAGAGACCTTAGTTCAAGTTCTTGCTTTCAAGTACAGATGTAAGCCTTTGTTGTATGCTGTGCAATTCTGGGTAAGTTCTCAGATGAATTTTCCGTAAGAATCTTTTGCTAGAAAGGGTTGTTCTCTTCCAGCTTATTTTTCTATGCTAACACATTTGGCTTCAGCTGAATTTGGAATCCAAACAGCCTTAATCTAGGCCAGGTTTAAAGTGGCAGCACTGATCTCTGCCAGAACTCTGGCAGAGTGTCTCCGGTCAGAGGCACAGGTTTTGAACCTCTTCGTTCTGAGGTCAGTTATTGCCAGTCCAGAAGCAACCTGCCTTCACAGCAGTCTGACATTCTGCATTGTTCTCTGAAACACAATCTAGGAAAATCTGGGAAATTTTGAGATTTCTGGTTTATTCCCTCCTACCAACTCTTAAAAAACCCCTGTCTCCTTTATTTAGGAGAGATCTTGATCTGTGTAGTCTTGAGACATCTTTTCTACCCCTACATCTCTACTTTTTTCAGCAGGAAGTGGTTTAGAAATGTAACTTTTCACTCCTCTTCAGTGTTTAGAGAATACAGAATGGAGGAAAAATATGCTTAGGGAAGGAGAATCGCTACCACATTTTATGTTACATACATTGAAACAAGATACCTTACCTGCCTATAGCTTCTGCTGAATTCTAGAGGATATTTTTTCTCTTTCAGCAACACACCAGTCTAAACCTATTCCTGTTGCCCACTGAAGCAAACCTTAAGAAAACTCTTCTGTATCTGACTAGTGAATTATTTAATAGCAGTCAACATTTTACATCGGTTGCTAATTTTCTTTCTTAATATGTATGTTCAGCATGTAAAATCACACTAATCTTTCACCAAAATGATGATTTATTTACTTTATCTTACGCAATAATAAACTCATACAACCCAGGTCAGTAGTCCACATTTTATGTTGCTGTAATCTTCAAGAATAACTGAAGTAATTCATTTACTATATAAAAAAGCTTAAGATTCTTCAGCTGTGAGTAAAATACATATCAAACACATTCCAAGCCTGCAACATTGCTAAGATAAAGGAAATACCTCAATGTGATGTGAAACGACGGATGAATTACATGATCTCCTTACTTTCTATTCACTGGAAAACAATCCCATGAGAAATAGTGCTATACATTCAATGGATACTCACAAAGAAAAGTTGGTTTTTACCAATCCTAGAATAGCAAGCTGTCACAAAAAGCCCGACAGTATTTCTGGATCCTCAAAACAATACACTTCTCTTCAGCTCTGCAGCTTACAGCTCTACTGGCTGCTACTGCTGCTACCCAGGAAGACAAGCTGTAAAATCGTGATGACAAGGTGACCAGAAGCATCCTCAACTAGCGTGTGGAAGAAGACTGGGGAATAAGAGATCCAGAACCTGTGTTAAGACTCAAAACATTTGCTATGGCTCTGCCTGTTGAATTTGGAATAGAGATAGGTGGAGCTGTGGGTTTTCTTACACTGAAGCTGAATTCACATCCTCATCAGGTATCTAAACTTAATTTTTTTTTCCCCAGGAAAAATGAGCTGAATATTGTGATTGGGATCGAACTGGTAGTGTAGAGGCACTGTGCAGTGAAGCAGAGGATGATGTACAAATTTACAGCAGAGGACACAACCTCCTTGTCCTTGTTAGAACAGCTGGGACCAATTCATCACTGGATGGGTGTAGCCCAAAACTGTGTATTCTATAGCCCTCCATGCCATTTTCCCAGAAACTGTTGTCAGTAGAGGCCTGCGAGGTGTGGGGGGGGAATGTTCCTGAGCACCCTCATACCCTTTTATGGAATGAGCATCCTCATACCCTTTTATGGAATTCCCCGCTCTGAGGGAAGGACTAAACATCCTTTTATGGAATTCCCTGCTCTGAGGGGAGGACTGAACATTCCTGCCTGAACTGGAGAGTATATAAACCTGGAGTTTCAGAACCTTTTTACCACTCGTGGGATCCAGAGGAGGACTGCAGCTCATCGCTCTCAACCAGACTGCAGCTCACCGCTCTTGGCCAGACTGCAGCTCACCACCACCCTCGGCTGGACTACAATCACCACTTTTGGTTGGACTGCAGCAGCTCTCCCACCAGCAGGTTTTTCCCCTCTCCCTTTGCTTTGGACTCAAGGGGGGGCCCAGGTAGCACCGCTTTGTTTGTGCCCCGGGGTGCTGGGTTGTACATTTGGGCTTTGTGGGTTAGTGCCTGTTGCTTGTCTGTGTGGTCGTACTTATTGTATTATTTTATTAAATTGTTATTCTGACTTGTAATCTCTCTTTGAGTTGGCTTGGTTTCCTCTGCTGGTTAACTTTTAAACCAGCACACTCCTCTACTCAGAGCTCAGTTACACTCCATTATCTAGCACTACCCATTTCATACTTCTCTCTGTTTGTCCTGTTAAATATCTATTGAATAAGCCATTTTTATTCATAAGATTTCCTATTTGGTTAAAAAGATAACCCTTCTGCTGTTTTTCAAACAAATGAATGGTGCTTCTACATCTACATTTATTCTGTTTTCCTTCCAGTTTCCCTTTACAGGTACTTTTCTGGAGCAAAAGAATGTTTTATTCTGCTTTGAATACAACAAATTTTGATGTATCATCTTAGTAATTTTGAAACATTTCCACAACTTATCAGAGGCTTCTGTTATTAAAGTAACTACCAGTTTTCTGTAGGAACTGTATTTTTTCAAAAAAACAATCCTCTCCTGAAAACAAGTAATGGATTCACTTCTAACATGGAATAGTGCTGAGCATTAGAGACTGCAAAAAGCTGACAAAGCAAAACCTGGTAGCAAGGGCAGCCGTATAAGATGTGATAATCTTTTTATTTTAATTATGTTGTATTAACACGGTGCAATAACATTCAAAGCTTCAGAATAGCACACCTTTGTTCACACACTTTTTTTTTGTAATTTATGTACCGAACGTACATGCACTAAAAAGAAACACTTAAAAGCAATGTGCAGCAAATAGCCTTGATAGCCTTGTTCTTAAAAAGAACTTGTGACGGAACTCTATGCTAGGAACAAGCCAAGAAAAATTAAAGATGTGTGAATATGCCTTTCCTAGTAAAACAGCAAAAGTGTATAGGTCCACCAAGGAACCTGTAGAACATCAAGATCATTTTAAGTTTCAAAATCAATGAAACATCCAAGTTAGAGATGACTTTCTAAATAAAAGGATAACCAAAAGGTGGGGTTTTAACAGCCATTTTCAACAGCAGAAAAAATAAGAACAGTTGAGAAAGAAGGTACTAGCAGACAGTACTTACTGATCTGTAATAATTTTTTTTATTTTGTAGGATTAGTAACATTGGCTTCCCTATACAACCTTTAATATCTAATTCCTTCTGCCAGATATGAAATTTTACCCAAATTTATGAGCCTTTAAAATGGACTACTCATAAAGACATATTAAGTCAAAAATTGTTGCTCCAAAAGGGTACAATGTATTTTTAAAAAATATATATTCAAAAGGATAAGAAATGTGCTCTTGAAAAATTAGAAAAACATTGCCAAAGGAACTCCAAAATGAAGCAACAACTGTAGCAAAAACAAATGACATTTTTGTTGGTTTTTTTTAGCCTTGGAAGGAAACATGAGGAACCCACAGTAGTAGCAAATGAGTAGTTCACCACTCAATCTTAAAGTCATTTAAGGACTAGTACGCAATTAATTACTGGGCTGAACAGAACAATATTCAAGATCGTAACAAATTACTGTAATGGTAAAAAAAAATATTTTTTTTTTTAAAAAGGAAGATTAAACGGACAAAAAATAGGTTTGCATCTCAGATTCTCAAATAGTGCTAGAATGGAAATCACCTAAAGGTAGAAACACACTCATTACAATGTACAATAGAAATATGTATCAACAACCTTGAAAAGAAGGAGGCAGAGGTAGGTGTAAGAACAACCCTGGGCATGAATTCACACAACAGTTGTGTGCCGTGGGCAGATATTCTTGAGATCAGCCTTATAAGTAGCTGAGCTGCTGATGCAGCTACAGAGAATCCTTACACTTACATATAATCATAATAATGTATTCTATTTTTTGTGCCTTATGTTTCATTAGCACGAAACATTTGTAAGGCTCTGGGTTTTACTTTTTGAATTCAAACTTTTCATTCTAATAAATGTTATTTTCAGTAGCCTAACACAACAAGGTACCTATCCTGGCAGGTGTGGCAGGCCTCAGAGTGTGGTCCTGCAATACTTGCTCGGGAATTAACACCTTTGTACCTGGTCTCCAGGTGTCTAAAGATAATGGCACAATATGGGCCCATTTAAAAGCTGGCAAGGCAGACAAATGAGACAAGTCATCGCCCCAGTGAGCAGTGCCAAGGAAAAAAATTCTGGCATGTGCAAGGCAACAGAAAACAGGAGAGAGAGTGTGTGAGACACCTGTCATGTTAGCAATTAGCAAATAAAGGACTTTGTAGAGTCTGGAAAGATCTTGTAACAGAAGCTTAACAAATATAAGCATGAATTTACACACTTACCTGAATAAAGGCTGTATGTCATCAGCCTCAACAAAAAAGATAAACAAATAATTAAATAAACTCTAGGATATGATAAAAGAAGGATTCTAGGGATGGATGCCAACATTAGATATAAATTTCCTTGGAGAAAAAGAATACTGAAGAAACAGAAGTTTACGCCATAAGAAAAAGATTAAAATGCTAAAAAAAATATTAAAAAAGGAAACCATGGGAGTATGTATAACGTGCATCCAGTTAGAGGTTACTGCTTTTTCTGCTGACTCAGGCCACAGAGCCAGTGGTGAAACCACTCAGAACTGCAGCACGACCCTGCTGCTGTGGTGAGTGCCTAGGGATGCCTGTACTGGCACTCTAGTTGAGTTGTGAGCTGTTTTCTGTTTGAGTAAGACAATTCCTTAAAGCTATGCTTATGCTATTATTATTCACCAATGCTTTCTCTTACTTAATTGGTCAGTTTGAATTAATCAGCTTAATTAAGGTAAATGTAAACAAAAAATTTATTTGTCTCAGAACTTATATTTCTGGGCAATGATAATTGCATATCTCCATTTGTTATGAAGTTTGACTGTATACAACACTTTATCATTGTTACTTAATACTAAATAGTGTTAAGTACAATCGTACAGAGGTTTCCAAGCTCTCACAATCAAGTATTTTCTCTGATTCTACATTGTCATACTAAATTTTTTTACACGTTGTTTTGGAAACTTAGTGATGAAGGAGTCTTCCTCATAGATTAAGATCACCTCTAGAGGTGCTTTTAATTATTAACCTTTTACTATTTAATATGAAAACATCTGTAACACCTTTCTACTTTCTACTTTCATGACAGATGTTTCAAAAAGATATTCTCTAGCCATTGTTTCTTTCTTTTCAAAGATCAGGTTTTTTGTTCCCTGGGCGTTTTCCACTCCTATGCAAATTCTGTAAAATTAACTGGTCTTTTATACTTCAGCAGAAAATATTATCATCTTACAAAACACCTTCAGTATGTGTCAGTAACCACGGGCAACAGACCACAGAATCACAGAATGGGTCAGGTTAGAAGGGACCACAGTGAGTCATCTGGTCCAGCCTCCCTGCTGAAGCAGGGCTGTCCTAGAGCATGTGGCACAGGATTGTGTCCTGTCAGTTCTTGAATATCTCCAGTGAGAAAGACTCCAGAGCCTGTCTGAGCAATCTGTTCCAGGGTAGAGTCACGCACACAGTAAAGAAGTTCTTCCTCATGTTCAGGTGGAACTTCCTGTGCTTCGGTTTCTGCCTGTTGCCTCCTGTTCTACTGCTCAGCACTATGAAGAAGAGCTCCATTCTCTTGAAACCCTCCCTTCAGATATTTATAGACATTGATGAGATTCCCCCCTAAGTCATCTCTGACAGCCAGATCCTCGGCCTGTCCTTTTAAGAGAAATACACACAATATTCCTCTTTCTCTCCCACAAATTCTCTTAGATGTTAGTTTATCTTGTTATAGTACAGGCTTATTCATCATCTCCCATCTCAGACCTGTCACTACCCATCACTACAGTGAATATTCCTCCTGGTCCATTCTTTCTATGTCCCATCTCAATCACAGTTCCTGCCAAGGAGGTCTCTTAGACTTCTCTACCTCAGCTGCCTAAAATACATGAAAGTCGGAATACCTGGGGGCTTTTATATTTGTTAGTAAGATATGAAAGCTTGCGGTGAAAGGGTATCATCCCACCATCCCATCCCACTCCCTCTTCTTTTTCTTTTCCTATTAAAGATGCAGCCATAGGAACTGGGGAGGAGAGCTAGGAATGTCACCTCTTGAATAGTCAGTACAGGGTTGCAGGAAGCTCAACATTAATTCTGAAGTAACAGCATACAAAGGGGAGAAAATATCTTAAGGGTCAAACTAATGGACTTAGTCTAAGCAATCTTGGTGGCACTGTTGAATGAAAACCACTGTTTAGTAAGTAGTATGATCAAGAATAGCAAGAAGTTTGGATCAAGTAAGAACAAGTCAGTGAGTTATATGAAAAATATTCTAGGGACTTTTGATCAATTGTTGGAACAGTTCTGGAATATTCAATATTCTCTCAGATTTTCACTTTCAAAGAGGCTTCACTGCCCTCCTGAAGTGTAAGAGAAGATTTTTCTTCAAAGCCACTTATGCCCTCCTCTAGGGAAGATTCAAATGAGTGGACCTGGATAGCTTTGAAAACAGAACAACATGAGGGAAACCAAGGAAAGGATAAGGGAATGAAAGAGTAAAGGGAGAAGATAAAGAACTTCTTTCTGTTTTTCAAATTTTAAAAGCCCAGGAGAAATTACTCAGGGAAATTAAAGAGAGCAGATTAAAAACAGACAGAAGGAAACCTTTTTCACATTTTGTGTTAAAACTGCAGAAAATATAATTACCACAGAAAGAATTAGAGTCAAAAACTCAGCAAGATTCTGATGGGTTTGCAGATGTACAAGGATATCAAACATATCAAGAGCAATTTAAAGCTGCTGGAAGGCACATGTATTTCTTCAGGGAAACTGTCCAAGCATTTTAAAACTGCACAGACATGTGCTAATCAGAGCGAGATACAAGAACAAGGTCTCTGTGAGATAATGCATCTACAGGATGCCATTAAGAAATGTCACCTCCTCCTAAATCCTTTGCATTCATTCTCTCTCCCCCCTTTAAAGAAACAGCACAGAAAGGGACAATAGCCCCACTGAAAGACCATTTTTTTTAGGGTATTGTCTGAGAAAAGGTGTCTGCCAGCCATCTCCCTAGCATGCTGGCATTTCAGCAGCCTTCAGAGTGTCCCACGTATCTGGAAACGTATATATGCCTTGAAATTTATATACCTGGTTCTACAATTAGCTGGATGCTTTCTAATTTTATGAGCTCAGATCGTTTTTAAAAGCAGAAAGCACCATATGCAGTATCTCTGTAATTTCCCATCTTGCTTTTTTACATGACTAAGTAGTCACAGTAATCATGCTTGTTTCTTTTTATGTTACATCATGTTAACTGTACCTGCACTGTCATGTGTCAGAGAAAAAAATCTAAAACTGTGAAGTCTTTTTCATCTAAATGAAACAATTTGTCAACAGCACAACCGAGTACAAATGAGGCCAAAACAGAGGGGAGTGTTATAAGCAACTTAACAGTAGCACTGCTCTGATGCTGAATTTATAGCCTTCCTTAACAATACACTCCAGCGCATTTTTTTTCTAGGATCTCTTTTTTCCCCAGATTTACTCTGTTATTTACATCCTGTCCACTAAGCAGGAAGAGATTATTCCCTTCCTTTTTGCAGTTTCCTCTATGTATTTCAACGTGCTGCTCTAGCCCTTGAACTCCAAATTATATGACAGTAATACTGACACCAGAGATTGACATAACCCTAGCAGTCAGACGGTACTTGGTATACAAAAAAAAGAATTTTCTGAAGCATAAGGAATGTCACAAACCTAAGTCTGGCACCATTGGCTTGAAACTCTGAAATGCTAATAATAACTCTGGCTTAGGGTTATTATGATTGCAGCTTCTACTGAAATGCACAGTTGCTGCTATTATGGCTTCCATTGTCTGCAGTGTTAAGATCAGAAGAGTCCCATGTCCTCTCTCCTTATCCTCCTTTCAGTGACAGAAACCTTTCCATGTTATCTTTGTTCAAATCACTTCAGAATCTTCCTAACTTCTCTACTTCATATCCAGGCTTGTAGAGATAGGCTGTACATAACAGGGGGGAGATAAGAATCTCTATAGGACTGTTTGATAGGTTACACAGCACTGGTATCATATCTTTGCCTTCAAATCATCCCATGTTCCTACACGGAGACTTACAGCATGGCATTTCACTGATAAGAATCAATGAAAAAAATATCATGTGCTGCCATTAATCCTCATCAGTCATCATCTTCTTAGAGACAGAATCTCTCTCACTGTCTGCCTTTGAAATATAAAGAATAAATTCAGGAATAAAGTAATACATCTGACATAATACAAGAATAGCAGCATTAAACTACTTTGACTCCCTAGAAACCACCTAAGTCCTTTGAAAACATACAACCAGGAATGATAAAAGCAATTTCTACTACATCTTGACAAAGCTTAAAAACTTTCCCTGAATTTTCAAACCAAATGTTTTTTTTTTTTTTTTTTTTTTTTTTTTTTTATCTTCTTTCAAAGACAAGATGGGAGAAAAATAGTATTAATAGTAAACTGTAAGAACAAATCTTTTAAGTGTACACAATGCTCTTGCCAGCTCTCTAGAAACCCACTATAAAATCCCAATTTACCTTTCAAGTATGACTATTATCATAATATTTCTTCCTGTTAGTATGGTTTTGAATAGATGAAGATACAATCTACACAGGATCAAGAAAGAAGGTGAAAAGACAACGAGACAGTTGCTGCATTCAAATGTTTGCTACAGGTAATAACATCTTTGCCAGAAATTAAAAATATGTAAGCAGCACGACATTAGCTAGAGGGACAGAGGAACACTGGAGGACTGCACATATGCAGAGGCAACAGAATTAGTTGAGATGAATAACAAGATTTGTGATTAGGATATGCTGGAAGTACGTTTAAGGTTTTTGTACAGGTGGACTAATTTTTTTTCACTTACCAATGAGGAATTATGAAATACTGTTTGGCATATATTTTGCTGATACACAACGTATTACCTCTGATTGACAAAATATATAATTTTTGTGCCTCAGAAGAAGAAGTGACCACTTTTTAATGTATAATGGAAGGACAGAGTAAGAAACATACACAAAAGGGATGGCTGAAGCAACACAGAAATTTCCCACGGATACGTATCAACTGACCATTCAAAGAAACTCTCTGACAGCTTTAAACAACCTTTAGCAATTTTCTTTTCATTACGGTGAAACACACACCATCTCAGCCACCATTACCCATCCCTCACCAGCTTGTCCTGGCTCTGCACACTTCCCATGTGCTTGCAGAAGCCAGCTGATTGGCAATGGGGCAAGGCAAAATATATCTCAAGTTTTCCGCACTTTCACAAGATTATAATCTTGTGAATGATGTGCCAGCTTGCAGCAACCTTTGAGAACTGCCCTGTTCCATTCCTTACTCTCAAATATGAGGTTTCAGCAACCTCTTTGTTATCAGACTTCCATATCTCTTTAAACTTCTACCTAAGCGAGTCCTGGTATTTCTTCTACTGTTCACAGTACAAGACACACAGGAGAGATGCAGTCTCCGTTTTACCCAGTGAAACAACAGTTTACCCCACCATGTGTGCAGCAAGGACTAGCTGTATAATTAAAAATCCACAGTCCACAGCCTTAGTCTCAGTAAATCCCCTATTCATGCAAAATGCAAGAAATTCCAGTTTCCTCACTGGAAGGAGATGCACCGGTGGGGGGATCCACACTTTGAATGCCAGAATGCTCTTCATCAAGGGACGCACCCAAGGAAAACCTTTCAGCATGTATCACAGTTATACTGGAAACTTGTTTTTTCACCACACTTTCGTTGGAATATCTTTTTTTCCCTTTAATTTCCTTGACATAACAGAAAATTTCTGTAATGTAAATGGTAATTGGTAAAAACTGTCATTTTATTCCACCTTTCCTTTTCCAAACTTTATATTTATGAATGGTAGTTCCAATTTCATTATGTTCTTGCTCTCTGAACCCTACCAGCGTTGAAGTACTTTTTGCTGTTTCACTTTAGCCCCACGTTAAAATTGTAGTGTCAATTTATGGGGATGGCTCCAGTCCCTGTGTCATAACAGGATCTCTACAAGGGACAAGACTAAGTGACACTTTACAATGAAATAAAGCTACAGGACTAGGAGAACTAAATTTCAAACAAATATAACTTTTTTCTGACAAGTTGAAAAGGTTAATAAAATTACCTTGCAGCTGGGATTCAGCTCCAAGACTGCCCAGTATACCATCACTTAGATCTACTGCCACCCGTTCAGGCTTCTTCACTTTACCAGCATGACCTCAAGTCAATTTTAGAAGCAGTTAAGAAGAGATTCCTTAAAAATGTTGTGAATTGCAGAGTTTGATTTCAAAAATAGTCAAGAATTCATGAAGTTCAACAAAATTGGCTTAAAGCACATGTCAATTAAAATAGATTTACATCTAGCCTATTATGCTGCACTTCTAAATGCTGACTATTACTTAAACATTATGTGGACTCATTGGATCAGATTATTGGTTGGTGAAAGTGCAGAGGAAACTTGACTTTCAGACATTACCGAATTTATCCTTACCTGTAAGAGATTTCACTCCTTTTCCAGGTACCTTGGAAGCAGGTATTTCTGTGGTTTCTTATAGTCTCCACACCTGTGAGGAAGACGTTACCAGAAGTGGCTAAGGAATTTTAACCTCAAGAAATTATAAGGATTTTCCAGTGACTATCTGGTCTTCACTTCTGCTGTGCTCACTCTGCACTCCTTTAACCATAACCACGTGTTAAAAGCTGTGTTCGTCAGCTTTATCAGCCGTTCTTTCTCAACAAGGGAAACCAGGAAACCTGTGAGCTCATTCAGCGGCATTTCACATGCAGGGGATGGTAGGAACATGGGACTTTCACTTACTCACAGAGCCTCAAGTGTAAAATCCAACGATGGGAGGGACAGAGCGAGCCAAGACCGCCGGCAGATACCGCCTCTGCGGTTCGTGGCCGGGCAGTTTTGCTGACGAGAAGTCCACACAGAGAAGGTGTCTCACGGGTCCCACTGAGGAAGCGAGCGGGACAATTTGGGACACCCCAGAGCCAGGTCTTCTGGGGCAGCGGCTGCCAGACTGCCGGGAGGGAAAACCCTCTCGTTCACAAACCGGAGACATGTTCCCCTTGGCGGGGCAGGGGAAGGAAGGGACGGGCACCCCACTGCCAGCCATGCGCGGCGCCATGTGCAGCAATCACCCGCCGGGGGCAACCTGCCTACATTTAGAGCTGTTTTACAGCAGTTTCACAAGAGACAAGGCCCAGGGTGCCGCCATAAAACAAAGGAAACCAAACCGAGGGAAAGCCCCAGACCCGCACGTTTAAGGCCGGTCCGAGCGGGGCGCCCCCTGATGCGCACTGCTGGGAGGCTGTTCGGCAGCAGGATGCCCAGACACCCTCCAGGACAGGATGCAGCCGGGCTGGGCACTAGCATTTGATCTCATCAATGCGTATAAATATCTCAAAGGGGGGTGCCAAGAGGATGGCGCCAGACTCTTTTTGGTGGTGCCCACTGACAGGATGAGGAGCAATGGCCATAAATTAAAACACAAGAAGTTCCACTTCAACACGAGAAGGAGTTTCTTTATGTTGAGGGTGGCAGAGCTCTGGAACAGTCTGTCCAGGGAGGTTGTGGAGTCTCCCTCTCTGGAGACATTCAAAACCCACCTGGGCACGTTCCTGTGTAACTTGCTCTAGGTGACTCTGCCTTGGCAGGGGTGTTTGACTAGATGATCTTCAGAGGTCCCTTCCAGCACTAACAATTCTGTGATTGGCTCTTCCCATTCTCTCCCTGCTTGGGCAGCAGTGGGTGGCTGGGTAGAGCCTCATCATCTACTCATGTGCCTCCCACATCTGGCCCACCCATCCCAGCACAGCGCTGTCCCTCCAGCTGCACCACAGCTTTCAGTGAGAGAAATTACCAGGCTTCAGCAGGTGCACACCCATTTCTGCTCCTCAGCTCCCACCCAGTGGCAGGAAAAGCTGCATTTTATCCAGGAGAAACTTCACAACACGTTCCTGGGCACTGCTGAACAAGAATGCCCAGAGATACCCATTTATGCGCAACTTTTAGGATGCCTGTTCCAGACTTAACTGGAGTAGTACCTATTCCCAGTTTTGAGCTCATTTTAGAATATAGGGCTTGGTCCCTGTCATTTATCATCCTGTTTTGGGGCTTAATGAAGCCAGACACTACTCTTGAACAACTTCAGGTCTCTGACAGGCTTGGCTGTGCTGTAGTAGCCCCCACACACCCAGCAAACGATCCCAGTGGCAGGCTGGAGAGGGGGATGGCACGCAGGGACAGCTGTTGCATCCCATTCCTTGGATGGTAGGAAGCATATTCCATACTGACATGGCTGTTTCTCCAAGGGCAGCCTTAACCTTAATTCAGTCAACGGGAGCCTCCTGTTGATTATAGAGCAAGTTTTCTTGGTCTTTCCTCAACTATTAGTGCTACCTTCAGTTGTTTCTGTATGAGCCAGCCCTCATGTGGGTACACGCACTGGATCAGATCAAAAATCTCTCTACCCCCTGTCTAAGACTTAGTAGTGGACATGTAGGGAAGATGTACATATATATATGGGCGGTTAAGTAATGATTCTTCCCCTAAAGACTGCTCTTGGCACTTTTTGGCATGTGACCAATGGTCTTCCAGAGTGAAAGATGGTATTTTTGTAGTTAACATCCATCAACTGAGTTTTCTCTATCACGTTTAAAGCAGTTTGTGAACGTATGGGAACTTTTCCCACATGCTACATTCTGTGGTGGAGAATACTAGAGATTACATGAGCAGTCTGTGATGAAATATTTCTGGTTTTCCTGAACTGGGCCTCTGCATACTTCAGGTGACTCTGAGCTATGTATTGAAAAATATTGTAATTAAATGTTTTGTATTCTGCTCAGCTGCCTATGTTTATCTGTGTCTACTATCCTACCCTCACTCTTTGCTTTCTAGTTGACTGAACTGTCTTATTATATTTGATTGTTCCTCTGACCCTTATGTCTGCTCTTCCATTTCTACTGCATCCTAAGTCTTTCTTTCTGCTCCTGTCATAGGAGTTCTTGCTCTCTTATACTTTCAAGGATAGCATCTTCTAGGATCTTGTTAGTGAAGGTATGCATACAAGCAAGAGGATGCAATTCCTTTCTAGGCACACGCTCTTCTCTGAAACACTGTTTTCTAGAGCAGATCAAACGCTTGTTCCAGCAATTGATAGTAAATATTTTGGGGTAAACTTCATAAGCCTTCGATGACCTTCATCCTTGTTTAGCCAACTGTCTTCACAAACCATGTTTTCAGTCTTTAGTGAAAAAAAACCCCACACCCACCAATTCTATACGTATCAAATTGCATTCTTCCATCATTAGATCTGTTGTGGAGTTATTTTTCAAGAAGCTCTAATCCCCAGAGCTTGCCTTGTTTCTATATTTGTTTTGCCTTTGGACTTGATTTGAAGAGTACTACGGCAACCTGAAAACTTGGAGTTGCTAAGTCACACAGAGCACATTAATATCATGTTAATATATTCAGCAGCAGAGACTAATGAGGGAAGTCTGAGGGAAGCGGAGAGGAAACTGACCCTAAGGGACTGGTGAGCAGCACTTGGGCATCACAGCACTGTCTTCACTGTGTTCCTAGTCACACCCAAACCATCACTTGGACAATACTGCCAAAGAGTAATTTTTTTCTCCATTCCACTTCTTTCCCAGCTGAGCTGAGCTGAGCCTCAGAGCCCATAAACCCAGGCTGTACTTTGGCTCGGAGCTGGCAGCTGTTTGTAATTTCACCTTCCCGTTCCCCAGTTGTGGCACCAGAATCTTGCAGCCAAGAGATGGAAAACACCTGATTATAGCAAAGCACACAAACCTGTGTAACCAACAAGTGTTGCAAGACCCTGTTAATCACAGCTTAGTGTCTTGTGTGAACCAATCTTTCTTGCTAAAACATCTGCTAGTATCTGTGAAATGATGAGCAATTAGAACAGAATGTCTTCAGGCTAAGAGTTTGCAATGTGAGTGTTACAGAAGCTAATTCATTTTGAAGTCTCAGATGTGACTAATCACAATATCTAATGAAAATCATATAGCTCTTGGACATAGTTGTGATATATTGGGTTTTCAAATACTAATTAAATTGTGCTTCAAGTTAAGGAAGGAAGACATAAGATTTAAGATGCAGAAGCAACCCAAATTAAGGCAATATGGGTATTTCAAAGGAAGATACTTTTCTCCATCTGCTGACATTGTTACTGAGGTTTCCAAGATGTCAGACAAACCAATGTCCAAGACACAAAGCAATCTACAGATTGGACATTGACAAACCAGATTAAAGCATTACTAAATTAGCAATAACAAAGACCCAAAGTTATATAAAGTTCTTCTTACTTCAAGGGAAATGGCTCATTCTGGGGATGTTTTTCTCATCTGGTTTTACAGGTACAGGCTGAAGCAACAATTTAGTGTTAAAATAATCCTAACTTAGGAGTTCTCTGTGTCAGGATGAAAGTGCTCCAGCCACATGCTGTAAAACACTAGTCTGATAGGAATTTACTTATAGGTCCAAACGTATTTGACCTGTTTTGCCAGGTAAACTTCATGCTAGAATGCTTTATGTGGCATCATATGTCTCATTATGTCTGTTGTTCTGCAAGTAATATGAAAGCAGCACAAACCTTCTATCAGGAAAGTAATTCAAATTTGTACCACAAACCCACTTCTGGCCCAGACTAATTTTGCAATGGTGACGTTCTGATAGCACAGGTACCTGCTGCTAATGTCAGGGGCCAGATTTCACAGGTATCGTGTTGCATTTGCCACACGGGTGGCAAACATGCAGACAGCACTACCCTGCCACTGGGCAGGCTTACCAAGATCTTCTTGTTCTGTTGGGGTTTTTTTAATGCCATCTTCTTGTCTGTTCCAAATGCAATATATACAATAAAGTAAGCTGAGGTTTTGGGGTTGATTTTTTTGTGGTTTTGTTTGTTTGGGTTTTTTTGTTTTGTTTTGTTTTGGTTGTTTTGTTGGGGGTTTTTTTAGAGGTTTGTGTAGAATTATAGTCCTTGATTTTTAATGATTACAGAGGGGGCCAGTTTCAATGTTAGCATGGCTTCCTTTAGCTAAGCAAGAAACAGGCATCTTCAAACCTTTTGGAAGCAAGCAGTCCCCTTCATTAACTCAGTGGAAAAGTAACTTGCTGTGTGCAGGATAGTGAACTCTAAGCACCTTAAGTTTAATATGCATCTCCAGATAGAAAAAACTTGGCAAATATCAAAACCCAAAGGAAGTACTCTGCCTCTATGTGCAGATGAATTTCATAATGGTAACATACTAACTCATGCCACAGTTCAGTATAAATTTATATGAAGATGAAGCATGCAGAAGTAGTCAGTGTGACAAAGTCTTGAATGCATTTGATGGCTTCTATGGATTAGCAAGGCAGAAACAGGAAAGGATTGTGTCCAACTAAAAAGTGAAATATTCCTAACCTTCTGTTATTCCATCTACCAGAAGAATGACCAATTGCCCCTTGCCCAACCCAGATCTTTTAAGGAAGAACATATTTCATGAAGATGTGCTTTTCCAGACAAATGCTGATAGACCACTCGAATACAAGGATTACAGGCATGAACAACTGCTTTCTGAAAGCACTATTGAAAAGTTTTCTGGTCCAACAGCTATCAGGCCAACAAAGTGTTTTATGCAGAGTGCACATTTTCAGTGACTTACAGCTTTATGACCCGAAAGATGCACGTGCTATGTTTTCCTGATTTGATTTTAGCAGCCTTCCAAAATGAATAAATGTCGTAGCAGAATGACCCCAGTAATTTTCCTCAAACAAAAGGGACAAACAAGTTTTTTTCTAAATAAAGTGCAGTCTGTCCTAATAAGAATCTTAAGACAGAAAAGCCAGAATAAAGGTATCTTGGGGATTGTGTTTTCCTCTTCACTCTTCTTAAAAGCTGTTTAATGTAACCCACCCAATTAACTCTGAATTAAGGCAAGAGAGACATAGTGTACAGATATATCCAAAAGACGACATTCATTCCAATATAAAATGAATAGCATTGTATTAACGTTTATTTCTAATTACAAGAAACAGAATATCAGTCCCTTATTTGTACAAAAATACCTGAAAGATTACAATTAGGTTCACAAGCCAAAAAGCTATTTACAGTATGAAGCAAAGCATATTGAATAAAGGTTTTGTCTCTTAAGTTAATACCTTTTGCATTCCCTGAAACTTTAAACTTTATTTCATTTTACAGTCACTAAATCTTGCATTGTGACAATATAATTTACGATAAGCAAGTCTTGCCACTGGAAAGGTGCATTGATTGGTCAAACTGTCAGGTATTTAGTGCAGAAAAGATAAGACAAAACATCTAAACTGAGGCACGTGTTTCTTCAAGATTAATTAACAAATAAAAAGTTTTTTTGTACTTTAACACCTATCGTAACATAACTTAACTAGTAACCTCATTACCAAAATGGTTTGGCATTTTCCTTCTCAACATATTCAAGATTGCTACATGAAGTATTTATTTAGAAAATAAAATCACAGGCAAAAAGATAAAAATTCAACAGGCTCCAAAACAACCCTGAGCATCCCCTTTACATTCATGTCATTTAAATACAAAAATAAGAGTCAAATGTCCTTCAGTCCTTGGTATTCTGAGCTGGCAGCCAGCTGAATCTGTTGGAAAACTAAGGTGGCATTGACTGTTTTCCAGCAGAAAGAAGACAAAGCAGTGATCTGCTTAAGTAAGATTGTTGCCACTTTGAAGGTGGTCACTTTCTCAAAACAGCTCACTTTAGCTGGGAAGAGTACAAAATACTAAGTCAACCATCTACATACAAAAATCATGGTTCATAGTCAAACTTTTATTCTCAATTTAAATAAGATGCAAGGTTTTTTTTCATAAATATGAAACACTGCAAATACTATCCGCCTACTGGGAAAAATGCATGGTTGTCACTAAGCTATGTAAACAGAAAAACTTAAAACTACAGCATAAATGGTCTTATTAAACTGGTAATGTAGTCGATACAAGTATCTTTTTTTCTCCTAATAGGGGCCAAATAGAAGCATGCAAAGTGAAGTCAGACTTAAGTTAGCTTAATTTCAAGGTTTTAAAATACATTGTCTAGAAAGCAGGAACACTCATTTCACTATGTACAATTAAAAAAAAAACAAACCAAACAAAAAAGGCTTCTACTAAAAACAAAATCAAGTTTCTTCATTTTTAGTATCTAGACATTGAATGGAAAAAAATACTAAATGTGTTCTGTAAACTAAAATACAGTGTTTCTATACCATTGACATAGTTTAAGCTGATATGGATGACTCAGGCAGGTTATGGTTTGTCTTAAGCTATTCTTAACACTACATGAAGACCTAAAAGTGTAGGATTGGATTGCCTTCTTTACCCTTTCAGATGGCTAGGATTTCAAACCCAGTGGCAAATACTAAAGATGAATTAGCCCGTGTAAATCATTTACCATCCTAAGAATGCTCTGTTCTGCACTACGCTCTGCAAGTTCCCAGGGTGGAATACTCCTCATTGTGGCTAACGGCACGAAGCACTGGGAAGTTGTTTCACTTAAAACAGTTCCTGCACCAACCACGTTGTTGAAATAACGATCTATTTGCAATTGGAGGATCAAGGTGGGACTTGTCCAACTTGAATACCGATTTATCATCAGAAAGAGTTATTGTGTAAACATTAAATAATTCATTTAAACATTAACAATAAAGTAGTTCTGATGACAAACCAGGACCAGAGCAAGATACATGCCTGTCTGCCATTCGGTAGCATATATGACACAGGGATCACCAGTTATCTCGATGGATGACATTGCCAGCAGCTAGTTCACAATCAAATCTGTTTCTATTCCCAGTATGTTCTTTCTCACCATGTAAACTTCCACGGCCCTACAAAAAGCAGAAGGGGTACAGTTCTTCTTATGCCCTGTCCCCAGGTGAGCTTTGTGTCACTGTAGCTTTACTATGTGGAAAGAGCTCTTTGAAACAGTCTGAAAATTCAAGGAGCTATAAAGCTAAAAACACTGGTTTTTAATTTTTTTTTTTTATTTTGTCATACTAAGACTACCCGCAGAAGACTCTTCTCACAAAAAATGGTGGTTTCAAATACAAGTGTAGCCATTCAGTCCTATTCTATTTAGTAACAGTAAGTTTCCTCAGGAAAACAGTCAAAAGGCTGTAAAAAACAAACCACCACTCCAATAATAAAAATTTGTGCATAGAATCTAATACAGTCTTTGCATGACTGAATGCCACTAATATGCCATCAACACACTACAGCCATAATGCTACAGGTCAACAGTTTTAAGAATATGTGTATTGGTGGTATGTTCTTTTAGAATTGTATCCTCATTGCTTCTTCAAAGACATCTGCAGATCATTGAACCTCAGGTCTCCAGAGAAGTATTGAGACATGCGCGCGCGCACACACACACACTTCTTGATTTTCTTCTAGATCCTTTTAGGCTGAAGCATTCCATACATTTTAGGGTGCAGATTAATACCCAACTCCTGCATGAATTTTAAAAGCCACATCAGCTCCTAATATAGGCTGCATACAATATCCGAAACAAAGTAGGAGTGCAAAAAAAGTGATCAATACAAAAAGTAAACACACTAGTCTCAATTGTCAAGATTATTCCAGGGCAAGAGTTCTTTTCAAAGATTTCTCTTCACACTTGTTCCTGTTAAGTGGCCCAGCCAAGATAGTTTCCAGTTTTGTTTCAAATTTACTCATTGTTTTACAGACCCTCCCCCCATTTTTGGGATGCTGGGACACTCAGCAGCAATTACTCTTAGGTGTTAGACAAACCAGCAATCTTGGTCTGTTGGCACCTGTCGAATCCATCCCTTTCAGAGTCCCAAGGTGCATAATATTTATTTTTTTTACCAACTTACAAATCTGCCAATTCCCCAGTGTCAACGTTCTCTTACAATTACTCTTCTAGCAAATCCAGTCTTCAGTGAGAGTCAGATTTGAGGTCATAAGGCCACTCGGATACAGTGGTGTTTGAGTTTGCAGGGCAAGACTCCTTTGTTTAGTTGATAGAATTCAACAAGCTGGATTAGATCACTGAATTTGGTGTTCCCATCATCCAGGCTGAAAAATATCTGTCCATCATCTTCACACTAGGGAAACAAAGCATCCTTTTTAAGTTAGACTGCACATGAAGAGATGCAAGTGTGACAAGAGTACCACCAGTGTGTGACATAACATAAAAGATGGGCACTGCCCAAACAACCTAGTGCCCAGAGTTCTTCATGAAATCATGCACAGCACCAGACAAAACATATGTTAACTCAACTTGTAATATTTCGTTTATGAAACTGAAAGCTCGTGGGCAGAGTAATTGAAAGTTGTAGAGACAGCACTGGACTTCATTATATAAAATGAAAATACCCAAAAGTATTTGTTAGCTGTTTGTAAAATCGGCAGGCTAAACAAGAGAAGAGGACCACTACAAAGGTTTACATGATCTTAAATTTTTGGTGCTTTTTTGATCAAGATAAAAATCAAATTGTTTCCCAGCATCTCAGTGTAACATTACTTGAAGCTCAACATTATTGGATAACATCTAGAATAAAACTTTTTAAAGTTTCCCTAAGTTATTCCATGTTCACCCAAGTGACAGGCAGACAACAGCTGCTGTTGCTGCTGTCAGTCACAGAGAACAAGTTCTGTGCATTACACAGACTTGTGTAATGCAGTGACTTACACTAGTTTCCGGACAATGTTAATAAATAATTATAATCAGACATTTCACAATTGTAAAAAATACTTGCTAATAGGAACACCCCTGTTAATTACATCAGTAATTAATAAGAGGTCTTCTCAGATGTTGACAAAAGCTTCATGATTTAAAATTTCGGTTTTCGTTATCAGTATCAAAAATAATCTACTTACCGGCAAGATTTGAAAATGCTTTATTTTTTGATGATGACACAGCGTAAGTACAAATGCCTTTGGATTGCTTTGGCTGTCCCGGAGAAGAAATAATCTAGGAGAGAACATTTTTAAGAGCAAACTGAATACTGCAATCTATTTCTTCATAAATAATCAGAACTACTAAGTAATTTTGTGCCACTGCCTAACTCTTCTTTAGCTGCATTAACAGGCAATTCCATAACTGGCAATTTGCTTTCAATTTTTATACCATGGCTATGCAACAATAATAGATGAAACAAGAAGTGAAACATACGTGACAGTAATTCTTCCCATAAGAATGTACATATGACGCTTTTTTTAAGGTTCTCTCTAACTCAGCTTTCCATTAATGATATGTACTCTCATGAAAAAAATATTATCATGAAAAAAATATTATCGTTTAACTCCTGAGCAAGTCTGAATTTCTGTAAATTGGAAAGTAATATATGCGAATCTGTTCCCACTCTCCAGTATCTTGCATCAGTCCACAAAAATCCAGTGTCAGCAAAATTACGTTTAGGTTAAATGGCTGCAATTGCACAGAAATAGCTTAGTGCTTTCTTAAAATTACTTATCAGTTAAGTAGCTTCCACATTATCAAGATGGGGAAAATACACACTGGTTTTTCCTCTAGAACAGTCACAGTATTTGTCCCTCGGCATCACTGGGAGAAAATGTACTTTAGCAGTACAGATAGCAACACCATACACTATCTAACTGTGACTTTTAAGTTGACTCACAAAACTGAAGTCCTAACTCAAATGGTTAAATACATATAATAGGAAGAGGAGAAAAAAATCTGGCTAAAAACCCCCACATTTTCTCCCCTTGACATTTATGAACCAAGGAAGCAGATCTCCATGCCACAGAAAACAAGAATATACCTTTGGCAAAAGGCTTACAGCACTAATCACTAGTGGATTTGTGAGATGGCCCAATACAGTACAAGGGCAGGCCTCAAGCCCTCTTAATTGCTAATCACTAAGCCAGGAACACACTTTTCCAAAGCTGAGTTGCAACAACTGCTTGTAGTCTTAGGAACCCAAAAGAATTTACTACAGCTCTTCAGAATTGATTGAGAAATGTCAATACCACAAAAATGCACCATCATAACCACTGTCAGTTCAGTAATCAGAGACAGGCATGTCTTGCCACCATCAGAAACCATGAAGGTATTTGACATTCCTTTTTAGTCCTAAGAAGACCAGATGTGTGGCAAAGGGACAAAAGCCCTTATACATTAGGATCCATGTCAAGGAGAAAGGTCTTACCTGCCCTGTGGTACTGCAGTTCATGCAGGTATCTCTAAATTATCTTTCATGTAGCTGTTTCATAAGCTGGTGGCACAAAGCAGAGCTCTGCACAACTGAAACTGCAACGGTTTACTCAGCCTCTGGCAAGCAACTGGCTCCCACACAAACAATGACTATAAAGATAGATGCATCCTCAACAATAGCTTCCAGAGACAGTCAAAGATAGCAGTATCGGTTGCATATATACGTTGCTGAACCTCTTCCATGAGCCATCAGGAGACTGTTAACTTTCTACCTTCTTTTGTTCAAGAACACGCAGCAGGAAAACATAGGCAAGATTTTTCCATCCTGAAAATCACAATCCTTAGATCTTGGAGCACATAGGTAACACAGTTCGTTTGTCACTGCTGACTGACCTTGCTACAGCCACACTAACCAATCTTCATGGTCCATGGTGAGTAAGCTGACTAGGCACAAATTTAACACCTCCTCAAAGGCATTAACACAACACATTCCTGAAAACCTCATGAAGGATAGGCCACCAGATTCCTAAGGCAACAAGTCAAAATGACCCCAAGATTATAAAGATCTGTAGTGTGAGAGAACCAGAAACCCAACAAGTCAGCAGTGCTCCTTTGCTTTCTCAGCCTCTTCTCTATCTGACCTGTGAAGTTAAAACCCTTAGCCCAGCCTTAGCCCAGCCAAGACCCCAAACCAACAAATAAACGCTGCTTGATAAATATGTATATGCACCACCAACTTCTATTTCTCTAATGTATATTATTCTCACAAACGTTAGTGTTCTGAATCAGAAAGTCAGAAAAACCGAAGAAAGGTTTGAACTTCACTGTCTTCTGAGAAGCCAACATGGACGTTTCTACCTTAACCCTGACAGCAGTTAGGTTAGTGAACCAAAGGCAACCATGCTTTTCCCATCCTGCAAATAAAGAACTGCTGAATGCAGTTCAAGCAACTTTCCTTCAATAACCATAACTCCATATAAATGAGGGAAACAACGATACAGAAGATACTTAAATCTCAACTAAAGACATTTTAGAGAGCACTTAAGTTACTTTCACTTCTTTGCTCTAGAACAGAAACAAATAGTGAGAAATCACCATTAACTCCTCTGATTCATGCAAAAGAGCACAAATCACATTATAAATTTGTGGCAAATGGTTAGGTACAGCTTTCTCTAAAAAATATATCCTCCATGCAGATTACAAGAATTAACTATTTTCAGATTCTAACAGTCTCTAAAACTTGATTGCCTCTGTTAGAAAAAAAGAAAGAAGTTTAAGTGTGTTTCTACGATTTTCTTTTTCAAATTAAGAGTTAAGATCCACTCCTACAAACACGCACTCTGACTTTTTGAAAGCCAGGCAGGTTATAATGGGACTACTCGAGAACTGGGTTACTCAGAAGTGCTCAGAAACCGGTAAAACATTACCAGCAGAGGCTGTGCTCTTGTCTGTAAAGCTCACCATCGGACCATACATACTAAGCAACAACAGTACCTACCCATCTACAAGCCCTTGTTGCTTAATAATCCTGTGAGATTCTTCTCTAGAGATTCTGCCGTGAAACCAGTGCTGTGTCCTATGAATAACTGGAGGCAAGAGGGAAAAGAGGGAAAGAGAAGATGGTTAAAAACAGTTACATGTGCAACATTTTTTCCACGCACTAATTATTTACACATTTTAAAAGTGGGTATATATTTTTGTTATAGATATAAAGTATCGTCCATCAATCTATATTAAAAAAAAAATCAAAAAATGCATCTACTTAATATACCAAGTAGAGAGGCATTATTTCATGTATTTTCTGATTTGCAGATATACAAGTTAACAAGAGAAATCTCTTATATTGCCTTTTCATAGCTTCTTGAAAATGTTGGGACTAACAATTCTTAGAAGACAATGTATAAGCTAATGGGTTAGAATCAAGTCTCTTTAAGTCTCAAATATAGAAAAACACTTTAGCTTGTGCTTTCAAGAGCAGAGTTTTCCCCAAATATTTTATGTTTATTGTTTATTTTTCAAATGGTATTTTTAAATTCTGTTCAACAGAGTAGAAACACAGAGTAGCAACAGAGAATAGCTGTGTTTCCTTTAAGAAGTTCAGGATATTAATATGAAATTTCCTATTATTTTAATAAACTTACAATCTCAGATGTTCAGGACTTGCATTACAGGCATACATATTTTACATTAGTCAGTAATTATGGAATGAATTCCATTTTGAAAACTCTCATTTTTACTCTTTAAAAATTAACAGATCACTCATTGACTTTTCTTGTCTGAAACGGGGAATTGATTTCTGGATTGTTTTAAATGGAAACATTTATGGAGTGTCTATTTTTATAAAATCTGAGTTTCAAAAAACTTAGTTCTGAAGAAAAGCTTGAGTGTGCCATCAGAGGAAAACAAGTTCCTTCTACTATGCCTGTATGGGTAAGCATGTTAATGACACAGAAGCTACTGATAAACATAAACAGTGTATTTTACATCAATACTACATGACTGCACTCTATATAAAATACAGCTTTTCTTTACCCACAGAGGTCTCTGATACTATGCTTACAAACCAGCAGAATTTACCTGTACTCAGTGTGGAAGGGTGGAGTGGACTTTGGCTACCCAAGATGTTCATTCTTGTGCTACGTTTCTACAGAGAAAATGAATTACCGTTAAATCCACACTAATGTTTCAACAGAAGAGAATTAGTGAACATGCAATACAGATTTAATTTACAGGAAACTGGGGGCTGGGCAAATTTAATGCAAGAATGAGAAAAAGAAATGCAACTTTGGAGGGGGCTAATCTACAAGCAGCAGCTCATTTCAGTTGGCTTAAAATACAAGCCAGATGTTAATGATGAAAGCTCAGTATCTAAAAAAATTTAAAAAAAAAAAGGAAAAGGAAAAAAATGAGAGAAAAAAAGAAAAGTCTGATATGTCTCTGCTCAGGCAAAACACCAGGCACTCAGTAAATCAAGCAGTGTTTCCCTCCCGTACATAAAGCACCAGCTAATGCTTCAGTAATGACTTCTTTTCCCTAAAAGACGAGCATGTGGGAAAACTTGTACTGCAGCTGTCTGTCCACAAGACACTATAAACAAGTTACATCAGTTTTCATTGCAAGAGGTCCTGCCTCTTGTATATTCTGCAATTAAACTTACTGGGAGCAAGCCATTAGTCAGAGCCCCAGCCTCTTCCATGTGGGGAAGCATTTAATTTGACATATTCCTCCTCAGAGACTGGTTTTGCAAACTGGCAGTAAAGTTCTGGTGGGTCTGCTTTCCCCCTCAACTTTCCTCTGGACACTAGGGGGACAGAGAAGCAGTGGTAGAAGGTTGTTGTGAATGTGACAGTTTTGCTAAAGATGGATATTGACTTTCAGATCTGCATGCTTGCAGTGTGATTGCTTCAGGTCGGAGCTAAGCTATACTGTGACCAGCACTGCACTAACATCATAGCGAACACTGTGTTTTGGCTCTCAACAGACACTGATTGCAAAAACAGAAAAGAAGAGAAGATAGCTACCCTCCAAGCATGTCCTTCTTCCAAGGCAGCACTCTGTGCTTCAGCAGGATTTTCAATAACTCTTCCTATTTGCCCCGAAAAATCCATTGCTACTAGTGAGTTTTCAGATACACTTCTCTGAAAAGGAATTTTCACTTGTTTCAAAAAACAGGAAAAGAAAAATCCAGCTTGAGAGTTTAATTTCAAAATGTTTTGGTTTCAGAAGACTGTCAAAGGTTCTCCTTCAACATCACGAAAAATACATCTCATTTTTTATCTCTTTCAAAAGATTCACTGACACAAAAATAGATGGCTTTACTTTTTAGGCCACAGGCTGAGAATAAAATCTCTATTGCTCAAGTTGCCCACTTGCCCTATTACTATATTCCAGTCATTTTCAGGGCCAGTTGGGATCCAAATATAGGATCTTCACTTTTAGATAGTTAACAGTCACCTCTTGGCCCAGCCTATTTTAAGAAATTTACGTGTTAGTTTTGCCAGACCTAAGCTGGCTTCTGCAGAGGCAGCCAGATGTCTCTCTACTGCACGTCTCAAAGAGCATGACATAGCCAAGATTTTTCAATCATGTGGATCATGTAAGCCTGAGATAATGGAGAGCCAACCACGAAAACTGTACTCATGCAAAACATGAACTTTACATTGATTTGCTACACAATGCTGAATTTACATTCCTTAGCGTAAAATTTTCCACTTTTAAAATGCAAAAGCAAATGTATCTTTTCCAACATCGTATGTCAATGAGGTAAGTTCATTACTTACTACTGGAGTGGAAAAGTGTGGAAGCATGGCTTTTCGCTGCTGGGGAATTCTGTAATTCTGATACAGTAGCATTCCATACTGTGAAAAGAAATGCAAGGACACTATTATTCAAATATATACCCTAGGAAAAAAAGCTGTAGTGATTTCATAATACCACTTACACTGGAGCAAGGTGCCACCAGTTTATTATTTTCCTGATCAGAAGCTGTCCCAAAGCAATTTGCGTTGAGCAATAGCAATTGGCAGGTGGCAATCAAGCTGTTAATACACACAAGTTTTCTTTAAAAAATAGAAGCCTGAGTGAAATACACAGGTAATTTCTGCCACTCTCAGCAATCACCAGAGCTATCACTCTATTTTCCTTGTAGAATACAAGCTTTCAGTCGAGGTCAGAACACACATATTAATTACCTTCTTTTTACCCTCTAGTAATGTGAACTTAAAAATATTCTGCATAAGGCATTCAAACTCAGTTTTCAAAATGATAAAAAATAAGAACCTTTCTAGTTCACTAGCTCTTTCAATAAATTTCAGCAGGAAATAACACTTGGTACTTTTCATATCCTTATAAAAATAAGGTGATTGAATTCCAGTCATGCTCCTCGTTGAACATGATAAATTTTAGCAACACTAGTAGCTAGGATGGTAGGAAAACACCTACTCAGTGCATTCCCTAGAGGCACAGTGCTGAAGTATAGCAACATTGCTTACTGAATGTTCTAACTGAAATGGTTTATACAATTTGTGACCAGGGTAATATAGGACTATGGAAAGCTAAAGGTGAATAAAAAGAAGGGTCACAGACAAAGCCTTGAGGCACAGCCTTAATTTTCGCTGATTGTACACCCTTAGTCATCTTTCAGTGTTCCTTAAAAACAAAAACTTTTTTCTGTACATAGGATGTAGTAAGGTATACAGAAGGACACAGCAGTTTTCAAGACAGCACATTCAGGGAAAGACTTAAAACCAAATCAGAATTTATGCCCTTTTTTCTATGAAGACCAGGAAGTTCTCTGCTTCAAAGGGCACAAAATAGTCAACTTTCTCCTCAGTCCCTCCATCCTGATTTGTTTCAAAAAAAAATGATGAAGCCTCCTACCATATTACCAAGAAATTTCATTGTTTGCTGTCAGATATAAATTACTTTCACCTGGAGATAGAATTACTTCTTTGTTACGTCTTAATAGAACCTTCAGAAACTAAAAAAAAAAAAAAAAATTGCAAAAGGCACTCTGTTCTAGTTAGGAGAACCACTTACCATTATCAAAACATTTTCTTTAGCTTTATGATAACTTGCAAATACTTTTCAGGTATTTTGACTTCATTCACATATCTCAAATTTGGATCCAAAACTAAATTATACTCGATTCATATGTGGAAGAATAGAGCTCAGTCCTGTGCTAAAATCTTAGGTAGGGCAGGCCTGCCTGGCATTTGCTCTTATCTGTATTGTTTTGGAACAGACGACATTTAATAACGTAGGTAATTTCTCATGAACAAAGTAACAAATGCAATTTAACTCTAGAGTAGCCTTGCACAAGTAGAAGAGATTATTAGATACCTTGAGGAGTCGAAGGCAGTCATCCAGCACGTCCGCTTTGCTCATCTTCAGCACATAACAACCTCAGTTCCTTAGTTTCTTTCTCACTCTGTTGGGCTTTAAAGTGTTAGAGGGAAGTCAGCTACATTCAATAGAAAACCAACAGCACAATTAAGTTTACTGCAGAGTAAAGTCAGGTGCAGTATTAATCTTAAGAACTAGCAGAAAAAGCTCACACCACTCTGAATTAAAGCTCAGGAGAGGCTGAGCATGCTTTGAAAGAAATCACTGTCTCAGTTGGGTCTAGCAGATAAATGTTGGTGACTTCTGACTTCAGGAGTTAGACTCCTTGAGGGTCCCTTCCAACTCAGGATATTCTATGATGCTATGTTTGAAATAACCTGCAGTTCTGGCAGTTTATAGGAACAAGGTACTCAGGCCATGCTACAACCAAACCAGGGCATTAGTTTTGTTGGATTTGGTGTTACGGTGGGTTTTTGTTGGTTTGTTGTTTTTTTTTTTCCAAATCTGTGAGAAGTTTTTATAAGCTCCTATTTTTGAGATGAAGGACGAAAGTTTCCATAACTGGCTGTGGATCAGTCCTGCTGCCAGTCTCTTTGATGCAACCCTTATTGTCTTGCTCTGGAATGGCTGGTAGGAAGGAGACTAGTTCACTGCTGTCAATAAAATCAGTTCAGCCTATTTTCTTTCTCAGAAAATTACACTTTTCAAAGTTTAGAAATACTGTCCAAATCAGTCTATCAGCACAACAGTTTTAAATAATTTCAAGGCAACTGCTACTTCTTATTTTCATTTTCCAAGACAATCTTCCTCTTTAAATAAAGGCAACCTCTGGCCCATAATAATGATAAAATTACTACCCATCAGAGCTTGATCCTTTGTTGCTGTATAATTTTGGTGCTCACTGTCCACAGAAACTTTTTCTATTCAATTAGAGTACTTGGAAAAAGTTTTCATCTGTGAGGTGAACCAAGGCCACCTCGCAGGCACACTATGCTTCAGCAGTGAGCTGCCCTTGCACAGAAATTTCCCAAACCAAAGGAGCACCAGATAAAATGTTAAAAATGTCTCATAAAATGATGATAAGATTCACAGGACATGCCTGCCAAATGAAAGATGTTAAAGATCAAGTCCTCATGACAGAAAGGCTTGCAGAGTTTTAGACACAATCCCATTTAGCTGCGGGTTGGGGTGACTCTGAGCTACCAACACCATCTGGAACTTTGGAAGAACTCAATGAGATTTACCTTTATACAAAATCCATACTCTGCAGGTGCACTGTACAACTTCTTGCCTGCTATCAATGAGAAGATATTGCTGTCTTCCAGGTCAGCCAACAATTGCAAATGTCTTGGCTCCTGGGGAAATAACGTGTTTTATCACAGGTAAGTGTAAGGTTTTGGAAGATCTTGTGCAAGCTTTGCAGTCTCTCCAGCCCGGCCTCCAACAGAGGGCAGTGTACGAATACTGTTCCTCTCCCCGGCAACCTCAAGTGGACATAGCGCTGTCACCTCTTGAATAGCAGCCTACCAACAGAAGGTGCTTGATACAGGAAGCTTACAAAATACTATACTTATGCAAACACATCACATTAAAAATGGCATAACCTATTACATTGCTCCAGAGGAATCTGAAGGTTAGCACAACTTCAGTAGCCACAATGATGTTGCCTGGCTAGTTTGGTTTTATTTATAACGAACTATATGGCTATGTTCACGCATTGAGAGCCCAGGCTTGACTGTCTTTTGATCATGGCTTACTTATCCTTTTCTATGGCATAAAAACAGGGAACACTGTGTGGAGATATTTAAAAACCAGCAAAAAAACTGCCCACTGTAAAGAAGAAAATGTTTTTCACATGCTAGTACTGTGCAACTTCTTCTTTAAACTTACCTTTGAAGTTCCTTTTGTAGAACAATAAAGTCCTGATCTCCTCAAACATACGTACAGTTTCTTCCATGATTTCCTACCCAGCTCTTTCACATGCAAGAAACCTTGAATTTCAGGGCAGCTACTGGAGTTTAAAAAGTTCTGTTGGAGAGAAAAATGTAAATGAAGATCATATCCTATGGATGGATTATAAAATTGTCACTATATTTCCAGACCAGAGAGGTAAACAGCAAATCACTTTGCTGATTTGAGGTGCAGTTTCACACTAGGCTTAACTGACCCAGATGTGTTAATCTGATTTATGGCCAAAATGGAAATTCCTGCTCCTCCCATTTCATCTACCTAGCTATCTCCTCCACCACTGACATCTTCCTATTCTCTCTGTCAATACTTATATCTCCCAAAAAGCTAAGCATTTCTCTGTATCCCCATTCTTCTTAGCACTTGCCCGAAGGGAGAGGAAGTAAGCCTATTAATTCTTAAAATAACACCTTCTCACAGCAATTTTGGCAATTGTCTAACTTGGAAATATTGGCCAAAATCTCTGTCTTTATCATAAAGTTTATGAAAGGGAAGAGCCTGTTTCAGGATTTCTGGCATTTAAGTTGTCCCAAGACAAGAGGTATAGCAGACACAGAATATTAATTGAAAATGAATGTAGAGCAGTCAAATAAGTGCCAGCAATTATACCAGACTTCAAGATTCAGAAGCATTTAAGTTCTTGACATAAGAGAGGACCACATACGGAATAATTTGATTTGTGATATATCACAGGAAGCAAGCATTTAATTATGGTAGGAGAATTGATGGATTGCTCCCTTATTACTATGGGCCAGATGTTTAAATGACAGAGGGCTTGCTCAAGTAAGTCAAATTACCAAATTTAATAAATTCAACATTATAAGAAAAATGCATAAACCTGTTTGGCTAGATGCCTCTGCAAGTCTTCAAAGTTGTGCTTTGGTGTTATTTGGTGGACAATGCCCCAGGAAACAAACCAAAAATAAGTGCCCTGGATCAGAATTAAAAGCTATTTTTTCCCATTCCTCCTTCTCATCTCATCTAACAGCATGGAAAAATTTTCCTGCTATTTGTACTATGAATCCACTTCTCAGCTGTGAAAGGGAAAAACAAAAAGCAGATATGTTCCTTTTGTCCAGTCAGATAAAAGAAAAGTAAACTAAGATGCAGGTTTTTTGCGTATCTCAGCCAGGTTGAGACTAGGGAAAACAGATCCTGCTATTCTTAAGACTAAAAACACTAGCTCTTAATACAGTATATGATATAATGAGATGATATTTAATATTCTTCCTGTTCTACATGTAATTAAATACAGTAGAATTGCTCAGTGTTTAAGGTGGGCCTCAGATGCAACATGTTTAATAACTACTAGGCTTCAATAATTACAGCTGCCACTGAATTCTGAAAAACAGTTGTATGGGTTTTTTAAAGAAAAGGAATATTCACTATAAAGACTTTAAGGAATATTGTTCTTTTATGGTTAAACAATGAAACAGAGAGAATATACTTATCCTCTTTTCCTCCCCTTCTCATGTTGTTAACCCCCATGACTTTTGCTTCTCCAGGACTGCACCTAAGTGAGCCTTCCCAGAAGAAAATTCTCGTATCTCAAGAGGTTGTAAGGTTTTCCTTTTGCTACCACTCAAATTACCCTAGGATCAAAACTTTTCTATTTTCAAGAACGTCTTACTCTTTTAGGGAGTCCTGCTGCTTGTATTAACAAACAAACTCAATTCTCTACTTACACTACAGGAAAAGGGTCCAAGATATGAACACCTCTCTTCCTACCAGTCTGTGGCGATGCCAATCCATGACAGTTTTGGTTCCTGATTACAACCTCATTGCTTGTGACTTTCATTTTTAATTCCGTAAATTGGATTGATTTTTTGTTGTTTGTTTGTTTTCCAGCTGAGAGCGGATGCTAACGCTTTAAATTCTTCTCAGTGAACATGGTACCAGAATTTAACGGACTTTGATATGGTTACGGGACAAAATGAGCGCACTGTTTCAAAAGTCAGTGGAAACTTGTTGTCTTCAAAGAGAGAGTCAGTGCATATTTGCAAACATGCAAAATGACAGAAGTCAAGCTAAAATCAGTTATTTGTATGTATACGTTCTTCATATATTTGTGCCTTCTGCTTTATAATTTGCCTGGTACTCGTGTCACTCTCTTCCAGGTACCATGACCTTATACTCTTAATACAGCACTCTTTGAATAAACTGTGTTTTGAATTGAGTGTCTTGAGTTAAATGACCCCAGTTTGAGGAAACAACTGAAATTAAAAGATTTAGACTATGAGGTTTAGATTGCAGCACTAAAATTGAGAGATTTTAAGAGAATCAGTTGCTGATCAGAGAGGTAACCCGCTCTTCAGCACCATCCTTAAAGGCCAACTAACTGTGCCACCACCATGGTTCCTTCATGAGCAAGCAAGAAGCTCTACAGCGACATCAGAACTTCAGTATAAATGCAGCACACATGCCACTACCATGGAGATTACACAACTCTACCAACACATATGCATAAGGTACACACCCCTGTAATTTAATCTGGGAATCTTAAAATGGGATTACTATGCAAATACTATATACAAATTTCTACTTGCACTTACTTCTTAGGGCATTATTTTTCTATACAAAAAAGCAGCTAGTTGGCTGAACCATGGGAAAGTTGGTCCTTATTGTTAATTCTTGACAGGCGCAAACATGGGACGTAAAAAGTAAAAGCAAAACCTCTCATCATCTCAAACTCATCTTCTAATATCAAGATGCATTTTTACACTTTCTCCTGTGCTATGATGTGGAGTATAGAAGAGTACTTCTGTTCTGCTTTTTATAAAAGGGGTGTTTGTTTTCCTAGAAATATATCTGCCAAGACTGTTTTTGGAGCAACATTGGGTGGCCAAACCAGATACCCACAGAGTGAGTATTAATGGAACAAGTATATGTGAACATAGCTATGAATACTTTGTGTTTACACCTCAATGCCACCGGGTAAGATCTTTGTCAGACATTTTCAACATTAGCACCATATGCTAACTGGTCTTTCTCTGAATAACTCTTTCCAGACACTTGAATTCTCTCTTCCTTCCTCTCAACCTCCCTCCTCCAGCTCCAAACTTTTTTTATCCATACAGATAATTTACAGTACCTGCAGAAGTTGTGACTGTGGGATACTGCCGTTTGTTTGCTGGCACCAGGCAACCATTTGCTCTGGAAAGAAATTCTAGACAAAAAAAGAGAAGACAATTGGAAGTCACTTTGTATGTGAACACTCTTACACAAAACTAGTGAAATTTTCTTCCAGTCATTCGTTTTTTGGAACTATCACTATTAAATCAATTTGGAGATCCCCTGAGAGAGAAAGTAATACAAGGGCCTTCAAGTGCAGTTCTTCGCTTCCTTCTGCTCACCAGATGCCCATGCAGACAGATTGTGGGTTTTTAAAATATCTGATATACACCATTTCATGGCTTTGGGGATTGCTAACAGCCTCTACTTTCTTGGAAAGGACAGGATGAATGGTCCTGCAGGTTGAATATGCAGTGATTTCTTACTTAGTGCATCAATGACTTGACTTCAGACTTGATCCTCCAGTTCCCCTTTCACTTGATATGTTTTAAAATGCTTATATAATTTGGTACAGTGCATTTACTATACACAGCAATGATATGAAGTCATTCTTGAAATTTTTAAACATTATTTGAAGCATGGAGACATGCAGAAATGACTGAAATAAAAGAATGACTGATTATAACAAGATGAATCACAACAAAAACATTTCCAGTTTAGAACATTTGTTACTCTTCGGGCAATATAAATTTCAAGTCTTTAGGGCATAAAGAGAAGGACTGAAGAGGAATCACCCTTCTGCCAGGTAAGCTGCACAATGAGTTATGAAAGCTAACATTTACAAGCCTCTCTTGAGTAGAAACAGTGCCATATGGCAACAGCTAATGCAACAGATAGGGAGCCTTCGCATTCTTACACCAAAAGAATTATTTATTCTGTGATTGCAGGAGCCTGGGACTGAATGCCAAGCATTCTGGGTTTTACTCCCATGCTCTGTTATTAATTAAAATAGACCACATGAAACCAGTGTGCTAGCTCCTATGATACCAAAACTTCTATACAACACTCAGATGTTCACGGGTTATCAGATGGTAAGATCAACAGAAGTGAAAACTTATGAACACTCCATGCACAGAAATGTTTCACACAGTAAGTCAAGGCACAGACTCTGAAACAAGCACTGGCAGATGACAAATGTATGTGCAAGCACATGTGTGAGGATGCAGCAACTGTGCATTAGTATCTATGAGAAAAATGAATGAGTTTATCATCTGTAGTTACTTCAGCAATGAGTTTACATGTGATCTCGTGTATCTTTTTTCTTCTCACCTCACAAATGCCTGACTGACCCAAAATCTCTTCTTACCTAACCACCTCTAGGTTATGTTTTTTCAGCTATCATGATGGGTTACACCAGCTGATATTGTTTCACATCAACAGTCTGTTCCAACTTAATTGTTTAGATAAAATGCGAAAAGTCATCCCCAGATATGCAGTTACACAGTAGCTAGTTTAAAATTATGATGTTCAAAGGATCTTACAAATACAGGAATAAGTAGTGATGACATACAATACTTTTCAACCATGGATATACATGAGGACATAAAGAGGGCAAGCTACTATGATAAGTAAGGGAGGCAGAGCACACTAGCAAAAAACACAGCCATAGGTGAAACAATGTTCAATATACATAAACTGGAAATTCCTCGTATGTAGTACGTGCTTTAGGGGTTACCCAGAGGGGTTTTGCTTTTACTGTCAGAAATTAGAAGGTTTGGATACTGCATGCTATGCAATCAATTTGCTTCAAATCAAGTAACTTTTAAGATGATGAGTAAATTGCACTTCTGATTGTTTTTCTTAAACCAACCAAGATTTCCCTGTCTTGGTCACCCTCCAATACAGCAACAGACATTTTGAAACAAGTATATTTGGTAACTTGAAAACACTTGAGGTTTTTAAGCTGGGAGGAGAGTAAAAGGAATTTAAACATTGGTTAAAATTTCTTCGGAAAGAATTCTGTTAGTTGGTTGCCTTTTTTTTTTTAATAATAGATGTTTAAGACATAATAATGCCCAGCAATGTTATTGCAATCCATCCCTCTGTGGTGTAAACACCTAAGTAATGAGACTCACCATGGGATTTTTGAAAAATTCATATTTTGCATAATTCTTCCTGAACAAAAATTTACTTTCACTTCCCATTGTGGATTCAACTTGAACAATGAGCTCATGATCTTCCAAGCACCTCTCTGTGGAAAAAGAACATGATGTTAACATACAGCCAACAAGCAGAAGGAGAGAGATCAACTAAGAATAGGAGTAAAACAACCCAGTGTAATTCCATTACCTCTTAAGAAATCAGCAAAACACATTCTAGCTTTCAAACCACATTGCCATGAAGCAATGCTTTACTTTGTAAAGTATTACAAAGTTTAACATTATATGGCAGTGTTCTTCAAAGATTTCCTATATCAGGGCTTCATAAACACAGATTTTCTCAAAAGGAATATATTTCTTTTGTGTGCAGAAGCTTAAATGATAAAGACAAAACTCTGTGTTGGTTGTACGCAGTGGGACTGGCAAGGTGGACAGGTTTAAGGGGAAAAAAAGCTACAGAAAGGCCACTGTTAGGTCTTGAACTATCACAGAAATACAGTGTCCTATTTGATCACACTCTATAAAACCAGTTCATTTCAAGGTGAACTTCAGGCCTTTATTGTAGATGCTAGACAATGGGGTTTATTATGAAAGAGGTCACAGGATCTACTTTACAGGAATACTGACAGAGACAAACGTTTTGTACACATGACAGGGCAATTTTCTGCTCTAGATTTGGTTACAAGGTAACTCCCCATAACCACCACTTCTCTGGTCAAAAGAATGGCACATCAAAGCATGAACAGATAGCTTAACAAATCCAATTCACTGAAAGCAGTAACTCGAAAGAAGGCAACTGTTTAGTGTGCACTACTTAATGAACTCATTATCTTGGCAAGTCTTCAGAAGTTTCCATGAAAATATTTAGGTATTTTTCAAAAGTTTTAACTAGTCAGTGCTTTCATCCCTTATATAATACAAAGTTAAAAAATTAGGTCAAGCAAAACATAACTTTTGCAAAGCTTTAAACAAAATGCCTGTGACTTGCTGACCAAAGAAGTTTGGAGAGTCTCTTACCTACTTTGTGTTGCACTCCTACAGTTAGAAACGTCAGGGTGCCACCCAAGCTCTTGGGGTGTTTTCAGGATAGAAAGCAAGCAGTCATTGGCATCTCAGGAAGAGTAAGCTCTTGAATGTTAATTATTGAATTTAGCAGATTAATGTATGTTCTTTGATTGAAAATTTAACCGATGTCAATGATCCCATTGTCTCTTTCACCTGCATTTAGGTTGTCAGTCATCACCAGCTCATTGATGACTTCAGCATTTACTGTGCATTTGCAATGCCCAGCCTTGCTACAGATTGTGTTTTCCAGGGATTAACATCGAAAAATTTCCATAGTGGGCTGCTCCAGTGCATCAGCCATAACATCACTTTTAAGGGGTATTCTTTGACTAATGTGAGTGACAATGCTTTCACTGGTGACTGTTAAGGAAGGACGTTTTTCACCACCTCAGCATTCATCACCTAAACCTGTACATTATTTAGGGGCTTCACGGGTGAAATTTCAGGTATTTCTGATCTGTTGCTACTATCGTGGTTTTAAGCAACTTAATAAATCTCCTTCACTTTGTGATGAGGACTGTGGGCCAATGAGGGTGGAGGGTCTGTTTTTTTACATTATGTTTCCTCCAGAAAACATTTAATTACATTGGTATGAAACTTTATCACAGTATGAACCCCAAAAGACCACGTGTTCTGTTACTGTCTGCTTCTGTGACCACACAAAGTTGTGCTCTTTGCTCTCCTAATGCACTGAAAATGGCTCACCTAAGGGCAGGGACAAATAGTTCATTCTGTTCTGAGGAAATGCAATATAGATGACCATTTGTCAAGTGATTTTGTATTTCAATGGTGAGTTTCTGTAAATATACTCAGTGCCTGTTTCTTATATGCTTTAGACAACTGACATGTATTCTGTTACTAAATCAAGAACCTTTTCAGATTCTGTGGTAATACTCCCCCATAATATAATGTTTATATTTTTGTTTTGATGGTAAAAGCCATCTTGGAGAAAAGGTACAGCATTTCATAACAGGTACATGTAAAAAGGAAGCTAGTCCTGGTCAGTTTGCTACTACTTCATAGGAGTTGTACACCTGGAAAGTCTTGGGTAATTTGCAGTTGGTTAGTACAAATGGGATGAACCACCACTTGACACACCAGCAACTCAGCCTCAGCCCTGCTTTGAGCTTCCTGCTACAAAACTAGACACACAGATGTCAGCCTGCTAAGTTCAATAGGTCAGTCTGTCTTCAAGTGGCATTGCTGCTGAAGTGACCAGAAATGTGTCCTTTCAGTTTATCTGATAGGCTCCATTCAGTCTCCTCTGCACACTTCCTAGAAGAACAGGCTTGCCCAGTCCCCTGCCGACCACCCCCCCCCGATTGCTCTGTATTGTTATCAAAAATTCTACAAAACTGTAGCAGTGATACAAGATGGGAGGAGGAGCTGGATGATTCCATCGTAAACAACTCACAGGCATGGCCCTAAATTCCCATATAGAGAATCACTACAAATGACAAGTGGACCCCCATATGAAATAGCCCTCCCTGTGTGGGCTGTGTCTAACTGTTCCACTTTTAATTCATTCATATTAAGGCATGTAAACAAAAAAATCTATGTACAAAACTGCAACAACGCTTTCTTCTAACCCTCACATATTTCAGAGCCTTACTACTTTTCTTTCCTGGTTCAACTATATTTAATAGGATGCATAGTCAATTCTGCAGCTGGAAAAATTAGGTTTGTAGGTAGGGATTCTTTCGGTGTCTAGACACATGTCTATGTGTCTTCATCATTATTATTTCTGCTAATATCCAATACAGAGATCTCCATCCCCATCCTAAATTAATGATACTTAAGCACGAAGAAGCACATAAGGAGAATACCACATTTTATGAACAGGTTAGGTGTACTTCTAGTAGCAAATGAAATAACGGGACCAATTCGAGTTTCACAGACTGCTTAAATCTTGACCACAAAGCGCTAAAGATACTAGTGGTAGAGTGTAGCAGGGACCACATTTTAAATGTCAAATCTAATACCTTCTGAGGTCAAATTGTCACACCTGTGCCTCTAGTGTGAACACAAATACTTTGTGCAGTCCAATAGTTGTTTGAAGCGATTTGCAAGCACGCATGTTATTTGGAATACACTTGACTACGCGTGCACAGTAAAGAGTCAGGTGAGGGTTCCTTACAAAGTGGGACCTAGAAGACCACTGCAATGATAAATATGCAGCTGGCTTCAAAAATTTGATCTTGTCCTCAGTCTGCCCAATGGTAAAAAGATGAACTGGTTCTGCAAACTGAACTCTTTTGGAAAGTAGTATTAGGCAAGGTCAAGATAAAAAAAAAAGATAGTGAACTAAATGAAGGAACTCCTCTCTTTTGGTGGGCTTCAAGATTAGCACCTACAGCATTAAGTCAGCAAGGATGTATTGTGTAAGAAATAATGTCTTCTGGGAACACAGAATTCTCACTACTCTTAAATCATATTTCTTTTCACACACCATTGTTTCATACTTATACTAGCAATCTTATATCTAGAGAAAAAAATATGGAACATCAGACACCTGATAAATTCACCTAGGATGCAGACCTTGATCTGACAGTCTCTGAAATACAGGGTAGCATTTAAGCTTCATAGAAGCAGAAATAAGCAGCCAAGTAATACAAAATTCAAACTGCAACCAAAAATTGGTAGAAGCATTAAAGTTGGTATTTAATTTTTACTGATTATGTCATAGTGGATACTTTGGACCCCAAACATAAGAAACCTGATGAAGTTGTCTCCCGTTAAATGAACTCATTTATTCTCTTTTATGTCCAGGTCCTTTCAAGTATGTGAAATCTGTATAATTATATCTTTTTTGATTCTTTAAATGCTTTTCTTCTTTGTTTGGTTGATTTATACCCCAAAAGGCTGCATTACTTTTCACACAGATCTACTGCATGGCATACAGAGGACAGCCCTGGAGCAGTCCCTGTGGAACAAAGTTTGGTGGCTGCTGAAGCTCCAACCTGCACACCCCGCTTCTCTGGGGGCCCGCTTTGTGCTTCAGTGTGAAACAGAGGTCCAAAGCAGGCAGGTCCCCATGTATATAAATGCAGCCCGATAAGTATCTTGCTCTTTTCCCATCATTGTTAATTACCAAGTTATTTGTGTGTAAACAGAAGCTTTTGATTTCCTAATCAGCCCCCTGCCCGATTCATTCAGAGATGTCACACACCAGAGTTTGACAGCACAATTAGTCACCATGGAAGCTATTGTGATGTCACAAACACTGAATTGTGGCATCATTGAATGAATCTGGCAGGAGAAGGATGTTGGTTACAAAGGAGAAGGCTTCTGTTTACACAATACCTTGGTAATCAGCAATGATGGGAAAAAGAATATAGAAAAAGAGAGCCTGGTAGTTTAATGAGCATTGATAAAACTGAAAATTTGTAAAGGTTTTTTAGAAGCGCATGTGGCATATTAAACTACAGAGATAAAGGTTCTGTAATTTATATCTTAATTCTTCACCTCTTGTCCTGTGTCCTCAGAACTGAAAGTATATCTTAGACATATTCCAGTGAGTATTTAATCTTAATTTTTTCATATATTCTACATTAGGAGAGATAATAAAACCATTAAACAATCAGGATATCCTATGGGTTTGGGGTTTTTTTTAAGTGTTGGTCTGCAGAGCAGTGCATTTATTAGCATTTAACAGTATTGGTTTAGGGCATTACATTTCCAGCAAATAGTTTCCTTTTTTTATTTGTAAGGGTTCGGAATTACATTTTTAGACATAAAAATCCCTCTGTTAGCTACAGATAGCATTCACAATTCCAATGGTGGGGATCACAGCTTATGATTTGTCTTCCTATTTTTTAGAAAAAAATTTCCCGTGAAGGATATTGACTAATACCCCAAATGCTACACTGTCTAAAGCATTATTATGCAACGTAGAATTATAGATAGTGTTACCTGAGTGATATGCAGTTGCAAGCTGCATAGCAGAACCCTGCAACTAATCAGTGCCACAAAAAAACAGGAAAAGCAAGACTGAATAACATGAGATCCTTTCAGGTACTGTAATTAAACCAATTCACGGTGTTATTTAATTCCCCACGGTTCTTCCTCTTGCTGCCTTCTTGAAACTGTAACCATGACACCTTAATTTCAGTCAGGTGGAGGAGCTGCTGCCTGGAGAGCAGATGCCACTGCTGGTCCAGAAATTGCCCATGGATTTGCGGGTGGTGCCACCATTTTTTCCCTGCCTGAAGTCAAGTTTAGCCAACCCCCTCCCCCACCTCAGCATGTCTAGCTTTCATAAGCATTACTGTAGGTATGCAAAGCTGAGTTTGTTCACCCAGGTCTCCCAGCTGGTGATGAGCTGAGCTGTTTCATAGGACCGTACTCTAAGGATCAAGCTTAATTTGCCTAAGCTGTTTATTTGCAATAGCTTCAGACACAGCAAGGTAGCAATAGTGCACTAGTGTGAAGATTAGACAATTCTTCTTTTTTTTATATAAAAAAACCCCAGAAGATGGGAAATAAGAGGAGGACTTAAAATGGCTTAAACGCTTAACACATCAAATTGTAATACACAGAAAGCACGTATGTGACTTAAGCTAATTGTACAAATAAAAGCAGTGGAAAGAAAATGTTCCGTCTGGAAGCACATTTATATGAATTACACATATTTTATGTTCCCAGGTAACCATGCCACCCCTTTGACCATTCCCTACCTAATCCTAGGTGAGGGTGATGCTCCACTAGAGTCCAGCTGTTATCATCCACACAATGACTTTTGTAAACGAGCAGCTGACAGAGGTCCCTGGCTGTCATGTCTGCTAGAATCTCGACCACTTTGCTTGTTCCATCTTCACTAAAGACTTTTACATCCTGCAACATAAAGGGTACACTTACAGATCAACAGCTCTGAACATAGGCAAACCACACAGCTACTGTAGAAAAGCATCAACCTCTTGGCATGAGGGTTCCAAGCACCTTGGCAGCCAGGACAAATGAAATGGATGATTCACTTTAGAACACTTTCTCTAGATGCCCCCTAGACCTATTTCCCCTCCCCCCTCCCCAACACCTCCCTGCACTAAACAAAGGTTCAGCAGGATTAATATGACCACGAACACAGAAAAAGTGAGAGGAAGTTCTGTATAAAGCTGCATAAGGTAAGCAAACGTGAAACAATGTCAGGAGAGTACTTTGGCAACAGTGGGCGAGAGAAATCACATCCAGTCAAACACACACAATTTTCACTGCGATCCCAGAGGCCTCTGAACATTCACAGAGGAGCAGGCCAAGACCCCAAAGATTAAATATGGCTCTCTTGTTCCCACTAACTTTTGATTGTTTCATGTGGGGAAGTCCCACTTGCAGTTTGCCGGCGGATCAATGACCTAGCACAGTCCACAGATTTCTCTCCCTACCCTGACTTCTTTTCTGATGCTAGCCTGAAAGTAGTTCAAAACCAAATGTGCATACGCTGCACATCCTAAATATTAATGGGGATGAGAGAACAAGTCAGGAACCTTCTCCCCACCTCCTGAATTATACAGATGCTTTCCTCTTTGCATTGTTCTGCTCAAGCAAGAGACACTTGCCGCAAAATTATTTCTCTGGGAAAACGTGCAGGTCCCAGATTTAAATGAACTCTGTGTTTAAAATGCTCCACATCCTAGCACGAGAAGGAGAGTCTAACAAAAACGTGGAGGGTAATTCGATATGGAAAATCTTACCTCAACAGCACGTAAAAGGCAGCAGTCGGAAGAACAAGATGGCATTTTAAATAGGGATTGCCTCTTGAGAGTTAGTTCTCTGCCTCCGCCGACCCTGTGCAGCCTGCGGCTGGGCGCTCGGGGTGCCGGCGGTGTCAGCGGGTGGCTGTACCCTACCTGTCACGTAGACCCTGCTATGGGGACTGTTTCTGGGGAGGGAAACAACTCTGCCAGGGCTCCACTCAAAGGGTTACACGCAATCTTTGCGGTAGTGAATCAAACCACATTGTGCAGACCAATCCTAGCCCTCCCTCCGACTGATGTAATCATTTCCCACACACTATCAGACTTCCAAATTATTCCCGCCTCCCCCACCCCCCCCCCAAAAAAAAAAAAAAAAAAGGAAAAAAGAAAAAGGAATTACAAAGGAAATTTTTTTTTATGGCGACCTTCGGGGCGTTGGAGCCCCCTGGGGCCGCCCCGGGGCGGGGGGAGGCCGGCACGCGTGTGCTGCTGCCCCGGCGCCGGTGCCGAGCCCGCCCGCAGCCCGGCCTGCCCGCGGCTGATGTCATCCGCCTGCAACTTGGCCACTTGAACTTCTCCTGCCAGGGCCGGACCCGCGTCCGGACCCGCTCCGGGACCCGCGGTGCCACCGGGCTGGGACCGAGGGGGGCGGCGGCAGCGCTGCACGCCCGGCGCCTTCCCTACCCCCCCGCCCGCCAGTGCCCCGGCCACGCACAAATTCGAGCCCAGTGAGGGAGGAGTTAAAGCCTCATCCCAGCCCAAGTGACTCAAACCCGCGCGTTCAGGAAACGGCTTCATCTGACAGCAGGGATGAGCCAGCTCTTTCAGAAGTGGGCTCTGGAGAGGAGAGGAGGGGGAATCCCAGCTGCTCTGGGGAAGGCATGCGTGCTGTACAATGCTACGGCTGCACTCCTGCCAACACTTAGCCAAGCCAGAGGCATCCTCGCAAACGCAGGAATTTGTTGGGCGTGGGGGTGCCCCCGCTTTTTGTCCTGTGGGCAAGTCTTTGTTCTGTTGCTAGCCCCCGTTTCGCAGCAGAGCCCCACATCACACCTGCAGCGGTCCCGGCCCGCTCTGTCACTCGGCAACGCGCTCGTGGAACTGGGGGACACGAGTGGATTGATGCCTGAGACACCCCGCAGGCATCACACCGGTTTGCAAGCAGGCAGCACAGCTCTCGTGTTCCCTCCCTGGACGTGTGAGCACACCGAAAAGCCAGTATTCAACAAGACAGAAAGTAGCTGTTTTGTTTGTTTTGGTTTTAGTGGGGAATGGGGGGGACCTAACGCCTGCTGGATTCTTTTTTTTTTTCTTCTACTTTTTGTAGTATAGCCATAGACTGGAAAGGAGTGACACAAGCAAAAAGTTGGTGATGAAAGAATTCCTTTCTACTTTCAGCTTACTCTGTGCACGTAACTCCACTTTCTGTATTGAAACTGAACTATTTTGGATGGATTTCCTGCCTCGGGAAGCAACCTGGTGACATCATTCATTCATTAGTCACGAGAAGCACAGCCCTGCGCTCGCTGCCTCAGCATTCACAAGGGAGCTTGAATCAGGAATACACCACAACAATCGCCACTTTTGCAACACCTGGGGCACAAAACCCCCTCTTTTCCTTCCCTGCTGTTTTGCTGGGAACAAGTCACTGATACAGGACAGGCTGCACCTGATCCTTGTCAATGCCAAGTCCCAGAAGAGAGGCAAAGCTGTTCTGCTGCAGGTGCCTCTCCAGCCTGTGCAGGTGGAAAAGAGAGCTGTAAGACAACCACCACACTTTTTTCTGCTCCCAAGCACAGAAAGACTTAATGGCATATGGCCACTGGAAGAAACTGCAGCTGTCTTTTATGCTTATTCATGCTGTGCTGTCTCGGCATGAAGTAAAGGGGTCATGGGTGTGTGTTTCAGCCTCTCCTCCCTTGCCCAGAGCCAGAGCTGATGCTGATGCCAGCCCCTTTGAAGTACCACAGCATCTCAAAGCAGGTACTGGATACCCAGTTCAGTGTGCAACTGCTGTAACGCCATGTTCTCTTCTCCCGACAGCCAGGCCCTGCAGGCAGCATCTGCTACTCCCACACCGCAGCCACTACGAGAGTTGTGTTACAAACATGGATACGTTCATTTGCGGGACTGGTCAGCCTTTGGGGCTTTAACAGTGCCTTTAAAGGCCAGGGACTGGAATGCAGTGGGTGGGCAGCATGAATGCAGCAATGAGCAAGTTAACTTCACTGACTATTAATAGTGCTGTGTTTGCCATCAAGGACAGTGCAAGGCCGTGTATCACCACTGACATCAGAGATATAAAACACTACATCAGGAGGGGATGTAATGGCCTGAGCTGAACCCTGCCCTAGGGGACAGGAGAGAGGCAGAAGTGAGATGAAACCCTGTGCCTCTGCAGAGGCAAGAGTGCAATGGCCCCTATGAGGCTTACGTGAAAAGTAAGGGCATTTTATGTCCCCACACAATGCTGCAGAGCATAATGTACAACCACAAATATGAAACCAACTTGAAGACAAAGCTTCACCTCCAACTTTCTGACACCTTCGGTGACAAAAGAGGCAGATAACAATATTCCTGTATCACAGAGGGGACTGAGTTTAAAGTCACTTGGTCAAATCCAACCCTCTCACATTTCCTTCTTTTTTTTTTTTCTTCAAGGAAATATCTCCTGCTTTAAGATGTTAAGGGCTCTCTATTCAGACTTCTTCCAGCAGAAATGCTGTTTCACTTCCAAAGTTGATTTGGGGCTTATTATCTACAAAGGAAAATGAAGCATAATACATTCTGAATAAAATACTCCAATAATGAAAACACTTAGCCTGAAGAGAGGTTCAAAAAGTTAGTCTGACACTTTTGCCCTGCATCCCTCCGAGAAATGCAGTGAAATGCAACAGCAGACTGCCTGCAACAGTGATTTACAAAAGGCCCTAATTACGTCAGCGGCACAAGGCACCTTCTATTCAAAATTAAGGTTAAGAATGCTAAGCCAACCAGAGCAGTATATTGGCTGAACATTCAGTGCTTTACAGTGCAAAGGAGCAGATAACAGACTGCACCATTGTTCTGGGAAGAATTCTTCCCCCAAGCTTTCTCTCTTTTTTTTTCCTCTTTTTTTTTTCTCTTTTTTTTTTCTCTGAAAGACAGAAAGACTTAAAAAAATTAAAAATTTAAAAGAACATTAATATTCATCACTTCAGTGGTTTCATATAATGGGTCATGTATCTCGAGTATCATCATGGCTGTTTCATCTCCCAGCCTTAGTTCCTCAACCTCACTGAAGTATTTTGTGTGCATCAAGTAATGCAAACATTTTAGGAATGTGGAGAAAAAAAAACAAACAAAAAACCAAAAAAAGAAATAGTCATGTCATGGTCACATTATTTCTTCTCCATTTTCCTATTTGTTCTATTTCTTTTCTTTTTCTTCAAAACAAAACCTGTGACTGTACACCATGATCATAAAAATTCATGCTTTTAAATGACATTATGCTGGAAATCTCCAGCATCAAACAGATCTACATTTGCATTCTACAATCTGAAATTAAACACAGTGTAATTTATATCAGTGCAAACCAACCTTTGTTATCCTCAGTTATGACTCCAAACATAAGAAGAGAGTACCAGTTATCAGAAGGCCCTCTGACTGAAATCTAATAGATAAAAGGTTTCAGTACACTAGTTCTTCAAAAGTTTCCATTATAAGACATGAAGATCAGAGACTTCATAGTAAGCCATTAAAATACACTAAAGAGTCATTACCAGGGGCTGCACAAGCTGAAAATCAGTCCAGCAAGTTTTGACTTTCATCCTCCGATTTCACTCATTCAGACATGAGAACCATACAATCAGTGAGGTAAATAGAAGAAAAGTGGAATTGAAATGCTTGTACCTTGTGCAAGCAGAAGTAACTATTTATTGCAGAAGGCACTTACGTACCAGGCAAGTACTTGCTGTTTTCACTTGAACCCTGTTTTGATGAGAACTTTTTTCCAAAAGCTTGCTATAATCAAAGCTCATCACCTCACAAGAGTAGAATCAGTCACTTGGAGGAATGGGGAAGCTTTCATTTAGGATCAGTCAACTCAGAGCTGCTGAAGACTCAAGCTCTGGGTGCAGGCTACCTTTGAACTCCTATTTGCCTAGTTGAAAAAGCAACAAATTAGAGGAAGGTTTTGCTTTTTAAAGTTGCAAACCTTTAACAAGGCAAAGCCTCTAGGCATGCTCTGTGCACACCTGACAGTCAAGCAACTCCGTCAGTGACATCTACATGCTGGAGCACCAGCCAGTCCCCCCTTACTTGCCCAGCAGCAGTGAGGCAGCTTTATAAGACATGGGAATTTCAAGTGTTGCAATGAAATATATATATATATATATATATATATATATATATATATCCCAACCCTATGGCTTTTTTTACCTTCTCTTTGCACTGCTTGTGGAGGAAAAAAACCCTGCAGACAAACAGCAGCGGTAACAGCAATACATCGTGGATAAGATCACTTATATACAAGGCATCAGATAGTGCTTCCTTATAAAAGAAAACAACTGTGAGTTATTAGAAAACTGCTTTTTTTTCCCCCTACATATACACATAAAACCCTAGGAAATGCTGAGGTTAAGGTTCTCATAGCAACATTAACTCTCTCCTCTGGCATATACTATATTTAGGTACACATTTAAAAGCCTATGAACAACAAAGGAGAACAACTGTTATAAGATCAAGATCTTAGTCTTTGACTTTCATATTCAGAACAGCAACCTCAAAAAAAAAAAAATCCCACAAAAACTCACTTAAGGTGGCCATGTTTCAAAACCCTGATTCTGTCCCTCTTCACTGGGCTATTTAATTTTAAACCCATTTCTGACTGATAGAGGAATAACCTGATTTGACAGAGAATCACAGTATCATTTTATCTTCAGTGGTCATCAAAACCAACACTACAGTCATGAACTCCACCAGTGAGAGAAGTTTTGGGAATCACAACTGTGTGGGTAGAGAAGGACAGGGCAGGATTAGCACTGGGTTCAAGTCATCATCATATTTGGAGGGTTAGCTCTTCTGAACCCATCATGTATTAACACCCAGCTGCACATTGACCCAAGGAATTTTGGAGAGTTAAATTCCTTCTGAAGGTAAAGGAGAGAGATGGAGTAACTTAACATCTAAAGCACATGACAAAGGCATTTGTGTCTATCTGCTAGGTGGTGAGGGAATCTAGGCTCCTGACTCTGGACTTAAGCTGGATGCCATGAGCGGTATTGGCTGAATCAGGCCACTGTGGTGACTAATCAAGCAAACACGTTTCTCTGCTCTGTTCACATCATGGTTTAACCCCAGACAGCAGCTCAGCCCCACAAAGCCACTTGCTCACTCCCCCTCCATGGGATGGAGGAGAGAATCAGAGAGATAAAAGTTAAAAAAGTCATGGTTTGAGATAAAGACAGTTCAATCAGGAAAGCAAAAGCCATGCATGTAAGCAAAGCAAAACATGCAATTTATTCCCTCCTACGCAGGGGCAGACAGGTGTTTAGCCATCCCCAGGAAAGCTGGGGTCCATCACGTGTAATGGTGACTTGGGAAGACAAATGCCATCACTCCAAATGTGTCCCCACTCCAAATGTGTCCCCTCTCCAGATGTGTCCCCCCATCCTTCTTCTTTTCCCAGCTTTATATGCTGAGCATGATGCCAAATGGTATAGGATTTCCCTTGGGTCAGTTGGGGTTGGGTGTCCTTGCTGTGTCCCCTCTCAGTTTCTTGTTGTCCCTCCCACTGCCTCTCCTAGTTGGTGGGGTGGGATGAGGGTGCAGAAAAGACCTTCACTCTGTAAGTACTGCTTAGCAGTCACTAAAAAAATCCCGGAATTATCAACACTGCTTTCATTGCAAATCCAAAACATGGCCCCATACCAACTACTAAGAAGAAAATTAACTCTAGCCCAGCCAAAACCAGCATGATTACACACTGCAATTGTTGATATTTGAGCTTAAAAAAATAAGCAAAGTATGTGATGTGGCATGTACACAAAGCACACTTAAAGGAACATATACAATGAGCACATTTGGGGTACTATTAAAGTTTAAAACACGAATAATTGTAAAAGCAAGCCAAAGCTTTTCCTTCTCTAATTCAAAACTACGTGTGAAAATGGTTATTTGTTATGCAGGCACTGAATAAAATCTATAGTCATTATCTGTTTCTGTCATCTCAAAACTTAAAGTATTATTGCTCTCTGTATAGCTTTAGGCTTGTATAGCAACTGCATCAAATCTTCAAAAATCTCAGCTACTTACATACAACTGTGCAATATACTTCTAAGAAAAGACTGTACAGAGCACGTTTACAAGACATAACCACTGCCTGCATGAACAAAAGATTTATTCCAACATGTGCTCACATAGAGGCTGAAGGTTTGGAAACTGTAAGTTGCTACCCTATAATTTCCATATCTTAAAAATAAATAGCAGAATGCAGTTTTAAGTGATGCATACCGACATGCAGACAACACATCAATTTTGTGACAGTATTCCAAAAGCTGTTTCACTCTTTCCGACTTTGGTTTAATGCTCCGATGTTCAGATAGATCATTTGACCTGTTTGACATTTTCACATCTTCCCACTCAATTCCTCACTTGCCTCTCATTTTTAGGTAAAAGAAAGGAGAAAGACTAATTTTCAATCCTTTTAAGAGCAACAATAGGCCTTTATGAATTTTGATGAATGCTGGAAGACAGAAAGCTTGGGAAGCAGTTTGGATAGGCTTTGACAAAGTACCACTCCACACCAGCAGCAAGGGAGCACAGCAATAGCCGGCTCTCCTAGTTCCTAATCTGGGGGGCCAGACCGTTCCAGCTTTTTCTGTTAGTTTTGACTGTAAGTCTGTAACAGTGTTCCCTTCTCTCCACAGAGCTCCTCCAACAGCAATTACTTTTTATGCAAAAATCCTTTCTGGTTTCAAGATCCTTTACATACAGAAAAAAAAGATAGTTACAGGCACTGTTACACTCCTTTGATTATGTAATGAAAGACATTAAGTGATGTTGCTGGCATTAACCTTTGTCTTTCATATATTTTATTGTGCAATTTATCCCTAGATAGTTTGCAATCTTCCTCAGCTGTGCTTACAGAATGCATTATTTATTGTCTGAATTTGCTCCAAGAGAAAGGTTTAGTAGAAAAGTTCTTGCAAACACAATTTAAATCACTAACAACCCTAGAAAGGGTAATAAAAAGGAAAAACATAATAATTTCTTGATTAAATTCTTAAGTAACCAAGCTAGTTACTGAGTATTTTAAATTGCTCTGCCATTATAAATTACTCTGTAGAAAAGGAATCATTACCACATCTTCCTGCTGCACAGGCTTCCAACCACAAGAACCACATTAATTTGAAGCTTGGCAGAGAGTGCAACAAGGCTCCAGGGAGCAGCTTCCCATAGGATTTAGAAAAATGGTGCAGGTCCCAAAGACTTGGATGGCTCCTTCCTTCCCAATAGGACATTGTGACAACTGCAGCTGAGGCACTTGTCATCCAGTGCCCAGGCCACCCTATGAGCCAAGAAGCCATTTCAGCACAGTGTTTGGCAATGTGCAATTGGTTCTCACTTTGATTTACAATTATCCAAGTAGAACTTCTACATGGGTAGTCCACAACACCCCCCTTCTCTTGCATGCTTTTCTGAGCGGAAAGGAGCAGGGAGGTTGAAGAGCAGACAATGGGAACACCATTAAGAGCTGCATATTTAGCTAGACCTAGCACTCCATTTGCATGTACCAGTCCAGCCATGTATTATTAGGGAAGGGACCAGAGACTGCTTTCAAAGATGTCTTTGGAAACTGAGGATTAGTATTTGAAAATACATACATTTTTAATGCATGGGAAAACCTTTGCGGCAGTGACTGTCTCTTATCTGATAAAATGGGACCTTGGGATTTTGACTGTGGTTGATGTAATAACAGAAGTAAAATAGAACAAAACCAGCAGCCCAGTTGGGGACAATGCCAAATAAGTTATATTTGGAATGTCCAGACACAACAAAACAAACATATTATTTTAAGAATGAATAGTTATGAAATTTGTCTTGAACAAATGCAATCCAATTTACCTAGTCTAGTAGCAAAGGAATCTAAGCAAGCATAAGATGCAGGGCTGGACAGAAATTACAAACTTAGAATGTTATAGGGGAAGACAAAGATGGACCTTCTTCCCACTCCTGTTTCTTCCTCCATCCTCCCAAAAAAGTAATCACAAGGAGTGAGAAAGCCAAGGATTTAAGGACTTGAGAATCTGTTCCCTGGTGCTTGCAAGTGCAGAGTTCCTAAGGTTTTCTCTGCATCCCTGAAGGCTAAAATAAATTTTAAAAATTAATGAAAACAAGTTCTTCACTGAAGCCCCAGCTCCTATACCTAACAAGTCTTGCCAGAATTGTCTACAGTAGGATGAAAAGAGTTTTCAGAGACCAATGCAGTGGTGCACTAGATAACAAAAAAATCAATTATCTACAAGAGTTGCTTTATTCCCTCCACATCCTGATGAACCAATACTGACATCCCAGACAAGGCAGTTACACCAAAGGTGCCAGGAGAGAGAGGGAAGCTGGAAACCGACATAAAAAAGAAACTTTTAAGAAAAACTCTATGAATTTAATATGCATAGCTTGATCAGAGAAGAATCAAGTATGGTATGTCACATGGACACACAGTACAAGGGCTACAACCAACCAAAGTGTGAAAATATGAAGATGAGAAAAACTTAGGGCAGTGAAAAAGTAATGGAAGCTATGGGAAAAAAAGGCAAAACATGAAGAAAGACTCCTAACGAAAACTGCCTATACTCTCCAGGTACTCAAAGAACGATGGCCATTTAAGGGTGGCACCTTAAAGTATAAACACACTATGAAAATTTATAGCATAACATAAGGCCTCCATGTGCTGAAAATCCCAAAAGCTCAAGCACATCTTGGAAATACAAATTTCCCGCACTCCAACAGCATCAGTCACAACCCCCAATAGGTTTTTCCAAGGGGGCTGAGTTCATACTGCTCTGACAATAACAGCAGGGTGCTTTATAAGGAAGTGGGTGATGGGCTTAACTACAGCAGCATGGCAAAGCATCCCTAATGCCCAGCCATCAGCTGCCTCCTCACTGTACAGTATTCAGCAATATTGCTTAACTTCCCGTCTCCCAAGCTACCGGCTCTGGAAGCCGGCGATTTCAAGCAGTGAGTATCAGCTAATTGTTGCTGCCTGCAATGTTCAGGATGTTTTATGGGTCAGTTTGTCACACGCACACAATAAATGCTTTTAACAGAGCTGCTCGCGTTAGGGGGGTTATTTCTGCGCAACTGTGTAAGCATCGATTGTGTGGCCAGAATTTACCCCCTGCAGATCTTTACCCAGGAAAAGATACATCAATGGAAGAAGAGGGCTTATGTTATCCTCTCCCTAAGGCATGTATAATTCTCATTTTCAGCAATTGCTTTAATGGGAAGGAAACCGTTCCATAAAACAGCTCTGCGGTTTAATTTTTGGTAGATTTAAGTATCAGATGAAAACAATGGTTTTCCACAAATTCAAGAATGATATGGCAAAAGTTTCCAGGGCTGATGGAAAATCTAGGGTTATGTCATCATGGCTGGATATTCTCTCTTGAATGCAGCTAGTCCCATGCAAATCTCACTCTCTTCCAACCTGCTAAGAATTATTCATTTTCAGTGGAAAAAAGTAAGAAAAATATTGGCGTAAATCCAAACACAACAATACAAGAGATTTCTTAGCATACAGTGTCTAACTACCCTACCCCAAAACACCTAATATAGAGATCCAAGTTACCAAGACATTTTTCGTATCTCTCACTGCTCTGCTTCACTGCTGCACCCATCCATCCATGCATGCTGTGGTAAGACCAACTCATGAGTTCAAGTCCACAGCAAGTGGACTTGAACTTGTCTATTTCCAAGTTCCCTCTCCAGGGCTTGATCAAGACCACTTCGCACAGCCTTTCCTCCTAGAGGGGGCACCACAAACAAAAAAACAAACACAAAAAAACCCCACACAACCCAACCCTTTGCTTAGCTTACAGGGACAAATTCCCTGCTGCCATGGTTACCACTCCAACTTCTCCTGTGGAACTAGAAATAAAAAAAAAAAAAAAAAGAAAAAAGAAAAATAAAAAAACTTCCCTGAGAACAGACGGCTATATGTTAGCTCTTCCTCCCTCCCCCCCTCACTCATCATTGTTAGCTACTAAATCAGCTACATCTGGCACATTTAATTTGGACTAAATAAAATGTCACTAATTAAAAAGATGCCGAACAAGCAATCCATGACATTATAGAAACAGCTTAGTATTCAGCCTATTATGAACTGAATCAACCAGTTTTTACCAAAAGCTGAGAAACAAAGGCAACTAAACAGTCCTCTACACAATCTTACTCAAAACAATCCTCCAGAAACTCTCCCCTATCATCTAAATGTACTGAGGTTTCCAAGCACTAATTCCTGAAGCAGCAGTGGCTCAAAAGTGAAGTACTGAGCTCATTAGGGTTGGTATTATTTCGATGGAAGACTGTAGCATTCATGCCAACTTTTAAAAAGAAGGTTACTTTGCTAAAGCTACAATGAGTAAGATGTTCAGCAGACATACACACAAGTGGCTTTAAAGGACCTGTGGCCAAGTAACTGACTCAACAGTAACAGCCTTTTCTCTCCTCTCTTATGTTCTCCTCAGTTTTCATCAGCCTGATTTGAAGTATCACACACTGCTCCGTCCTTCCTTTCTTACAACTCCTCTCTTTATCCCAGTCCTGAAGAGTAACACGTCAGTTCTCTGCATCTCCTGCTGCAGGTCACAACAGAGAGATGTGAGCGCTGCCTTGTGCTGCCGACTGACACAGTGACCTACTCGAAAGCAGATCCTCTTACCTTGACATCAATACACCCTCCACACCCAGTCATTCCCATCATGCTAGATCAGGCTTTCTCCTTTGAAAGTACATCATTATCACTATTCCACTGCCACTTATCAAACAGATTTCAGTGCAAAGCTGCACTGAATCATATAAACCTTTTTTCACAGCCCTTAAATGTTTTCCATCATCTTTTTTTGCCAACTGGTAATCTTTCATTCTATCCCTTATGACTAGTTGAATAAGCATTTGAGTGATGTTATTTTTAGTGCCTCCAAGGCTGAGGATTTCCCATCAGAACAGATCATCTTCTAAGTGGTCTGGTCCAGGTTCTCAGCATTTATAAATCAGACAACTGGCTCCTCTCTATTTTTACTGATGTAGGACATAGAACAGATATTAAGGTGTACTTTGATTGCCATTGCTTAACTTCAGTACTGTTCATAGTCAAATAAGACTCAAACATTCAACATAGAAATCCCCCCTAAAGTAAATTTTAATAGAATTCTTGCAAGATGTTCAAGTAGATTATGTTGATAGTGCTGGCACATGCCAGGCAAGTAAAAACATTACTCTTAGAAACTCAGTAGTTATAAATGAATTAATAGTGAGCTTTATCCTCATAATTCCAAACTTCAATTTTAAAGACATAACAAAGAGATGGTCCACCCCATAACTCAAGTAGGGTCATCTGGAGCCTGTTACCCGGGACAGCATCCAGATGCCTTGGAATATTTCCAGGATGGAGATTTCACAACCTCTCTTAGCTATGACTGACAGCAGTCAGACACCCTCATGGTTGCCTGATGCTCAGAGGGAAAATCCTGCATTCCCGTTTGTGCCTGTTACCTCTGGTCCTGACACTGGGCACCACTGAAAAGAGCCTGGCTCTGTCCTCTTTGCACCCTCCTTCAAGGTAATTATACACATTCATAAAATGCTCCTGAGCTTTCTCTTCTCCAATCTGAGCAGTCCCAGTTCTCCCAGACTTTCCTCACAGCAGAGATACTCCCATCCTTTAGTCATCTCTCTAGCCCTTTGCTGGATGCTCTCCAGTATGTCCGTGTCTCTTTTGTACTGGAGAGCCCAGAACTGGAACCAGTACTTTTTACGTGTGGCCTCACCAGTGCTGAATAAACCTCCTGCTAGCCATACTTTGCCTATGGCAGCCCAGATATTATCAGCCTTCTTGGTGGCAAGGGCATATTGCTGGTTCACGTTCAACTTGGAGTCCACCAGGACTCCCAGGTCTTTTTCTGCCAAGCTATTTTCCAGCTGGGTGGCCCCCAGCATGTACTAATGCTGTTGTTCCTCTAAAGATGCAGGACTTTACACTTGCCCTTGTTGAACTTCATGAGGTTTTTTGCAGCCCATTTCTCTAGTCTGTAATCTCTTATACAGATAGTGAAAGGTTACATAAACACCGCAATATTAACTAAAAGCATGAGAAAGATCTAATGACATTTGATCATAGTTTAGGAACTCTAAATAGGTCTTTCCCTAGGATCCTTCAGCAGTATTTTCCCAAGCCAGGCCACAGTGGTTCAAAGTTCCCTTTAAGTCAGTGTTCACTAAAGGCTGATGAACTTAACTGTGTAGGTATAAATTTGAGGTAGTGGTTGAAACCAATGTCACAACAAAAAATACGCTTCCTGATATAGAACTAGATAACATAATGCTAGAGATCTGATGCCAAAGCTTGCATGAAAGAAAATGCTACTTCTTCATTCAGCATCTGCTTCAGATTATTTTACATAGAAGTCATTGCTACTCTGAAGCTGTCAAGGCACAGTTAGCTTCCAATTAAGCTATCTTATCTTTGAAGTTAATTGGAAGCAAAACTTTCTCCTCCCTATAGGCATCCTCCTAAAAGTAGGTAATCTGAGATAATTTCTAAATGTATTTATTCTGTGCTGTCCACCCAATTAAAGATCTTGCACAAATGCAATCAAACAGCCTTCTCTCTAATTGAAAAGTTTATGCAACAATTTTCATGAGGATCCCATTAAACATTTAAAATAATTACCCGCATTAGAAAGACAATTATATTCAAATAGCTCACATGCTTAGTTTCTTTGTTTGGAGTAGGCAAATGAGTATGAAAAAGATCCCCAGAAGAAAAGACCAAACACTGGGCAAATCTTTTCTTTAAGAGAATCAACACTCCCTAGAAACCAATTCTGCATGGTATTAAGTGGGAAATCTTTTAACAGTGGCCTTACTACTGTAGATGATCATAGAAAAACCAACCATTTCAAGACTCAGAAAGGCAATGACAACGGAGTTAACTCTGTATTTTTATGTGCTATAGATAACACTTAAGAGTTGTTACCTTCAAGCATGCTCCCTTTTTCCCGTTTCCCCCCTCCCTATATTATTGTCAAGAGGTTAAAGAAATCCATTATGCAAAGATACCAGTAACTTTATCTGTTCTGGCATGAATGATAATTTTTTTCTTAAGGGAATTTGATGACTCTGTATTTATATCATGGATCTTCTTTAAGAATTATGCTGAGAAAAATCTAGGTCATTGGAACCTTCTTGAACTGAACCACAGAGAATTTGAAAAAGAATATAAAGGCATTAGTGTCAGGTTTACTTTGCCTTTTCACAAGCTCATTGACTGGAAGAAGGTAGATCAACCTTTGGACATCTTTCGTATTCTGAAGGTTCTATTTCCAAAATAAAACATTTTTTTAAATGTTGTGCACTTGGCTATCAGTCCCAGCTACATAAGTACAACTTTAAGAAGGTTAGGCTTAAAGGGCAAAAGTACAGTTTAGATCAACATATAACAGAAGACATGTAAACATCTCATCTTAGGATCTTGGGCAATGTAGTAATTTAATAGTCCCTTCTAGACAAAATTTTAATCAAAGGTATTTGAATGTAAACAGGGTTCTTCCTTTCCTTCCCCACCCCAAACACTAGCCTGCGTTTGTTATGAATCTGAATACTAAGATCTGCTTCCTTTAGTCTATCTGCTTATTGGAGTCTTATATTTACGTAAACCAGTAGCATACATTTAAATGTCACTCAATACATTTAAAATTTCAGTATCTAATTCTTTCATTCAATCGCCATGTAGAATTTCATAGGTTAAATACACAGTCGTACACAAGAAAACTAATTTATTTTGAAGTGAAGTGTCCTTTAAAAACATATCATATTAATAATTATAACTGGCAATAATACTTAATATTAGCTATTAATTATTGCTGCATTTCTAACTATGTCAAACAAAATCTGCTGACTTCAGCAAATCTCACTAGTTATCACTCTTAATTGATTCACACAGAGACAATTCTATGCGTAGGAAAAACTTTATTGCCTTTTCAAGCTTCAGAAGGTTGTGTCTTTGGATGGTGGCTGAGCATAAGGTTTCTTACTGGAGAAAAATCTATCTTGCCTTTTGTACAACGTAGAAGAGTGTCACAACATTTGTTTCTTCCACAACTCCCCCATCTTGCTGCACAAGATTGCACATGGCAAAAGTAAAAATTTTTGGCTAGCTGTAGAGTATTAACAAAAAATACTCAGTACTGAAACTATTTTCAGTTCAACTGCTGCTTATACACCCTTCAACATAGCAGACACTGATCAGACCCAAAGTGTAACTTGCAAGAAATAAGTGGTTTTGTGGGTTTGTTGCCAGAGTTTTGCAGGTTCTTCTTTCAGTGCACCCAGCTGTACAGAAAACAACCCAAGTTTGCTTGGCTCACATCAACTAAGGCTTTGCCAACCTATACACCCTGTGGATTTCATTTTTAAAGCATAACAAAATAGCAAGTGCACGAACTTCCTTAAGCTCTACCATGAAAACTGTGTTTAAAGAATAAGTGAAATGGTACACACTTCTTCTAGTTGTGATCTAACACACTTTGCTTCCATGGACAGTGCTGCATTAAGCCTAACACCATTATTTTCCATATGTACAGATTGAATTAGATAAATTACCAGGTAGCTTCATTCTGGGGTTCAAGATGGAAACAACTTTGAGATGACAAATTAAGGTTTCTTAGTTAACTAAAACATCAGAAACAGATCTTAATTACTTTGATTGTGCCTTGCAAAGATAATCAATCAGGGGAAATGAATCCTCCTTCCTTCTTACAAACCAACTGAAGTATGTTGCATCTGGTTTTCTACACAAAACAAGAGCTGAGGGTAGCTTTCCCTAGTACAAAATCAGAAAGCAATCAGAGGTAATTTACTTTCTGTAATGGTGGTCCAGTTCCACAGCCCTCTACCTTAGAAACTTCTGCTACTCCTTTCCCCCATGGGCTTACTGGCTCTTGAAGAAGAGGTATTCCCCCCACCCAGACTCCCATCTGTTCCAAGAAAAAAAGAAAAAAAGAATTGGCATCACTATTGTGTATCAAGTACCAGTGGCTAAAAGTACCTGTCCATGAAAGTCTGTATTCCCTCCCTAAATCATATATATATTCCTCTATTGAAAATGGCTACCTCAGATGTCTGAACAGTGCATACTGAGGTTAAACCACTAAACAGACATGTGGAAGAGCACTGACTTGAATTTGCACAACAGGAATGTGATTAGAAACTGAAAATTTTTCATCACAAGCCCTTAACAGATGATGGGAAAAAAATCAGCCCTGGAGCTGCCAGCTTCTCTCCAGATAACCAAACTCTGCTGTTTCTTCCAGGAGTAACTGAGGAGGTTGGCCATTCAGGCAAATGGTCAACAAACATTTCTCACTTAGACACAAGGCCTGATTTGGTCCTAACAAAACATCTTGGTAAAACTTAGGGGAAAGAAAGGATCTTCATCATCACAGATCACTACCTAATTTAAGGTTTGGTTTGCATTCCCAAATTACACAGAGGTGATAGTAATTTCAGCTGTCACTAGCTACCTCAGTCAAAGCACATCTAGTCCTCAGTAGTCATTCAGGTTCCCAGTGTGGTCAATGGAAAGAGGAAGAGGTACTCTGTGCAATTTATCATCTTTTATAGCTTTGTACCATAAGACAGTGTGATTGCACTTGAAGAGTACTTCCCTATCTCACCATTAACTGCAGATACCCAGACAAGCAACCCAAATAAGAGGTGAGAAGGAACAGAGCACACACAAAGGTCCCTTGGTCAGACATGAGTCTCATCAAGGAAAACATGGAATGCAATACCTTCCCAAAATAGCACTTGCTGTTAAGTTGTTTTTAACAGGAAGCAAGCAGCTACCTGAAAAGGTCTATGAACAGAAGGAGAGTAAAAGGCTGGGACTATCATGTCTCATCTGACAGCAGGGATATGACAACCTAAGGGTGATTAAACCCAACACTCTTTCAGAGCTTATAAGCGACTTATGCACTGAGTTCGAGCCAACTGCTGATATGAATATTCACGATACAAAGTTGGATGCAAAAAGGTGAAGATTACCTTCAGCAAGAAATCTCAGTATCTTCCTCTGAAGTTAAAGATTTCAATCTCCACTTTTTGTAAGCTGAGATTCAAGAAAGGGCTCCCTATAGGTAGGCAAAACAACTACATGGACATGTTCATTAGTCTACATGCCACTTTCCAGCAGCAAAAAAAATGCCACTGCACAGGAAATAACATGAAAAGCATGGTCATTCCTACTACTTGTCAGCTGAAGGTAAAGACCTCCAAGTTTGTCTTACAATAACGAACACCTTTTATAATTCACTATGCAATCAATAATCAATACAAGTATTTCAGTCCAGATACTGGTAGTTCCGCTGCAGCATACAAAACTAATTAGCAACCATTTTATGTAAAGACAAATATATCCACTACAAATTGTGATTGTAATGAAAAAGCAGAGTTGCTCAGTATAAAGAAATACCCTGCAACAACCTTTTAAAAGATCTGTTAAGTCACTGAAGGAAAACTGGCCTTGCAAAAGTTTTGCACCAACAGAATTGGTTTTGTACAAAAGTAATGGAAGAAGTCCTTCCGTATCAGTGTCAGAGTTCTGCAAGTCTAAGCCAAGCACTCTGAGTTATTGTCAATTCAGATTTGAAATACCTTCTCTTCAATTATTTCTAACGTATTTCTTCAACACAGTGAGACCTTACTGGCTTGAAATTTTATGTAAATAGTCCCATAATTTAAGAGAAAGAAAAATACTTTCTACTTCCCTACATTTACAGATTTTAAAATAGAGTAATGAAGAATATCAACAAATTCCCCTGCAATCCATCAGTCCTCATATCCAGATATTGCCTCTTAGTTGCACCTAATATGTTCAGATAAGACACAGCTGTGCTAGAGATGAACTCAATTATGCAGAAAGCAGACTGCTGCAAACCCAAAGAATGCAGTCATTGTGTATCACGTTTACTATCATGTGAATCATGACACTATGCAAAATTTTTTATATTATTTTTGCTGGAATTTTATTAGGGTCTCCCCTTTTTTAATGGTTACTATTTGAATGTAGGGCTATTAGCACTTCCAAGACTCTGGTTTAGGGCAAAAATAAGACCTTTGCATGCACATCATCCTTAAGCAAATTGATAGAAAAGTTAAACACCACAGCTTTTACAGCTGCATTTTGGAGAAGGCTTGAGAAAGAGGCAAAGCGGAGAAACTGATGTGGGCATGTTTACAGTGCTGTAAAATTGATTTCACCATCTTCGGAACTACTAGATTATTTATTTATTTAAGGGATAAAAGTAACATATAGAAAGCCTATGAAGTTCATTCAGCTCTTTCATTTTAATGCTTTTACGTCAACACAGCAGTCTTTCACCTTAGACCTGTTTGGACATCTGTTCGATGGATGAACTGCTAGGGATACTCAAAGCCAGCATCTGCTGCACAGGCAATTTCCCTACTCACTGAAAGACTCCGTCATGCCCTGTCTCACTTCTTGCAGAACTTCCTGCTATAATTTAAATCCTAAAGGTTTCTCTTAGACAAAAAGCGATCTCTGAAGACTGCCTAAGTGCTATTCAATGGACGTAGAGAGGGCAAGCTGTAATGAAGCCTTACAGACACAGCAGGTAATGCAACCTTGGGCAGAGCACAAACTTAATTTCATGTTAGCCAGATTGGCTTCAAGTTCCTCTGTGTTACTTGAAGTGTTGCAATTAAGTACTGCTCTAAGCTGTGCTAATTAGGCTGTAAGCAAATGCTCATTTGTAACTTGTATGTAGTGTAACGCAGAACTCAGTGTTCACTGGTAGCAAAGGGAAATCACACTGAAGGTACATTTGCACAAATATAGCTGGCAGCCTCCTGATTTTCCCCTTCTTATTAATATCCTAGAAAATATTAAGAAATGTGTCACACTGTAAAAATTGTTAGAAACAGATATTCTTTATCCCTGAGCTGAATATGGTGCTCTTCTGCCTCCCCAGCTGACAAGCACTTCACTTGGAATGACAGCCTCTCTCTGCAGGAGATGAAAGACCTGGGATTTAGATTACCTTTTTCATCTGTGCAGACATTTAAAAAAAACAAAACAAAACAAAAAGCCCCCAACCCAATGCCAAAAAAATAACCAAAATCCCCAACAGACTAGGATGCAAATCACGATGGACAAGTATCAAAGATGCAATATAACATCTTTTCTTATCAAAGAAAAGCAATAAGCATAAACCAAAACTTTCAGCAAAAATATTGACTGGGTCCACATTCACGAGTAAAACCCAGCCTCGGCATCTCTTGTGAAGATGACAAAAAAGGTTCTCAAATATATTTAGGACCTTTTAAATGCTGCAAATGGAAAAACATTAGCTTCAAGCATAGCAAGGACATTTTTCAGCAACACATTATTTGAGGATGCTCATTTGACAAGGCTGTAACACAAGCAAGTCTCAGTCTCACTTGGATGAGCTTTACAAAGCTTTGCCAAGCTAGTTTGTTAAAGAAAAAAGTTCAAAGGTTAGCTGTGGAAAAAAATACATAGAACAAACCAGCATATAACACAGAAAAATATTTTAAGAATATAAAATACATGGTTTTATTTGCATGACTGTATGTTGCTATTCCTGTAACATTAGCTTTTTTTTCCTTTGCCTCATGAAGGGGAGGGTGACCTTTATATATTTAAAATCTATTTCTTTTCAAGCTGTTCCATAAATCCATTATAAAGTGTGTGACAGTATTGTAAGTAATCTTTTGATCTTCTCCTACATACAATCATATATATATATATATATATACACACGCACTTCAATCATTTAAATGTAACACTAGCGTGGAATTTAGGAGAACTTAGTAAAAGGCATTCATAAACTGAAGCACAACAGGTATTTTTCAATGCTAAAACTGTGGACCTGATACCTGATGCTTATCAAAGATCCCATCTATAGCTTCTTTGACATAACTGAGCACTTGGTGAAGGGGAATTGCTCAACACTATAAACTGTAAAGCTATTTATAACATCTAGAAATACTGTGGTTGGCTTGCTTTCAGTGGATTTTATTAAGCATCAGGGAAAGTAAGTGTGATCAGCAACAATATGACAAGCAAGTTACTTCAGAGTAACTAGCTGCTCTTAAAGTTTGCAGGCAGGGACATGCTCAAAAGTGACTCACAGAAGCCCAAGGGCAAACTGTCTGTAAAGTTAAATCCAGGTGTTTTACTATCAGGACAGTGATGTTTAGCTTAGAATACTCCTTTCCATAATGTTTTGCACCTCGGTTTTTTTCAGCATTTTTTTTAAGCAATGTTTGTTCCTTATGAACAGCTTATTCTTATTCTAATTACCTATTCTGACAAGGATGGTAGGCAACTCTGATTATTAAAGGTGAATGTAAAAGGCAAGAGGAGGAACATGTGCAAGGTCACCACACAGTGAGGCAGCCAACCTTCCTCGGTAACTGTCGGGCACAGACATCACTCGCAGCACTCAAAGTTGTTTCTTCACACTCGTGCCCTCTGTGGCTCCTGAGAGCAACTCAGCGAGCCCAGTGCCTCCTTCGACAGCACGGGACACTTGGCAAGCTTGAGGCTACGGGTAGGGATGATGTTCCTAGATGTCTGGACGGACAGTGTGCACCATAAACTCTGTGTGTGTGCAGGGTAAAGCAGTGTCCTCATAGTCTGTATCTAAATAACCCCAAAAAACAGAGTAGTTCCTCACTCTGTCCAGACAAGAGAGCTAGGCAGATGAAGGGGTGGCTGGCAAGATATGGATGCTTTAAAGTAGCATCTGTTTAGTAAGAAAGAGAAGCAGCTTTTAAAGGTCTCTCCCACTTTCATTCCCTTCCCCCATAAAAACTTACAGAACAGTGTTTGCTTTGCTGCTAATGAAATTTCACTGGTAATAAGTCTGCTGTGACAAAGTTGCTTTATCCACATTCCCCAGAAACATCCCAGGCTCAATATGGGATCTCGCATCCAAACTCCTAGCTTATAATCAATCAATTTTGCTATTCATTTCTCCCTCAGCAATACCAGAAAAACCACACACTCCAGGCATGAAGCACAATGAAGGTATTTCTAACTCTGTTGCTTCCTGAAATGCAGCAGGAGAAACCGGCTCCAGTAACCCTGGCAGCAGCAGGGTCTACCACTGGAGAGAATAAGCAATCCTAACGCCAACAGAGAAACATGACATGTAGCTTTTATGAATCAATGGTGGCTTGCCTTTTAACAAGTCCAGATTAAACTCACTTTTATGTAAATTTTGTAAATGATTATCGGATTACAGTGAAGCTGAAGCAAAGACTGAAGGTACTTACATTAATTAAACAAAATCACTTTTTAGTACAGTAATTCTGCACTCCCATTAGGAGGAAGAATAATATAATAAGAATTTGATAGCAATAGGAGACTATAAATCAAGAGCACAGAGAACTGAAACTCACCCCACAATGATTTAATTAACTCAGTGGTATTTTTCTAATAAAAAAATGCTATTAAATTCCAACTAACATTCCCTTCTGTTTAGGACATGGAACAAAACTGTATCTGCAAGCTTTGCAGCAATGCAAAAACATCCCATTACCAAAACAATGAACTCCAAGTTCATTCCTCCCCCTGCCTCCACACACAAACACCACCTAAGTGAGGATGAACATTTCAAACAGATTTTCACTTTCATTGTGGGCACAGATCACTGTCCAGGAAATTACAACAAGTCCAAAGAAGCCTTTACCTGCTGTGAATGAATAGCATTACCTCTAATACTTAAGCAACGACTGTGCTGATGGTTTGGAAATGAACAAACTAAACACTGGCTTTGCCTTCCATCCCTAGAAGTAGATGCCAGCAAGCAAGCAAAAACTTGGGCGTCTTCCCAGTCCTGCACTACATACGTCCAGAGTATCCACCAGGGCATCATTGGCAGCTCAGCCACAGGTGCCAGCACAGCTCTGTAAGGGTGCCACAACTCACTTCAGGAAGGACTTTGTGGTCAGCTCACCTACCAGCTGCTGCCAATATCATGCCACAAGGTCATGCAGAATACACAACAGAGACACTTAACTATGAATTGGTGCTTTCTTTCATCTAGGTAGCAGATGTCCAAAAAGGTTTCTATTCAAAAGGTCTAAAGTTGACCTGAACTCACACCTTGAGTCCAGACAGCACAGACATCAAGGAGAGCTGAGACTCAGCATAGCTATTCCTACTATGTTGAGTGACTCCTCAAAGGCTGTCAGCATAAAGTTACGACATCTCAACCATTCATTTATGGTATAATTACAGTCACTCAATATAGTTCTGGGATTTTTTTTTTTATTCCCTACTGCACTTATGTTTACACCCAAACGCATTCCTGCCTGCCTCACTAGGCACAGAGGGAATTAGAATTCCTCTCATGGTATGTTTTCCCATTTTTCACTGCACTCTCAGCCTGATGGCTTCTCAGTTCTGTCAGTTCCTGATCAAAGCATAGAACAGCTAAGTTATATTCTCACTGTGTCATTAATAAAATACAGCAAGACTAATGCTGTGCAACAAGAATGTGCATGGGCACATGTAACTGAGATGGACAGACAAAAATCTAGTGTGAACACACTAATGAATTTACTGCAGCACATACTACAGACTTCTCAGAATTACTTCTGTGCAACAGCTTCTTAAAACAACTGCAAACACGACTGCATGCCTGCAGACCCAGTGGGGGTACCAACACATGTGAAGCAGGGCAGGTTTGGGTCAGGTTGGTCCCATCCTGCAGTGTGTGCCAGACCTCCTTTGGATGGACAATGCATTCCCCTGCGTGCTGCTGCTGGTCCTGACCACGTAACCCTCCTCCCAGCACACTCCCACTGCCAGAGCATCGCTTCCGGGTAGGGAGCCAAAATGCTCCTGGGAGCTGGGCCAGGTTTATGTCATTAAAAACAAAAAAATCCCAACAAATAATATACTCTTGGGTTTGAGCGTGAGATGCCCTTAATATTTCCAGTAATTCAAGTTGGGACTGTAACTACTGTTCTGGCACTTTCCAAAAGCAAGAACAAAGAGACTCATTTCTTTCTACCACAAAGCTTCTCACTGTAACAGGCGTGAGGAAGGAGGAACAGCAGCTTTGACTCTGTGCTGATCTCAGTCTCCAGCAGGCCACATGGGGCTCCAGCTGGAGAGCCTGCAGACCCACTGGGTGACCAGCGCTAATGGCACTGAGGACTGCCAGTCTTTAGCTTAGTCCAGCAGACTCGTTAGGCTTCAGTTATTCATCACTCTTCTTCAGTAACGAGTACGTGAGACTTTCAGAACCAAATGAGCTCACCCTCCACCCTAATTTCTTCAGGACTAAGAGGACAACATGTTCTCATGACACAGGAGACAAGATGAGAAGTAATGCAATGTCTTTCCTACACTGCCCATCAAATTTAGCTTATTTAATTCAGGAAAGTGTTATTTCTCCAAATGAGAGAAGGGCGCCCAGGGAAGTGCAAGGCCTGCTGTCATGCAGTTATATCACAGCCGTGCAGCAGAGGCTTGCTCTTTCCCCATTTTTTCCAAACACAATTGCAACCTACTTTAAAAAAGGCATCTGAGTTAAACATGCTGAAGAGCAATTTATGTATGATTTATTTAATTAGCTTAAGAGCCTTGCTTCAAAGAAAGATTTGAGAGAAACAACATGATGTGTCATGGCAAATACCCATGAAAACCCATATTTTAAAGTTAGGCCAAAGGGAATGCTTGGACCTGGACCCAAGGAAATGTCCAGATTTTAACCTGCTAATGATTTGGCTTATTTAGAGAAAGTAATGTCCTGTTGACTCATTCTGATGTCATCACTTATTTTCAAAATGTCATGTTGCTGAAGATTATTCCACCACAGGATCAAGTAACAAAATCTGCTGTCATACATGCAAAATCCAACATAGTACATAATGCTTGCATTATACAGAGGTTTGTATTTTTATACAGCTTCTCTTTTGTAAATCAACATCCTTGTCTTCCAAAGAGCCTATAAAAAAGTTTTATGGGAAGAAAAATAAAAAAAATGTGCATCATAACATGCAATTAGAACAATTAAAACTAAGAAGTCTGTTTGCAGGAGTTCCCTTGAAGGGTAACTAAATCTGGAAAAAAGAATGATATTCGTTCATACCCATTTGTGAATTTAATTTGCTAGAAAAGAGTAAACAATTTTGGTACATCAAACTGCTTTTTGGAAGTTTGCCTGGGCTGTATAGAGTGGGGATGTGAGAAATTTGCCCTATTTTTACAGTTGAAAGCTTCATTGACTCACACAAGATACTTAAGCCTAATATCCTGTGGCACTGCAGTGACCTACATGTAATTATTGCATGCTTTTTCCAAAATATTTGTACACAACCAGAAATTATAACCTAAGTTACCAACCAGTTCTTAGTTTATACCAGCAACACAAAGATGGACTTCAGTTGGAAGTAACGTAGCTGTCTGATGTTTTTAGCAATCTTTTGGACAAATGTTTGGTTTTGGCTTGGTGTAATTTTCTGGTTTCCATTTTTCTTAAACAAATATATTTATCCTGTTAAGTAAACAATGTTTTAAAAACTTTCAGCTGTCCCTTCTCCCAGCCTGCAACCACTGTCCTCCTCAGACGTGGGGTGACCTTTTGCTTGTAGGTGTGCATGAGCTGTACATACAAAAATGTGGGGAATAGGCAAACGAAGAAAAATATCAAATGGTCTTGCAGTGTTGCATAGTGTCACCCAAAACATGTCTTTTCTGCTCTCACATTTTCTTGCCCTTCCTAAGCATGGAAATTTGGGAGCACTTGCATGCTCTCAAGAGGTCTGCTGAAGTTTTGGGCTCTGTGGGGAGGGGCAGATGGGTGGTACTTGCAGGACTTGCAGAGAGGCACATGATGAAGAGAGGAATGCTTGGGCATGCACTGATCAGGTGGCTCCTCTCCTGTCACCCTCCTCCTGTCCAAGCTCACAGACAACACTGCTCTCAACTTCAGAGCTCTGTCAGTTACCACTTGAATGGTCATGCTTTCTCCAAATACATCTGCAGTGCCTCACTCACCACACCGGTACCTGAAGTAGCTACTGGCTCAAACAGCACAGGTAGTTGGTACTTTTCATCCAGGTACTCAGGTACTTTTATCCAGCTAGTTGGCTACATTACTAAAGTTCAGCAGTGCCAATTTTTACAGATCCATGTGCTGTTCACTATCAGCAGGTCAACATCTAACATTTTTCACTGCAAAACTTAGCTCACAGTGGCCTGTTTCCACCTGCAGACCTGTAATAAAGGATCACAGTGCTCAACTCCAAAGAAACATGTATCCTTTAATTACAAGTAATTTCTTAATGTCTACCACTAGATGTGTTTAGTCACAAAACTGTATTAGTGCAGGCACTGCCACTGTGGAGATTGTTCAGTGCGCGATAGCCTTTGAAACATAACCCAAAGGTTCACAGTTATTTCTTTACTAAGTCTTTTACTACTAAGTTATGTGTCAATTTCTCAACCTATGTGTGCTCAAAAAAAAATTATCTACAAGATCTTTAAATTTAAGGGTTTTTTTCTAAAACAGAGATTATCCAGAGTTTAAAAGAAAACAAAACAAAATGAAAAAAACCAACAACAAAACAAACAAACAAAAAACCAAACCAAACCAAACCAAAAAAACCCCAACAAACAAAAAAAAACCCAAAAAACAAACCAAACCCAAATCTGGAATGATTTCAATAAACTTAACATTCCAGTTTTACCTCCCAGATTGCTTCTCCTGTTAAATGATGATCCCATTTGTCTATATGTGTTTTTAGTTTTGTGCTAATATAGAAGATCGGTTATTTCTCGCTGTTCTCTGTCTTCTGGGGAGCAGCTACAGTATGCTGCTGCAGCCATCAGCTTTAAAAGCAGTATTCAGTGCCTGACTGGCAGTAGAGCCAGAGGTGGCATCTTGCTTCCTGCTTGCTTCCTGCTGTGGTGAAATTAGTACCATTACCCAACAGATCTCATAAAAAATACTTTAAAAAATGAAATTATTCCTGATAAGCACAATTTTTTGACTAAGAAAGAAAAATGCTTCATCATCATGAGATAACAAAAAAAAACTACCACAAAAAGGTAAGAAAGGCTTATTACAGTTATTTTTCATTACTTTACTGCTTTTACCTTTAAAGCAATGCTGTGAACCCCTTGTTAAAAAAAAGCAGTGGTAACTTCATGAAAAAACAAGGTAAAGACTCAGAAGCAACAAGAAATTTATATCTCAGGCTCCATCTGCATGAATAAAATTTTGCATATGGGAAAAGACAATATCCATTTTTCAGCTGAAAATATAATTTAAGCTTTATGACCTGAAACCTCCTTTATTCACTCTTTCATTCACACATGCATCCTTTTCCTATAGGGAACAACATACTGGGAAAAAGTTTTAGTAAAAATTGAACAGAACTGGCATTTCTTTATGCTAAGGCTTGACAATATGACATGAGACTCTTCTGTGTTTAACAAGACTGGATCTTTAAATTCCTCTTGCATAACCACTACTAGGTTTTATCATTGCAGAGCTGTATTTTACTGTTATTAAAAATAAGACTGAGGTGTTCCATGAGGAACAATATTAACAACACTGCATTTCTTATGAAGTTGTATCAGACATCCCAGCTTTCCAGTGACCCCCCACTGTTTCACATGGTCAGCAAACAAAATATCCACTCCTTTCTGAAATCCCCTAAAGCTACATTAACCTGTGTTCCTGTCAAGTGCCCTAGACAGGAGCTGACCAACGGCAACACTTCCTCCATGCCATGGGTGTGTTGTGATGCCCTGTGTGATCAGAGCTGCAGCACTGCTGGCCAGAACTGCCATTTGCTTATTTACCTTCAGATGCACAAAAGGAATCACTTTTCACTAACACCTCATATATCCCATGTAATTAGAATGGCTCATTCCACTCTCCAAATTTATTCTTTGTTTATAATCTACGAGCAGAGAACCTGAAATTAAGCATCTTGATATTGAACCTTGCTTTGCATTCAATATTGTATTTATATTTTTCTTAAAGCAGAACTTATTTTCACTAACTGCCAGCTATTAAAACATGCTATTGCAGTCCTTTAACTAACTAACTTTAAGCTCATTGCTCATTTTTTTAAACAGTAGTTTATTTTGTATCTATGGACATTATCTAAGCCAGAGCATGTCCTAAAATAATTTACTCAAATTCCTAAACTTTACATTTTTTCAATGGGATGAAGTTGGAAAGATGTATAACATTTTTTAAGTTACTGATTTTTTTATTCATGATGTTTAGCAGACTCCACTGAAGGGAACTAGAACTGGGTTAAACACAAATTACAAGGAGGCTGATCAGACAGATTATTTTGTTATCCAACAACGCTCCATGTTTAAAATTGAGGTATAAAAATAAGTTTCCTTCCTTTCCAAAAAACTGAACCTACTCTTCTTTACTTTTGTCCATCATTACTTTAAAACCAGGGAGGGTTTCAGTTCTGTTCCTCTATCCCTCTATTAAAGGGAGGGAAATAATTCATTAGAGAGGGAAAGAACACTTTTCTGTCATTCCCTCACCCTGAGCCAGTGCTTCTCATCTGCCTCCAATGAGTTGACAAGCTGAAATGAATGGTATATCTGCATCTACAGAAGAAGCCTCTATTGCCCAACATGTTCTACCTTCTCAACTTGTACCCTGAAAGCTTTCACCACTATGATGGATTGTCTTTGATTAAAAAATTCAGCTGCAATCATATCTACACAATATAAACTCTTTCATTTTAGGCTTTTAAAACATTTGTCAAAATTTTACATTTTAAAATTAGATAGATTAATTTTTTAAAAAATTATAGAGTAAAATTTAGGAAAAAATCTTTTATTCTATGTTCACAGCCATCTTCTCACATACATTAAAAGATTGATTACTTTTATATTTATCTGCTGTTAAACCACTAGTTTCTAAATTCCATCAAAAACTGACTCTTAGATCATTGAGGATTCCTTAAGACATTACAAAGCACTGTTTAGGGTGCCTTGGTTAATTTTAATAAAACATACAGCTAAAAGGTAAAGAATCCCTGAACCCAGGAAATATTTGGAGAGGTAAACACAGGTTCATCAGCAACTACAGTATGTTTCAGAAAGACAGCTATGCTGCTGTCCTGTTGGTAAGTGCTAGGAGGCAGAATTTCCCTTGGTTTTGTCTCCCGAGAGTCAGATCAACACCGCCTTGGCAAAACACCCTCTCTGCTTAGGTCTCTGACAGGGCCCTGTGCTAAATTCCCGAGATGATGACTCAATTTTTTCCCAGTGCATTATTTGGTTATTTGTCTGTCTTGTATTTGTAAGAAATACAGTAAAACCAATGAAGATGCACTGTGTCTTTCAAGACAGCAGGCAGCTGTTCATGGCAATGTAACGCAATACAGAACATGGGAGGGCAAACATCAGGGTCTACTCCTTGTAGCTGAACTGTCCACCCAAACCAATTATCTGTCAGAGCAGATGTAGGAGCTAATTACAAACTAACTGGACAGTGACGCAAAACTTCTTAATATTTTTGGGTACATGAGCACAGAACTACTGTAAGCCAATGGTCAGTAAGAGTAACCTATCCTTTCATCCCCATGCAAGTCAACACAGTTTACTATATAAAGGTTTTTGAGCCCAGCTTTAGTGTTTCAGTGTGCTTGAGGAACAATACAAAACAAGATGACTATTTCTCAGAAGGTGGAGTAGGACAGAGAAGAAAAACTGCAGTGTTGCTGGGGTTATTGCTCTGGACCACATGGCAACTCAGTCTGTGCTATCTTCACTGCCAAGAACCTAGAGAATGACTCCACCAGCTTTCCATGGGACAGCACTCCCCTTAAATCCCATTACAAGGACCTGTGCCTAGTTACATGCTCTAAGAACACTATTTTGCTTTTTAAGCAGCTTCATGAAAAACAGCAAAATAAAGCACCACCATGACTTTAAAGAATCCACCTGTTCAATGCTTTTGTGGCACCTAGAACATACAGTATAATATGCACAGATCCTCCTCCAACTCTAAGCTAATTAACTTGACTTCTGAATTAGCAAGTCTTTATATTGAATAACAAAATCTAAAGACATTAGACATTATTGCTTCATTCACGACATGCTTTTATCTGAAAGAGGCTTACATCATTTATACACTTAATTCTTACAAGCCTTTTAGGAAAGGAAGCCTGTTTGAAGATACTCTCTCGGCCAGTGCTGCCCTACTCACAGACAAAGTCTGCAAGTGTTTTTACTTATCTTGAAGCTTTTTTCTGCCTTCAAAATGAAGTAGTCCACTGCTATTTTGCACACAAATGGATGACCCAAAACTTTGTCCCATACTCACATGCTTACTAGCAGGTTGGCTCTGAGGTAAAGATCCAGGGGCCAGCACTGGAGAGCTTGCGGGGCTACAAAGTTCTGGGAAGGGATTTGGGATGGCTGGCAATGATGATGTTCTGAATTGCTGTTCTTCTTCTTGAAGACGCCTATAGACACAGAAGCATTAAGCATTAAGAGGAGCAAACTGGCATCACTAGACCTGGATCTCCTGCCCCACCATTTATGACTGACACTAAAGACAAGGTCAAACCTCCCTTTTTTCTAAGCAACTGCTATACAGTTACAGCACCTGCTAGAGCTAAGAAGGTAACTGCATTAAAAAATGACCAGTTAGGTGTTTATGCTTGCTTTGTTGCTTATAATTTGATTACTTGGGTGAGTAACTGAGGTAACTGTGCAAATAAAATAAACAGAAATATCTATCTGTACTCTTACTGTTGTGAGCACTAGCTTATAAGCTTAAGCTCTGCGTGCCAGAAAGTCAGTAAAGCTCTTCCAAACCAACGTGAAAGAGGAGAACACAACGGCTGTCACTTGGAGCCAAATTTCACACGGATTTGAAAACAAATGTGTACCCCACTGAAAAGTTCTCTAAGCTGAGACTGAAAAAGTATTGTCACCTCTTTATAATACCAGATTCTATCTCCAAGCAACTCGGCATTTTCTAGAGAAATGAAAAGGCAAAGACAGCTTCAGCAATAAGCTGCAATTACACCCTCCCACCTTATGCCAGTTGTACAGTTACTGTTCAGGTAAATTTGCACCTACCGAAATATGCCTCATGAGTATACATAGGACCAACAAGAGTTTCAAGCTCCAGTTTATAATACACCTGCACTGTCCACACCAACAAAAAGGAAAACTAAAACCTACCAGAAAAGCTGTAAGACCTATTCATGACCACATAGATGGCTTTAGGTTTCCCTAATGCCAGGGCATCACCACTGAAGATGCACTAGGTGACTGCAGCAGTCTGCCCTTCAAGGCCTGAGCAGAAGGCACCATCTAGTGGCAATCATGGAAGTTTCCAGAGATAATCAACTAACTTCTGTATTTGAAGGACAAATCATTAAAAACTCAATTTGCTCTCATTTTTCCCCATGCCTTCAGCAAGCACAGCCTCCTTAACAGAGCTGCCTGGGAGACAAGTGCTGGGTTTGCCCCTGGCGGTGTGTCCCACTGGGTACACTCACTGTCTTTGTACCAGAACCCAGGGGCTGATAATGTTAACTACTACGAAATCTGCTCCACAGGTAACTCTGTCCTGCAATTCAGTTGTCTCAGTGTTCCACAAACGAGCCTTGGACATCTGGGGGTTTGCCATAAATAGCAGGCTCCAACCATAACTATGACAACTACTGCATGTCTACACTCCAACAACTACTTGACCTGCTTGATTTTTTTTTTCTTTTTGGTGCTTCCCGTGTTTGCAGTTCCCTGTAGCACAGGGTAAAAAGACAGTGTAAGATTTCTTCAGACCACTAGACATGACATCAGCAACTGTGCAATAGTGCACAGTACTGCAAGTTTTTGACTGATCTCCACTGTAAGAAGTGGAACCACAGACTCAACACAATTGGAAAGGTGTGGTTTCCTTGAAATGGGAGTTCTCTATGCTGCACTCTGCTGTGTCTGTACTGCTGCCAGTGCATTGTTTACTTCCTGACTGATACGCATATGAACCTGTGTTCTCAAGAGACCGCAGTCAATCACTCTGTTCTGGCTGCAAAGAAGACGCAGCCATCCCCCCTGTAGGGGTCTAGATTAACTTGAATAAAAGTTTTGCCATTATTTTCTTTAATGATAAAACACACAATGTTCTTGTGTGTATGGGAGTACAGATTTCAGAAAGGCAGAGTGTTCTCAAAATAGAGTTTCTAAGTTTTGAAATGCAAAAAATAATTTAAATTAAGTGTTTTGACTGAGATATTTACAAAACATCAACAGTTACAGTACTCCAGAGAGTACACTTTCTAGTACAGCCCTATTCAAGGTTAAGTATGAAATACTTGTAGAATTAATTGCATCATCAACTGACTTGGTTGCATTACAGTTACTGCATACCCATTCAAATAGAAAAGCTGTCTGTCTTAAGTATACGTTCCTATAGGTAATACATCCAGATAAAGGACTAGAAGCAACCCCTTCCACATCTGGGATTTTTCTTTTATTATATTATTACTTTTCATTTTGTTATTATTATTACTTTTTAGAGAAGACATTGTTAACTAGAAGGAAATAAATTTATTTACCTACTTATGCTGACAGGAGCTCCTTTCCTCCTGCTGCCTAAAAAGAAGATTTTAAGAACCTATACATCACCTACAGACTCTCTCACCACCATCAAGAGTTTTTCACTTGAAGTTTGAATTCCTCATCCTTAGAACAGGGGGACAACTTTAACACTTTTTTTTTGGCAATGACTCACACAATGCACTCAAGTGAGATGAAAGTGCTCTAGGAAGAACAATAACTGAGAGGTACTTTCTGTATATCAAAACTACCTGAACAGAGCCTCATCTATCTACACAATCTCTTATGTTTAAAAACACCAAGAAGCTGTCAGTAGGCACCATACCTGAGAGAAGAGGTATGGTTTTTAAGAATTTGGAAACAAATCCAAGTATGTCTATAATTTCTGCCAATTGGTACCAACGATACACTTCTACACGTCAGCTACTACAGATACATCAAACCTACATGAAAAAAAAGGGTGATAATACGTGGAAATATTATGTCCTTCACCTACCTGGTACATTTTGCTATGCAAAAGTCCAGTCTAAGGCTACTCAGTTCCTCACCAAAGTGGATCTCCTATTTTAAAATGTAGTTCCTTTGAAACTACTTGGTGACAACTCAGCAAAAAGGAGGCGAGTCCCTTGTTCCTACCTGACTGCCATGATGCGCACTGGCTGAGACCGCTGCACCTTCTGCCTCGGAGACGTGGGCTGCAGTGTGCCGGGTCCCGAGGATGGCAGCTGGCTACGGCTCAGCTGACCATTTTGAAGGAGCGGAGTGGTTTCCGACTGCATGCTACATGTGGAATATAGACTTTCAAATGAGGAATTCATGTCATTTACCAAAGCTTCTAGGTCCACATCATCATCTGGAAGAAAATATAAAGGCAGTGTAATGCACCTGGAAGTCCCAGATAAAAGAAACACGGCAAGAGCAAAGATGAAGTTTCAGTAAAACTGTCACATAATTTTATAGTTATATTTTAACAGTGCAAATTTTTATTGCAGGAATAATTTATTTATATAAAGGCAGATAGTAACAGCCAGCAATGGACATCTGTTTTGTCTTCCTTGGTGAAAACTACTCATGTAGAATGAAATATTTCTATAATAGTATTTATATATATACATGTGTGTGGGGGGGGAGAATTTGGTGGGATTTTTAATGACAATGCTAATGTGAAGCACCACATCTCTTATTGATATATTTCAAAAGTGTACCATTTACAAATATCTCAGTTCAGCTTGTCAGTGTATCAAGTTCAGTTTGCCAGTGTAATAAACACTTTGCAAGACCAAATAATTTAGAAGAAAAAAACATAAGACAGTGCTGCAGAAGTCAACAGCTGGAAGACACACTCACTCCTCTGTTGCATGCATCGGAAAGCCAACATTATATCTTTAAAAAAAAACCCCTGTATTCCTGCATATTTTTGTGATACAGTATTTTGAAGGGCACTCCAAGGACTTTCATAAAAAGATCTATCTGTATCCTTGCTCTTACAGTGTGACAGATAGACCCCTACCTTAAAGAGCTCTACGTAAATCAACCAGGGATGTGGTGTGGGTGGCTGGAGAAACATCAGTCCCTAAAAAGGACACCAACCTTTCCACATACGCCACCTTACCTCACTGTAAATAAGTAACTTGTGCTCAGTCATTCCTCTTTAATGATCATAATTACTCTGCAAGACAACAGAACTCTGTGAGCCCTTTGCACTAACCACTCTCTGAACTCCTATTGCAGAGCACTGTAATTACTCCCTAGCCACAAGTTACGTCATCCCCTATCAGGAGTTCAGTGGGCTGATGAACACACACATCGATATCTGCTTCTGGTTACAGCACAGCCACTGCCTGAACAGCTACTTCTGACTAAACAGAGCTTTATGCATCCAAAAATGCGCCCTCATTTTCCAGCTGTACCAACTGGTCTGGCAAAATATACCATTGCTGCCTGCAAACTTTCTATCTCACAAAACTTTTCATGACATGGATGGTAAGTAGAGAGAAGTAATGGAGCTAGCAAATACTTGCACAGTGCTATGCGGCTAAAAGACACCTTATTTTCTGATATCCATTCTTTTGCCGTGTTTTCTAGGTAAATGAACTGCCAGAAGCAGCTATTCAGCTTGCAACTAACTGTACTACTTTCTTTTAGATATAAATCATTTTGAACTAGTATCACATTTCTTGAGGATATAATCTGAAACAGCACCACTGAATTTCTGTCCACCAACAACATGCCCTGATAACCATAATGGGATCTGAACACGACATTTACTCAGCAATTGTCTGGGATGCTGACAACCCCAGTTCTCAGTGTTGGATGAATGAAAGATCTGCTCAGAATTAAATAGGTGCTGGTCCATGTCTCTACACCTGAGCTCTATTTAGTGACCTTAAATACTATGTTCCTCACTGAAAGTTGGTAGGCTCTTTACTAAAGCCACTTAACCTTCACTGAAAATGTACTCAGAGGATTTCTAGATTTGAACATGTGTTTAAAAACAAACAAACAAACAAACAAAAAACCAGAAAACCCCTCACATGACCCCATAAACAGGTTGTTTCCTTCAGTTTCTTTATGGTCATTTTCCTCCATCTGTAGTACTTAACAGCTACTACACTACTACTAGGATTCACCTTCACTAGGCTACAGCATCTTTTCTGTCCGTAGGCTAGTTCATGCATTTTAAACAATCTAAGCTTTGCTTTGCTTGGACAAAGTCTACAATAATTTTCCTGCTATTTTTAGCAATCTTGAGACAGAGATGCAATTTAAATTTCATTACTCCAGATTCTTATCCCATTTAGAGAGGACATATTGAAAACACTTCTTGAGCAATCACAAGGTAACCACAGGAGTAGGAGTATAAAGAGGAAGAGGCCAAATTACAAGGCTTTAGAATTTTATCACTCATCCAAAGTACCAAAAGACTGAGCTGTAGGGTGTCAGGTGGCTGTCCAGTAAAAGCTTTGGAGTTGGATATAGGAGACATAAAAAACAGACCCTGGCTGCAGAGTCAGGGAGTATATATTACAGCAACCAACAGCAATTGTTTATCAGGGTGAAAATCAGAAAGGGAAGAAAGTCAAGGTGTACATTCAATGGAAGTCCATATGGCTTGGTCCACAAGGGTGCTAATTTATTAACAATTTAGACAAAGCTATTAGTGTGCAAGATCATTAAGTTTTCAGGTGATTGTAACATCGAAAGAGCGATTAAGAGTCATCTCAAGCTATCCCTGAAAAATCAAATAGTTACGAAGGAGTCCAATGTAGCCTAATATGCATAAAACAAGGCACTTCATGCAAAACAGTAAGCAAACCGAGTACATAGATTATAGCATTGAATTACCATTAGCAAGCTTTTAAGTATATCAATTACACACCTAAATTCAACTTCCAACAGGACAAGCACTGACAAGGTGCATATAGAGTTCTCCTAATAATATGTTGCACTAAAGTCCAGAATCTGGTTTCACTCCTCTGTCAACTCCTATTCTCTGTGGGTGCAGCACTGCTAATAATAGCGCTCAGTCTTGCTATAAAACTTCTGCAGGAGCACAGATCCTTATGCTTTTTAAAGACAAAGCCTGCAATCTTGAATTTCATACAGTTTCATCTCCATACAATGGCATTTACTACTAAATACCAGGGCGTTTTGAAGAGATTTCAGCATTATGCAATAGGAAACCTCACTGCTTCAGCCTACACCTCAGAAGTGCCAGCAGATGTCTCAGCCTGCCAAGTAATCCAGTATGTTACTTGTGATGGTTCTCTACAGAGCGTAACTAAATAAAAATGAAATATGCCATCCATGGAATTTCTAAGTACTTTAACCATCTGCAGGTATACTGTTCAAAAGGGTATTTCATACATAGTGCAATCCTTCAAAGTATCTTTCTCCACCGACCAGTGGACACTCTACATGGGAAGAAAAAAAAGCTGGTAAACCTGACTTTGAGGAGGCTTGCTAGTCAGTAGCAAAATTTGCAAATCATAGGGCTTTGAGCCAGCATGGCACTATGCTGGCCCTCTAAGTGTGTGCACACAAATTCTGTGACTGACCTGGAAGGATCTATCAAGCAGAGTTGCAGGTAGCTGAGGAACCTCTAGATTTCCAGCTATCTTGCAGACATGCACTTCCAGGGCTACAAAAGGATATTTTCCTTAATCTGTACTGAATTCTGCTATAAGATCAATGAGTATGAAAGTGGATATTCAATGGCTATTTTTTCGCTTCAACTGAACAGCACAGATGCTAGCTTATCACTTCCACGCACAAACATGCAAACAACTTTTGACCATACTTTTAAAAGGAAAACCTTGCAAAACCTAGCTCTGACATACTTCTGGTGGTGGACAGGGTACTGGCAGTTTTATAGACTCTTCTGTGAGCAACGTTCTTTCCCAAACTAGAACCAAAGTGCATACACCGACAGCTGCCTGAACTTCATCTTGTTTCTTTGCCTGCAACTTGTTAAACTTTGGCTTTGTTCAGAAACCAGCTATGCTGGATGTTGCAAGTAATATTTTTGGTAAAGTAAATCATGATTTCAATTACAAGAAAAAAATCTGAGAGTTCAGTCCAAGGAAAAAATGAAACTTTGTTACAAAACCTCTACTGAGATATTGAGCTAAGCTATCATCTTCCACTAAAACAAAGCACTTTGAATACTTTCTGAATGTTTTTGAGCATGCCATAGGAGGGATGATAACCCCTAAATTAGGCCTGAGCAAACTTTAATCTGTGTTTAACCATGTCCCATTTGTCTTTCTCCTTCTGGTCCTTCTCTATCCCCTAGATCCTCATTTATTTACTTATTTTGGTAGTTGTTGGCCTTGACATGTTAAGCTCAGCTAACAAGACTAAGCAGGATCCCACTTATTCTGAAGTGACATAAAGCTGAAATGATCCCTGCTCATCTTCATCTGTGCCAGTCTCTCACAGTAAGCAGGTATTTCCATGGCTGTCAAGGGGCTCATTGCATTGCAGAAATTTACTGAATGAACATGGAAAGAATCTCAGCTTTCTACTACAGACCAGGATGTATTTCATGTCCTCAATGGCAGTTCGGCAAATACCCTCCCCTTTTACACATGGTCTACAGTTCACAGGAAACACTATAAAAAACATAACAAGACTTAAGTGAGCTATGATTTAAGAGGCTTGTAAAAACCTTTTATTTTAAAAAATAAATAATTTCCTTCTAATTTGCTCATTTTTTAATTTCATCATCCAGCATCATTCCTCGTACCAGTTCACAGAGAATACTGATGCGAGAGTTACTAGGAATTGAGTAGAAGATTTATAAAAAGGCTGTACCACTTTTCTGCCACCATGAAATTAAGTCTGGTACTATACGAAGCCTAACAGCATGTATATAAACAACTGTCTGATATAGTAATGCAGCTGTTGATTGGTCACCTCTTCCTATTTGACAACCTAACTATGGCAATCAGTTCCCCAAAATGAGTTTCAGTGCAGCACAGTCAAGATCCACCCTGACAAAATAAAGAAACTAAGATATAACTACTATAAGATTTCATTCAGGTTTAGCTCAGTAGAGGATGGTATCAAAGTGGTTAGCAGGCCCTCCTGCACACATTAGGAGACAGATGGAAACAATGAAAGAAAAGGAACAAGTTGTAGATATCCTAGCATCTTGCACTGATGATGCAGTCAAACATTATGTAAATTATAGGTGATACAGGGAAAATATATTTATATTAAAATGGACAGAAGGACTTAACCAGAATTTGAAAAGGGGGAAAAAAACTTGTGGTATCCTCCTCAACATCCTGTTTCAAATCCTCTAAAACTGCATATAAGTTATTCTGATTCATACTGGTGATGCAAGTATGTTTTGCAAGGATGTTGGTATTGTGGAAATCTCATGATTTACGATCAAAAATTCAGGTAACGATTACAGTGATGAGTATACAAACTGCTTTTCTAAGACAACCCCTTATTAAGGGGATCCCTTGCATATGGGAACTGCAGCATGTCCCTCCAGTGCTGCATGCAAATGCTGTTTTGATAGGATTTTTCAGAAATGTCAATCATTAAAACTTTTTGAAAGTATACTATTGCTGACAACACACAGTTGTAACAATGCAAACAGAAGTCCACTCATACTCCTCTGTTACTTTTTCCCTCTGAGTATGTAACTACATTTCCTATGTTCACCCAAATGTCTCGCATGCCTCCATAGTCTGATTCCAGCTTCCACTAATGCCACAGGCACCAGCTGACTATTCTGACCTGCAATTCTTGTACAATTGCTACCTACAGTCCCACTACAGATGCATGCATTTAGCACTTGGCAGCTTGTACACTTCTGAGAGATGCATGCAACAGAAGGTGGAGGATAATAAGCAGATCTCTTACAATTTTTTAAAAACCCCACAGTGACCTCTACAGTGATGTTACAGCTGAATGACACCCTCTGTTCCCAATATCAGCTCCAATTCTATGCAATCTCTCCCCTCCTAATTTCCTGAAAACTCCACACAGGTGGATAGTTTTGCACCAGAAAAAAAAGACAATATAAAAAATATTTGCAAACCCTATGCTCTCTCACTGTTCTCCAGACCGGAGAATGCTGTGAAACCCAATTATAAAAATATCAAGACTGCCTTAGAGTTGAACATTAGAAGCTTAGAGTTTGTTGTTCATTTCAAGTCAAACCAGAAGACACAAACACAACTTCGTGTCCCAGAGGCATCACCAACTCTACAGTGGTCAGTCTGAATTAAAAATTACAAGCCAGAACCCCAACATTTTATGCACCCTGTAAGTCTCCTTATGGACTCTGCACTGAAGACTCCTTTCCTTTATTACATTCTAATGTTCTTTAGCTCAAGTGAAATCCTCTACTCTGTAACTATGGTTGCCGGCCTAGAAAATGTCACATCATTGCATGTGCAGCTTCCAAAATGCTAAATGGACCATGACGTGGAGAGAAGGGCAAGAAACAGAGATGCCGGTTGGTAAAAGAGCGTGAAATTGAGAAAGGCATCTGTGCTCTTTGAGCACACTGAAACACCACACAGAGAAATCAACAGCGAACTTGTAACTGCTCCAGTATCCTCTGGGTAATTTTCAAATGGCACATGCATCTATTTCCATTTCTGCCAGTAAGGCTGTGATGGCTAACACCAAATGTATGAACATTAATTACAGGTACTGGAGAGAATTCCCTCTATAGATACCTCCTTTCTACATGTTCATGGTTGGACTCTAGATATGTTCTTAAAATCTGATAGATTTCTTGAAATAGAAGACAAACTAAATTGAACAAAATTAATGTTGCTAGGTAACAACTATAGGAATAAGCTACATATGAAAGGTGCTGGTAGAAAAAAATCAAAGTTTCAACAAGTAACAGGAGCAACTGGTTATAGGTGCCCTACAGCAGGAAGGAATGAAGTTATACCCTTCGACTAGTGCATAAAATGAGTTTCAGGAATTCTCGTGGGAAAAAAATGGATGGTTAAAAAATGGAAAATTCAGTTCTTGTCCAGGTCACACATCTAAGGCTTGACATCATAAAAAGTAAATACAATGAAAGTTAGGCATTTGTGGGGAGGGGGAGTGGATAAGGAGGGCTTATTCATTTAATTCCAGAGGCAAATTAAGGTAAGGCATGTCTCTGATGGAGATTTTAACGGTTTTGTCTTTAATGATGTTACAATTATTCACAGACAACATTCAGAAGTGCCTCCCAGTGTGCATGCTCCCATTTCTAACCCAAGAACTGTAGACTCACACTGGTTCTTCTGCGGCATGGATGGATGTTAGTTGCCTTGACAGACGATTGCTGTAGGTGGCTACCACTACCACCACCACTACTGCTGAATCCTTGCTTTACTTTAAGACACTCACAAGTGTTGAAGCACTAATGGCATCACTATGAGAGAGGGGTTTGAAATCCAAGGAAAACATCTAAACCATCTAGAATTCTGATTATGTATATTACAACTATAAGATATAAGATTAAAATATTTAAGTCATGGCCAGTCCCTTTTCCAGACACACATAAACCCTTTGTAAAGCAGAATTGAAACTTAATCTTCCAGATACCCATTTTCTTATAGGAAATTTGCAGCTTTAAAAACCAAAACCAAACAACAACAACAAAAAACCCCATCCCACCACCACAACTAAACCAGCCAACTAAACAAACAAACAAAAAAAAACCAATCTAGGAAGATAGCATACCTTCCTAAAAAAATTGTCAGGTCAAACTTTGAACTCAAAGGCAAACATGACACCAGCTGATCCCGTGTGACTGTACAGACAGTGGAACTGCCCATCTCCTGTTGGGTGAGCACCCCAGACCTTTGTGCAGTTATTGCTGATGACCAATGACAGCAATCACAAGCAGCTGATGGCCTTTCAAAAGCCTCTTTTCAGGCCAATGCCTGCACAACCACTACTGCACAGTAAACACTGAGTAAACACATCACTTAAAGCAGAATATCAGATTAAGTAGACCTCTGGGAAATTGTCATTCTTGAGTTGATTACAAAATCCAGCCATAAGATTAATTTTCAAGAAACTAGTAACATCTGCAGCTTTCTTCCATGAAGTTCAGTGGTTTTCCTGTACCATTTTCTCATGTTACCTACTTTTAGTTCACAAATTTAAGAAAAAGGCTGAGAAAGACCTTAAAAGGAAAGCCTTTATTTGTTTGTGTTTATCAAGACAGGGGAAAACTCAAAGCAGCCTCAGTTACCCAGAGGATAGAAAACAACATCAAGGATAGAAGCAGCACCATAGTGGGCAGAATGGTGTATTCTTTCAAAGGCCAAACCTGGGGTTGGAGTAGACTAATCCTCAAAAAACCCAACGACTGAATGGTTACATTGGTGAAGGACACGATACATTACACAGTGAGTAGGCCAGATGGATTTTCCTGGTCCAAAAGTAGTTATGAACAGAGGGAATCCTAAAGCTTAAATTATAGATATATGAGGAATAGTCATTAATCTATAGCCTTATTATGGCCCTTTCTTAACTCAGGATGAAAAAGAAAAAAGACTGAACATGGGGGAACGCATGAGACACAGACAGACAGACTGACTTACACAGGCATTCTCTATTCAAGTCTTACCTTCCTGGTAAGACTAACTTGGTCTCAATTTTGGTGCATTACCTCAATAGCAAAACTGAGAAAGCAAGTCCTGTCAATACATCCCAAAATGATGATTATAGAAAGACTGTCCCTTATCCTTCAAGAGAACATGGTTGGGGCAATAGCTGGGCAGCAGATGGGCTCCTAGCCTGTGCAACCCATAAAAAAACAAACAGAAAATTCACTGAAGCTTTTCAGAAAACAGGCAAAAACCATGTTAGCCCACTGAGCCATTAAGATACTTACCAGTCAGAACTCAGGAAGCATAACCTTGGGTAGCAATGCGGACATGAACTGAAATACTGTCTGCTGACCACACGGTAAATGCTTGGCACACTGCATATTATATTAGACAGCCATATTTATAAGAAGATATCCTGTATCAGTAAGAACTGCAATCTGACATAGCAAAGGTCAGGTTTAGTTCCATTTTAATTAAGATTACATACTTCTACATAAAAGAAACAGAATAGAAAGCTTTAAAATATTATGTGTTTCACTTATGCTTACATGAATAAAAATTATTACTTTTCCCAATTTATTCTACCATTTCCTATATACACATTTCTACTCATAATGATTCTCTTAAGTTTTACTTGGATGGTTTATTCTTATCACCTGTGTCAGAGAAAAAAAATAAAAAATGAAAGTGCAAATCAAATATAGACAAATAAACAATATTACTACACAAGTCATATTTCAAAAAGGAGTTAAAAATTCATACAGATGAGAAGAGTTACCTTCTACATCGAACTTGTCTTACGAATCTAAAGCTATTAAAGACAAAGTTAAAAACAGTCAAAGCATCTATTGCTTTCCTTTAGGGAACCTGTGTTCTCCCTCCCTGATTAAACACCATAATACCCAGCCGAGTAATCCCAGTTGAACAATCCTTACAAATCAATATAAGTACCACTGCGCGGATTAGTCCCTCCCATCCTGCCGAGAAAGTCCGAGCCTTATCCCTGCTCCGGGAAGCATCGTGCGTAACTTCCTAACGTGCTGCTGGGTCGCCCCAGCCAATGCCAGTAATGTGTGTCTGCTCCAGCACCAGTGCTGGCAACTGCTCAGCAAGAGCATCGCCCACCTGTTTGGGGAAGTCCCCACCTGGCAGCCAAAAACACCCAGGCTTCTTGCATTGGGGGTTTTATTTCGCAGCCACTCCACAACTTAAATACAGCTTTCAAGTAAAAAGTGGTTGGATTAACCCAAAAAGTCCATTAGCATTTCTCTTCAGGAAGTGATGTGTCTGCAGAGCTGGTGCTGAAGCATTATTATTATTATTATTATTATTATTATTATTAGTTGTTCTCGTTGTTATTGTTATTAAATTAGGTGTGTCTCTCATCACTTGATACCCGAGCTAACCTTTACTCCTACCAAGTTTAAACCACGAGTTTTAAAATTTGCTTTGAACAGGTTTATTGCTGGCTTAGAAAGCATGTTTGAGGATGTAATACAAGTTCCAAAAGTTGCACACAGCAATTAATGAATCAGCTATTCCTCCAAGTTAATTAAAGATTGCATTTTCAGCACATAATAGTTACCTAGCTGTGACCGATGGACTTGCAAAGCAGGCAACAGGAATATTTCATATTTAAGGTACTTCTTGTCAGAGCTGAGTTAACAGAAACAAAGTCATATGAAAAAGTAAAATGCTTTAATGCCAGGGTAATTTTGATTTATTTATATCAGTAGCTTTAATAGTTTCCTATTAACTCCAATCATTATTTTAGTAAATTAGCTACAAGAGACTGAACTGGGGGAGAGTTGTTTGATATTGCAATACTGCATCAAAAAATCCTTCTCTAAGAGCCTGTTGAGGATTAAAATAAATTTACTTATAGAACATTAGAAATTGCCTCTGACTTGGGACTTTTAAACCTGGCACCTGACAAATAACAATGAGCACGCTTGCCTACCTTAGCTCTGCTTCACAGATGAAGGCAGCTGCCACCAGATGTCCTCTTGGTGCCTATGCAGCACTGATATAAGCTTTCCATACATTTCTTTGCCCCACTAAAGGAACAGTGTTTTCGGGCATGCATTTGATTTCATATGCAGACAGATATGCTGTCCCTGAATTGGCTGTCTATTTTAGGCTCTCCTTCAGGAAAGCTGAGCGGTTATTTCCAAAAAATCACACAGTCTTTTTGGGCACAGAATAAGGAGATCTCCCCTGGCCCCATCAGCAAAGGGTGGATAATTTGTGAGGAATTACTGCTGTAACATAGCGCACACCTCCACTGCATGAGAAGGGAACGCCACAGTCCTGCCTCACGGATCCCCAGATGGCAAAGCATATTGCTGCAGTCTCATCCCAAATGGCGGTGTGGAGCCACCACTGAAGGTGTCTGTACCGCACACCGCTGAAGCGAAAAACAGTCATTTATAAAATCTCTGTGACGCTTCCCTCTGCCATACACTGACTCCAAGAACTCCTGCTAGCCAACGTGGTTTTTTTTTAAACACACAAAAAACCAACCAACCAACCAACCAACCAACCAAACAAATGAAAAACCCAACCCCAATCAAAACTACCAACAACAACCCTGAGACCAGCAACAACACAAAAGAACAAGTAATGTGAATTCGAATCTTCACTGAAAATCAGTCTAAATTTATCTAGGCCTAAGAAAACCAGAAACGTGCTAATATTTCTTCTGAATTCATCAAATGAAGTTTCCTTTTTTTTCCAGCTACTCAAAGGCTGGTCCTTTGTGATTTAATATCCCGCAGGTAAGCTGCACTGGTGAAAATCAGTCAGGATCAGGCTCACCCAGAGGCAAAAGCTGAAGGTGTGCTACACAGAAGATTCCTCACATATTGGTGTGAGTCAAAACCAACTTGTCCATTATGCCAGTTTTCATTCTGAGACCCGTCTGCCTGATTTTACAAGTTGTGTGCATTCCCGGTTCAGGTACACAGTGTGCCCTATGATTTTGCCCGCTGCTCTTCTCCATCTAGTCGGTGTTCAGGGAGCCCAATTCCCTGCCTAGATTCACCTCCTTCCACGCCCATATAACAAGGCTGGAAGCAGGACACAAGATACTTTCCCCCATGTCTGTTAACAGACCATTGCTTCTTACAAGGCTATCTCCATTTCCTTCACCCCACGTGACAAGGATGTCACCAGCATGCTCAAAAGTGCTTGCAGTGCACCAGTGTCCTGCACTGCGCTGCCTTAAGTCACCCCCACCACTCCTCTTAGGAATGACGCCCCAAAAACCTCTGGGCGCAGGGTCAGTGTTCACAAGGGGTGAGACAACCTGCTCACCTGGCTCTGTTTCACATCTGAAATACAGCCCAGAAAAGCAGCAAAGATTGGCTTCCTCTGCCAAAAGCACGCCCACATATTTACAGACCTAGAAAGCCTTAGACCTAGAAAGAGGTAATGCGTCAACAGGACAGAGCTTAAGGTAGGCCAGAAGTGTTGCTGTAAAGCCTGAAGGCTCTGAAGGACTTCTCTTGATGGCTTTTTAACAGTGTCAGCAGCTCCAGGTTAGCCACTGTGGTAGTAATACCCACGGGTGTCCCAGCAGCAAGCTTTCCCAGCTTCAGTTCCCTGATTGAATGATTTGTCAGTGATGCTAACCTAGCTTTGGAGATGACTTTAGTATATTCCATATTCACCCTCTGATACATATTTTTTCTAACTAGTCTCTAAAACTCATTGTCATCTTCTGAAGAATATTTATAGTTATTCTTGAAGGAATGAAGTTACCTAACTGTAGTTGCTGGGCTCATCACCCACTTGTCTTTGAGTTGCAGACCTTGTAACTTAGAAACCCGTCATCTGCAGCACTTTTGAATTCAGAGGGACTTGGAATATTTTACTATGCCTGAACTCTCCAGGATTTTTGAACCACTTAAATGCCAAACCACAAAAACATACAAAAAAAAGAATTCTCTTTTGCTTTTGAACAGCAGCAAGCTCACAAATTAATTGCAAAGATAAACAAAAAATTAGCAGCCCCCGTGAAGCCTTGTTTTATATATAAACTTAAAAACATCCTAGCATATAAATTTTAGAAGTGTATGTATATGAAAACTCCAGGGCAATGTATGTCAATTAGGAGTGTTAACAAGATACAGCCAGTGTAAGACACGTTCTTGTGCAGTTACAAATCCTCTCAGACAGTGGTGCTGTAACATACCGTAACATCTCACGGCTTCTAACCTCATCTTGTGCATGTCACAAATTGCCTGCAATCTTGATTTGGACAGAAAGACTTAAATATTGTTACTGCAATCCTAATACCATTAATGAAATTACATACTAATTGCTTTGGTCAGTAGCACCTTATACACTTTAATTACTTAAGCAGCTGCTTGCTGTTAAGAACTCCAAATTTAGCTACATCTCATGCTATATTTTGACTTTTTTTTTTTATTTAGGTGGTTTGCCCCATTTAACTCTGGCTTTTTTTAGCTGAAAATATAACTAGCTTGGCAGAAGCTTGTCCTTTTTTAATAGGCACAAAGAGATGTGGAAAAAGTAGCAAATTCAGATTGATCTTCCTCTTGAAGCTTCTTGGCTTTAAGAAAAGTGCTGCAACCTTCTTCAACCTCAATGCAAGAATGTCAGCTGCCTTGAAAGGATGCATTTCTCAAGTATCCTCACATGACACAGCTTGCCACGCTGAAGTGCTGTCATGAACTACTTGCAGCACAATGTTGACATAAAGGCAGAAACAAATACTGTACTGCTTATCACAGTCAGGTAAGTTGAAAGACAGTGATGACTGAGGCTTATTGTTACAATGCTGCACTGTGATAAAAGATTTTAGTGCAGAACTGACATCAAATTACAACAGAGTTGTTTTTCTACAGATTTTGCTTATTTTATTAAGTTATGAAAGTTGAGAGGTTTTCTCCCCTGCTTTTATTATGTGATCTTAAAACAAATCCCAAGCTTGCTATATCTGCTTTATAGACAAAATAAGAAATCAGAGAAAAAGAGTAAAAGAAATGTACCATTCCAGTTCATTTTAGGACAGTCTTAACACTGCAAGATTTTTTCAAAGCTATAAGCACCATAAATAATGCAACACTACAATATTAGCTTTTGCTATTTTACTCCTCTTTAAAAAATTCTAAAGCATTTTCTTTGGTATGACAACATATTTTCACTGATGTTCCTCAGTCTGTTCTTAGATGAACCTGAGGACCATCTGACTAGAAAAACAAACAAACGAGCACAGACTTTATTTCCCTATTCGACAAATTTACAACTTAAAGCACAAGCAAAGGCGGATGTAGTGTAACATCAGAATGTACAGTTACCTAAAAGTATTTTTAATCTTTAGGACTAAAAAATAAATGAAGGTTCTTTCTGTTTTCTGATGTGTTTATGCACCTATACATACTTTCACCATAAAGTGAACAAAACACCAACATTTGGTCTGAGAGCAGGAAAGACTTGCACTAAGAGCTTCTGATCTACATAAAGCACTAGAAACCACTCAAAGTTTCCTCTATATCTCACAGTCCTCCAAAGTGGACATCCCACATGGGCTTCCTTACAACTTGTGGTGAACTAATTTTGAGCATTATCTTGCTGAAAAATAACGCCTTTTTCTGTACTTCAATCAAATGGATTTCAGATTCTTGCTGTCTTCCTCTTTCAGCACAGTAGGGCACCACTTCATCGACAGTTTCTTATGTTCTTTTCTACCCTATTAACATCTATAGCGTCCACTCTGTCAGCAACACCCCTCAGTTCTGCCCTCGTTAGGCAGTCTGTCTGTTGGCCCCTCCAAAACTGAGGATTCACTAGAAGACTGTCTTCCCACGTTCCCAATAAAATGCATTTAGAAGTAATCTAGATGCCTGCATGAGACATGTCAAGTATTTTGACCAAGGTTTTTTAGGTAGACATTCATTAACCTGTGAAAAATGCACGCATTGGTTATATCAGGTCAGTGAATAAAGTGAGGTATGCTGAACAGCAGCATTTTTTCAGGAATCATTACAAGTAAAAAACACGGTAAAGGGATCACAAACCTATACTAGTAAAACTATATCCATAAAAGTTTTGGGGATAGATTAACCGTTAAGTTTCTTTCAAGTCTCTTTAAAAGCTATTTAACCCATGGCACTAAAAATCTCTCTTCCACCTCCCAGATTTGAAACCAAAAAATAGTGCAAAAGCCCTTCCTCTCTATCTCTTTTGTGTCAGATTTATTGGTGGGGACTGAGCCTTCCTCTGTGTTTTTAAGGCACAAAAATCAGGCTAGAGCTGAGACACATACACATTCAATGTTAACCTCTTGAATTCAGGCCCTCACTTTGTGTAGGTCTGCACATTTGCCTGAAATACAAGGAAAGGTTGCACACAACCAGTTCAGTAGAGATGACTCCACATTTCTACTGTTTTTCCTTTTAAAATATCTGTATTTCTAGTTCAGTATAAGTGTCTAAGAATGCTTTTGTTACTGCATTTAATTTCATTTGTCAAACCAGAATAAACTTCCCTCAGAGAAAGTGTTTTTTTGCTATTACAAGTACATTAGGAAGTGTGCCAGCACAGCTGTACCACCAAACCCCTGGGAGACACCAGACCCCGGGGAATGTAAATGGTCTGAGAACAGCCTACTTGAAAGGACATCTTTTTTCAGGGCAAAGTCATCAGCACCGAGATCACCAACTCTTCTTGCTCAAACACCCTCACTGTAAGAAAGGAGGCATTCACCCCAGCCAGGCCTTCAACAAATTTCTCTGATAGTCTCAATTTGCCTTGGAGACAACAGTCTGCCAGATTCATCTCTAAACTTGCTCTTCAGAAAGAGATCTCTCTGTTTTGTATTTCACCAGCTTAACACAGCAGGAGACATGTATCCTGGCCCGAACAGCTCCACACTATTGCCATACGGAAGAAGGGTTGAGAGGTTTTTTTGTTTTGCTTTGTTTGGTCGTTTTCTTAAACAGTAGGTTTATAGAGATACACAATGGTGGAAAGATATTACCACAAACATAAATACTGTATTAGTAGACATCTCGGCTCCTACAGTAATGAAAACAAATTAGATCTCTTTCAGTAGTTTCATTTCAGCTACACACTAAAACCGTCTTAAAAAAAACTACATGGCTTTTCACCATACTTTATGCCTCAAGTGGTTTTTCCTTATCTCATCATCCCACATTTAATACCTTTCTTTTTTTGTTTTTAGTAAACGTTTCATTGTCAACTGGCAAGTCTGATCACTGTTCCAAACTTTAATTTCAACCTCCAGGTGCACAAAGAAAAAGCTACAGCTACCCTTCAGCTTAATTCACTGACCTCCTCCCTACTGTGAGTCAAGAATAATGCACCACCAATCAAAGCACGTTTATGTACTTAGGTTAATCTACAGAAAGGCTACCCACCATGTCAAAAAATACCCTATGGTTTACCCTATGTATTAGGATACAATCTCATATACGTTCACATTTCAGTCTTAATTTCATCTCATCAGAACTGGCTCACTTAATACCATAAACAAAGTAGGACTTCATCTCAAAAATAGCATGCACACTAGTGAGCAGATCTCAACTACATATTTGACAGAAGTTTTGCAATAGCAATGTCCTCATTTTGCCAATGGGGAAAATGTAGGTAGACATCTACAGTGATTTGTTTTGTTCTATGTAACAGCTAATTTGTTGAATACGTGCTTCTAACTCTTTGCCCTGCTCCCCACAGGCACAGGGGCCAACCCCCAAAAGTATTTCCTAGCTTCTGCTCGGAGGGGGTTGTGAAGAGCCCATGGCTGCTTCGGTGTGGTCATGGAAAGAAACAAACACTTAGGAAGTGTCCTGCAACGATTTCTGCAGTCCGGTTTCATCAAAACCTCAAGTGAGTCCAATTATTCTGAGCACCTTACACATGCCTGAGCTGTAGATGGTTAACACAGGGGAGCCAGGTCTGCTGCTGCCATCATTAACTGCTAGAGTTTCCAACCACGCATTTGCATACGTGTGTAAGAGTCTGTGCAACCCCACAGCACAGGCTTTGGATGTTTGCTACTCCACACAACTTCCGAAATGAGTGAAAAATGAACCATTCCTCCAATAAGGATCTTGCTATCAATAAAGCTGCCAGTCAGCACAAAGTCATTCACGTTCAAATCACCTTCTTTGAGCCAGGACTGGCTGAAAATACAGGCAGTACACTCTGCAGAGTAGTAGAGCTTAAAGAAAGAACCATAAAGCTGTTGCAGTTGAAGCCTGTGCCATTTTATGCTCTTCTTGCTATCTGAAATCTGACTTCATTCATGAATTTTTAATCATTTTTTAAACATAGAAAATCATGTTGATACTTAAATAAACAGAACTTTGCCACTAAGAAAGCCTACTTTCACATTCACCCAAAACCACTGTAATTTATTAGCCAAGTATTTTTAATGACATTCATTTTTTCAGATATACCATAGTATATATTCTTTTTGACATAACTAAGTTAAGCTATACTTGCTGATATAGACCATGACTGCATTCCAGTGCAACTTGTTTGTCTCAACTGAAGGAGATATGTTCCCATGCTGGAAAAATCTTAAAATCTGCAGTCCTCAACTTCCCAGTCATCCAGCTGAACCAATCTAATAAACAGATTAGAAAAGGCATTTCTAAGAAAGATCATGTTTAAGCTGTAACTTGAACTGGGCATTTTCCTCTCAGCTGTACAATGTGTTACATCTTTTTGTGACAATCCCATTTTTCTACTGTGTAAGCTCCTGAAAATTGTTTTAATATGCATAAAAGGATATTAAAAGATATTAAACCCTTAAACTAACTCTATACTTGTTTGGACAGCTTAACCTAAATTTATTATAATAGTGTCAGCCAACTTTTAAAATCCATTCAATTTTTAAGCACAAGGCCAACTTTTTTTTAGCATTTATAATTCTTCCTCTGATTAAGACCAGCTAACAACTGAAAAGGAGGAGCACAAAGTTGATGAATCATTTGGAATCCTAAAGAAACAGAAGTCTTTGCCCAGAGAACTGCTGTATCACAAATATGCCCCATTTCACTCTTGCAAACAAGTCTTACCTCACACTTGTTTTATTTCTTACCCCTGGAAATGTTACAGATCTAGACATTGCTTGCTTATTTTTTTAATTATTTTTATTTTTTAAAAGATGAACAAAGTGAATTTCTATATTCATTTCTAAGATGATAAAAGCTCTGCTTAGAAGACGAAAGTCATAAAAAGGTAAGTTAACTTATACTTTTCTCTACCTGAGGCACTGGAAAGAAGAGACAGAAACCAAAGTTTAAGACAAACAATGGAAGGAAACTGTTCTCCACCCTCTCACTACTTTGAGAGAGACCAAAAATACAACCTTGAAGGTCAGGGGAAAACAAAAATACAAAACTTGAATACACGTCTCTCAGAATTCTTTGCAGACAAGAGGGCTACATTGTGTCAGCTATTAGAAATCACCTGCCATCACAAGAGATATCAAAGGTGCATGGCTGGTCAGAGACAGTATAAAAATAAGTTCAGTGTGCTTTAAATGGGGGTGGGAGTAACTCAGGGCTTCATCTGGTTAAATGGATCTCCTTCTGAAAAAAAAAATCTGATTCCAAAACCGTTAAATATACTGGTGAACTAAGGCTGTTAAAAGCTTTCTTGTGAAGCTGCAGTCCAGCCAATCTCAATTTAAGGAGCAGTTTCTGGCATTATAACTGCCTGTACTTCACCACACCACCGCCACCACACACTTGGAAATCAGTTTCATAGAAAATGGGGTCACTTTTCCCCTATCGTCTTCAGAAAGCAGAGGATGTACAGTTAACACTGCACTCGATAAATCTGTCTTCTTTTACCAAAGTAGAGAGATTTAAAAAATAAAATAGCCTCTCCTCAACAGTCACAGTGATTTCAAATGTGCACTGCAGATAAATGAAAATCAATTTCTGATCTACTGATAGATGATACTTTTAAATGTCCGAATAAGCAGAATAGATTTATTTCAGACTTGAACACAACAGTCATGAAACCAGATTAAGGCCCTAGAGCTTTCTATGTAATCAGATACTCTCTCCATTAAAGCTGTCCTTGTACAGTGACATTGTACTTTTATCTCAAAAATTAGAGATACTTCTTGAAAGAATATTTTCGAAAGTGTATTTCATAGCAGACGGCATAGTGAGTATGCAGATTGTTTCCATCTCTAACTATACCCTTCCCCTTTACATGTCAAATCGCCTTTGAAATTTAGAATTTGATTTTGGTTAAGGTATCAGAATTTGAAGTTAATATTCTGATGCTGCAGAGACAGTGTTTTTACTGAACAACTGCCATTGTTATAGCATGATTAAAAGCCAGGCTACATAATAAATCAACTTTCCTAGCTGGAAAGCTCATTAGTACTGAGACTATTTTAAGTGCCCACAGCCATGTTTTGACATTTGGCTATAACACCCTCACTGACAGGTTCAAAAGCTTCTTACATAAAGCTAAATACACTTAAAATATTACCCCTAACAGGGAATATGCAAACCTCAAGGACGTGTAGGAAGAGGGTGGAGTGGCACAGGCCAGAATTCAACTGAGCCACGTTAAATATGTCATCCAGAAGCCATCAAAAGAGCCTATGTTCATAATATTAATTTCTATCCTTCTGCTCTAACATGTTAACAGTACAAATTTAGTCAGACTACAAAAAAAAAAACATAAAAGCAATAAAGTTATGCCAGAAAACATATGAGCTAATCCCAAGATCTTACAGTTACCTTGTATTGATTAAATTAGAAGAGGGTATTTCAGATCTCTAAGTTCAGTTATGGACTACTAACTGAAATGGAAGAAATAGGCCACCTGGGAGGCAGAGAAAGACTTGAGACCATGAGTGTCCCCATACCATGGATAGGAGATAAATAAGTATATAAAATGATTAAAAACCTAGTGAAATATATTGCATTTGGCTGCTTTAGCAATGGGAATGATGCAATTTGCTAAGTAAATACATTTACAGAGGAGAGAGTGCACTACCCATAGGATATTCTACATTTTTTTTCACAGAACACATAAGTGCACAAGAAATAAGCTCAGCTCTGGTACCTGGGAGAAACATCTCATCACGAGTGGATATTGAGACACTGTTTTGCCTCTGATATCTGAATTTTTCCAAGCACACCATTTTCAATTGAAGTGTCAGACCCACGAGCTCAAGCCCGAGAAACGAAATGCCTGAAACAACATCATACCCATGAAGGGCTTGCCAGGCTGCTTCCCTCCAGGAGCCCTCTCTCAGCCAGTGCAAGGTACTGTCCCTCCCAAGAAGCCACCAGCAAGGCTGTTGCATCAGGCTGCCAGCAGACAGGCGCTCGTTGGGCAGGCAGCCAGCTGCCCCAACACCACCGGGGTAGTCGCACCAGCACAGAAAATATTTATGCCGCCGATGACATCACCTCGTTGAGCTGACATACCTCTGGGAAAGCGTGCCAAAGGTAAACAAATACTCGATGTGAATGTTTGCCTCCCACTAACAGAGCAGACACTCCCAACAGACCAATGTGCTCATGCACCTGCCTCTTGGCATCCCAGCCCCTCACCAAGAGTCCCTGGAGCGTGCCTCGATAGCTGCAGCACAGAAAGACAGTCTTCCATGAGTGCAAACCCCCAGACAAGGAGAGAGGGCATCCCTATGCTACCTCTTGCATTACCCAGAGGATGCAAAAATGCGCCTGCTCCAACACGTAGATTTGCTCCGCTTCAGTGGCAGCAGGAAACGTATGTCCCTTAATACTAAAGACAAGAGTGAATTAAAAAGGACGTTTGATTTTACGATTGATTTCACAGTGTCTCTCATTATGCGATTAGTGGTGAGTTTCTTAGAGAGTCATCACTTTAGGCTTATGCTAGTAACTAAAGGTAAGGGGTGAGGGAAGTTAAATGCCCTTTTTTCTGAGACACATCTGTAAAGAAGCAAGAGAATCACACCACTCAGAGGCCCAATTTACACCTTCACCTCCCAAAGCTTTAGACAAGAATTTAACAATAACAAGAAAGGACCTTCTAATTACCCTAAATTCATACCTTGTGAATCTGCTCCCCTCTGCCCCTTGATAACTGCAGATACAAATCTTGAGAGAGGTGAAGACAATCCCTCTATCTTCAGCATAAAAAAACCTAAACCACTATTTCAGATGCCATATGCCCATACAGCTTCAGTCCCTGAGGGTGAGTGATCATGGACTATCTTGAGCAAGGAACCCAAGTTCCCAATCCAGCTCCACTTGCTCTCCCAATGCAACACCTCTGCCCCAGCAACCATTTCCTCTCCATAACAGTAAGGTCATTGCAAACCTGGTAACAACTACCATTTTCCCACAGGCCACAGAATGGCTTCAGAGGAACACAAGATTTTTAAATACGTCCAAAAGTGATGATTTGCAAAGCTGATAACAAAAAGTCAATACATGAAAAATAAAAATAAAATTTAAAAATACAATAAAAATAAAAGAAAATCCATCAGTCACCACCAAACATTTTTCTCTGAACATGCAACAGTTTAAATAATTTTTTATCTGTTTCTTCTCATGTCACTGATTTCACTCAATCTTCATTATATTATATACCGTCTTCCAGTTAAACTCAGTTTCTCTCTGTTCCTGTAGCTTGCTGCAAATCTCTCAAACTATCTGTACTAAACACCACTCTACTTTGTCTTCTCTTTTCATGTTGTTTTGTTTGGGTTTTTTTCAGAGTTCTGTTAGCCCAAGGGTTTGGGAACTAATCTAAAGAGGGAAGTTAAATTTTTACACAGCTATGACGGGTGCCCTCCTAGTAGCTAACAAGATTCATCACCAAATATAAATGGAAGTGTTCTCCAAAACAAGACAAAGGTACTGTAATGAGCTAGGCAGGAAGCAGGGTCTCCAGTCTCTTCAAAAGATTAGTCAGTGTAAATCTTTTTGGCAGTAATGGTGGTTTTTTTCTAAGGCTGGACAATGACAACAACATTTACACAAAGCATGAGAATTCATGAATGTCTGGCAGTATCGTCCCTGAAATACAAACAAGACTATCTGTTTTTCACTCTACATTTTCAACTCAGTACCAGCTGGATTCTGCAAAAAGATGGGTTAGTTCTGACACACCAGATAACCGACTCATCCCAGTCAGATCCCATAAGTGAAGCATTTCAGAAGTAGCACCGGCTGTTACTAAACACACTCCTCCTTAGCTACGGAATGAATAACAACATCGCCTCAACCTCCCATGTCTATCCTGAGGCAGATCCAAAAGAAAAGATATTAAAAGCAAGTAATAACAACAGTGGTGGAGAAAAAGAGTGCTACACAAGGTTATTTCTCTGGGCTAAATCTTAGGCATTGTAATACTTCATCTACAACCATGTTCATTCAAAAGTCTGACTGTATTTACACGGGCTTGTATTTTTTGGATCCAGGCAGTGTGCTAGAAGGGTAGTGTTCACCATGCTTTCATTTACTGTGTCTATAGAAGTTAATGTATTAGTGACTAGCCAGTGAGGTACTAGAGAGCATCTACCTCAAGAGTTGGCTGCAGTATGATGCAAGTTGGCAGATGCCCTGGATCCCTCCAGTTTCACTGGGAGCAAGTTGTCTGTAAACACAGGCAGGAAAACTAATGTCAACCCAATCCACAACCAAAGCATATTCACCATCTCACGACAGACAGGATTTTCTACCATGACCAACCAAGAAAGACCAGAGGCTGAGCTGGCTGTTGACAAAGGGCAGCTGTTGGCTAAAACAATTCATATCACCATTTCCTTCCCACTGCTGGAGACACCTGGCTGTGCAGCCAGAGGTACCATAAGCTCTGTCTGCAAAGTGGAGTGACAAAAAGCATGAAGTCCAAGAAGAGCTCAGGAAAGAAAGGCTGTGTGTGAATGCATTAATAAAAGGAAGATAAATCTTTCATCATAGACTCATGGCAAAACACATTTGTACAGAAACTGACAATCATCCCACAAGTACACACATAAAGAAAGTGCCAGAATTGCATGTTTAATACTTCCACTAAAAGGCAAGGTGACAGAATGCATCTTATTTATGCACAGCTTCAAAATTCTGAATAAGAAGTACCTACGCAATCTCAAAAAGTACATGTCAAGTACCGATGAAAAGTATTGCCCATAAACTTCACATCTGGGACTGGAGTTGGCACTATTTGCTGCTTTCTAGAAAAACAAACAGGAAAAATGAGCTCCAAAACATGTCTCAACAAAGAAAATCCCAGAAGTATGGAGTGAGAAGAGAAACAGCAGTGGCATGGCTGTCAGGTTAAACCTCCTGAAGTCCAAGAGTCGACAAATTCTGTTGGGCTTACAGTTTCTGTAGAATAGTGTATTTTGCCACCATAATTCATACAGCAAAACTCTTCCTCAGTAGCACAGGGAAATCCATGAGATTTGTCTTGCTACTGAGACACATTCAAAGTCAAATTTGGTGGCATCACACAGAGCAGCCAAGAGGAACAGACGCTGCACTGCCAGGGTGCTTGGGGAGAGACGAGAACCAGCAGCATCCTTTGGGACAGGACAGGGAAAACAAGTGCTGAAGCCCATCACCTCTGTTAAAAGCCTCGAAATGGCATCTCCATGGGAATGCAGGGCTTTTGACTGAAATCACCACTATGGTCCCCAGCTCTGCTCCACACTACCCCTCGCTACTGGACAGGGTACAAATGCTGTAGGCTACACAGTACACACTGCAGGAAACCTGTCATTGCAAAATTTTAAACATTTGTGACTGTTGAATGTATTGCAAAGCGAGATGTGCCTGAGGCGGCTACAGTTTCCTTCATCTCCACACTTCATTCCTGAAGGGGAAAATTTCAAAAAATAACAATACCTGTCCCATCCTAAGCATGCTCTCACTTTCTCTTTCTCTTGGTGTTTTTAAAGATGGTAAGTAGTTGTTTAGATCGTTTCTTCACCTTCTTCCTTTTCCTCTTCAGAAAAGGCCACATAATTTTTCTTCTCCAAGCCTAGAGACTTTACTACAACTTCTGGAAGGACTGTTCCAGAAATATTTAGACTTGTTGGTTATTAAATGCCAAATCTTGGCTGGCTGTTGATAACTTCCTATAACTTTTAATAGGTAGCTGAAGCATCTTTTACATCAGTGGATATCACTATTTCAATATTAGCATTGTTAATATATATTGCTAGTATTGCAATATTAGTATTGCTCAGCAAGACAAAGCTTGTTCTTTCCTACGACATTTAATTTATGAAGTAGCTTATGGGGAATATAGGAAAGACATCACTGTTCCCACAGTTTGCATTTAGTATGTTTACAAAATTTGCCCAATTAGCAGAATAATTGAAAAGTGAGTACTAAATAATGGCTTAGATATAAAAACACTTACTATTAAAGTAAGCAAGTTTATTAGCATACCTACACATAAACAGCTATTAAACTATGTCTAGGAAAAAATACCGTTCCATCTGTGCAAACTTTGTGCATGTGTTTCACATTAAACTGTCCTATTCTAAAGACTCCTCACTTTACAAAAGTATCTTCTGCTTCCCAATCTTTGCAAGATACTCTTTTGAAATAAAAAGCTGAACAGTTATAAAGCATCTGCTTGTGTAAAAACAGTGATTCAGCAGGAAACATGTACTTGAAATACCCTTCATAAGAAAGGGCTTATTCAGGCAGGGACAGTTGGCAGGGCTATCTCAAGTCTCCACTTGAATGCTCTTTTTCCAGTTCATGTTGAAGGGATTCAGATGCCTGGGAAGAAGCTAATCACCATTTTTATAGGCTGTGGAAAGCAGTTCAGGTTCAGAATTGCAAGCGCTTGTACCAAAAGCTCCCCCAGTGAAAAGCAAAGGGCCATAAGTTAATGTTCAACAGAAACTGGCAGATCTGCTACACTCGCTGAGCAATGTGGTCAGGTATGAACTGGAAGTGCATACATAAAGTAACATAAGTATGGTTGCTCAAAGTTCAGCTGCACCGTTTAACACGCAATATACTAAAGAGAAAAAGGCAAGAACACCTAACACATTAAATATTTTAGTTAATTCTAATCCTTCCACAATTTCTGCTCATGTGAAACACAGGAACAAAAGCTTTAGATCTAATAATAGGTGTATGCTGAAGTCAGCAAGCAACATTGTATATAACTGGAAGCAAAAATTGCCACAGTCTGTTGCAAGTATCTTTATCATGAACATAATCAAGACATACCACCAGATTAATTTGCAGTGGTCCTGCAAGTTGCTTCTGGATACAGGTTTACTCTTACATTTTTAACCAGTGTCAGTGCCAGCAAAGCTTTAATAGAAAGTAATGAATAACAAAGTTTTGTGTAAGAGTAGAAAAAACCAAAGTAAACAGTGGCCGTAGAACTTAAAAATCCATTTCATGTTAATAATCTAGTCTTCCTATTTATGATGTGACTAATGTGACTGCATGGGAGCTAGTTCAGACCATGTCATAACTCCCATTGAAGCTCTTTTTGTTGTACTTTTCTATGTACTACTCATTAATCAATTACTGGACTATATGCCAGCTCTTAAAATACTTGTATTTTCAAGTTCTTGGATAACAGTGTACATGTCATATGCTACAAAAGAGTGTAAATGTGCACACTTGGACAGGCAGAACACACAAAACATGACACCATATCATGCTTATGGTCACTTCCATTTTCAAAAAGGTACCAAAGCAGCAGGTATCATGTCTGTAAAGCACATTGCTTCTCTCCAACACTGCAAAAAGGCAGAAGTGCTACAGCCCAGCACAGCATTAAAGGCCACCTTTGGGCATTTAGATTTCAGTTCTTAATCCGCACCACTAACGTAACAGCATCAAGATTAATAATGTACTATATACTTACTTCAGCAACAAAACTAGAAAGATTTTAGAAATCCTGGATTTGACTGCTGTCAGTCAGCTGACATAGCAGAAAAATCCCAAACAATTTGTGGATCATAAGTGATCTTTACTTCAGAAAGTATTGGGAAATGCGTTAACTGAGTCTTGCTTTAGAAACAGTATGCAAAATTTTCTTCAAAGACAGCTGTTTCCTAAATTAATTTGGACCACTGCATACAGACATTTGTTTTGAAGTGGCTGAAACAGAGCCACATGTCAGGTGACACTGTATGGATCCTTCTGCAGTACAATACCGATAGAGGAAAAGAAGGATCTGAAAAGGAAGTAGGAAAATGTCAGGCTGCAAAGCTGGCATTTTCCCATCAAAACACAGTATTACCTATTTCTTCAGTAAATGTTCAGACTTCAAAAGCAGCAGCAACGCATACTATAAAGCATGAAATCAAACCACACAGCATGTGTTCCCCCCCCCCAAAAAAAATCCCTTGATTAAAGGGGGGATATTTACAAATAGCTTCAGAAGTCACCTGTATAGATCTTCTCCAGGATTTGCACATCCCGAGATAGGTGAAAGTAATGTAACAGTACCATTCTAAAACAAATGAAAAATTGAATTTATAAACTCTACTCTATGTACACAAGCATGTGACAACACACTGCCTGGTTTACTGCAAGTTTTAGACTGGATTACATTGCAATTGAAAACAAAGCTTCAAAAACACCAGAAGACTTGGAGCGTGGAGAGGGGAGCAAGTTAAAATACAATCCTCATTACATTCTGGGACTTGTTTGTGAAACTTAAATGGTCTTGATAATCTACGAGTCATGAAATTCCAGTCTTGATGTCCTTGACAAATAAAAAATGCCGGATTTTAAAGGACAAACTCAAGCATGTCATATTTAGTAAATATTTTAAGTAATACGTCTGTAATCTTTTTTGTTTCAGTAGTCTTGTTCTGACTGCATTACTATTAGCTGTTGCACTGATGAAACAACATTTGAAGATGACCTTCAAGGACTTGGTTTCAAATTAAACCATCAGGAACCCCGAGGGTAAAAGGGTTCAGTGGTTAAGATAGGTTTGAAATAATTTATTATAGAGAGTGCTAAAAAAATAAAGCTGAGCTGAACAGTCTCTGCAATAATAGTAACTGTTGCCTTTTATGCGTCTGAACAGACAGAAATCAGCAAAGACAGACCTTTAAGATTTATTTTAACTTTTTATATGTACTCTTGTTGATGTACAGAAGCTAAACTATTACGCTAGCATTACAACTTCTAGTTCAGGACTTCCTTTTCCCAAATGATCTGAATTCTATCATGGAAAGCAAGTAAACATGCTTTTCTTTTCTCCTACTGCAGACATTGAGCCAGAGCCCTGAATCCTTCTTATAGCAACAGAAGATTTTTTTAAATATAACTTTAACATTACAAATGTTGAACTCCATTTCAGCACTTCTCTCCTGCCCCCTCCTGTCACCCTGCCTAGTAATTCCATTTTGGGCTGCAAGGCTTGAGATGCATACAGGTCCTTCATCATCTTCACTTACAGCTCAAAGGACAGTTGTGACAAGAAACAATTTCTTCAGTTCTCCTCCTCCAACCATCCAGAACATTTTTTCCCCCAATGAGAAAAATGGCAATATGGAGGTCAAACCGCATCTGCATTCCCTTGAGAAGCCTGGATTTCGACCCACTGTTCCTTACCTTGGTGATTCAGGGAGATGCGGTTAGATGGTTCTTGGAAACCCGGTTCCACCAGATCCCGCCGACCATGAGCTGAAGTCTGATCTACATTGTCCTAAAAAGAGAGCAGCAGAATATCTTATCAAAATCAGGCATTCTGTGATTCCTATAAGCTACATTACACAAAGTCAAACCACCTATACAAAACAAGAAAAAACCCCTGCCATACCTCTGACAGGAGAAATCAGTGTCAGAGAAGGGGGGGGGGCAGATCATAGGGGGACGCAAGACTGTCACATTAATACCTGTGGCATGAATCCAGAACCAATGACTATGCTGTTGGTTCATCTGTACACGAGTTTGCATTTCAAACTGAGAAACAGTGACGTAAATGAACTTCCTAGTTTAACAAAAGTTTCTTACATCAAATTATGCGGAGGCTTGGGGCTTTGTTTTCTCTAATTCCAAGTCTGTGGCTTAGGGTTTTATAACTAATTAACTGGACTGAAACAGATTCAGTAGTGAACTACTAAACCTCAAGAGGAATCAGAAGTTCAGTTTAGATAAACATCCATGCCTCTGGATGCCAACCTGTTGTTTTTTTTCATACTAGAACTCTCACAAGATCAGGTTTCATGAAGTTTTAACACAAACTGAATTTGGCTCAGTCTAAAACACCACAGTTTCTCACAGATCTTGCCAAAGAAGACAACTAGGAGAAAGCGAGGCAATTGAAATATAAACAAGAATATAAGAAAAGCAAGATAAGTCACATTTTCGAAGTATGAGAAGGAGATTTAAAGCAGGTACATAGTTTTACAAAGTTGGTATACCTTTGTATATATCAGTTAAAGGTGGGTATGGAAAAGTGCATAAAGTTGACTGCATTGATATATCACCCACCATAAACTGCTGCAGTGATATACGTGACTATATACACAATCCTGCTGTGCCCAAAGTGTGGGATAAATACACAGTGGCATCACCCACATTTATGTCAAAACATAGGAACCACCTTCATGGCAAATGACATTGTAATTATGGCAGAGCAATAACATGCCCACAGTAAGTGGCAATTCAACTACGTGCAACCATGAACTCTCAGCCCAGCACTTCCAGTTTACAGAATATAAGCTAATACTCAAAAACATAATGGATGCAGTGTTTGGGGCTTAGAATTGCATATAGTTCTACAGTATATGAAATAAATTATATTATCTCTTCATCAGAGAGACTGTCTTAGCAAATACTTGAGCTTTGATTCAAGTACTCAAGCACCACTCTAGTGTCTTCACCATCAGGGATCAGTTCAAGACCCCACAGACATTTAGAAGACAAAAGCTGCCAACAGTGGTATGACTAAGGAAGGTTTTTATGAGTAAACAATATATGATAAGATAAATATGGCATCCATCTACGCCAGATACAACTGGGACCACTCAGACTTCTGCCTCCATATTGACTATCTCCACGTATTGCTCTTCACATTCTTCGCACTGGTTTTCAAAACACTGGCTGTTGTTTCATGAGCCACATCTCCCTTACCTCACAAGTTTTTGTAGTTGCTTCTTAGAAATCAAAGAAACCCCCCCTAACAACATCAGACCTTCTGTCAGCACAACTATCTTTGTTCTTACTTTCTTGAAACTGCAGTATTTCTTAGCTCTTTCACTGGAGCTAGCTGAACATGTATGACGAACAAGCAATTCATGAGGTCCTGTCTCCGCCAAATCCCTTGCAACTGCAGGGTATCACATTCCAACATTACTAGTGCTTTTGGAGCGCTAGTCATTCTCACTGGATATATCTCATTTTCTCTGGGACACCACACAGCCATCATTGACCTGGCTCACATCATCTCAATTTTAAATTTCAGGCAGGAAGTTTGGGACTTGGAACACAAGAAGGCAGCTGGAGAAAGGACATACAAAATTATGAGTCTGTTCCCCAGAAAATTAAGTGTAATTGATTCAAAGGTGCCAAGGGCAACAGGGAGGAGGAGATGCTTATCTAGGAAAATTTTCAGTCAAAACCTAAAGCTGAAGCTGATTGCTCTCAGTACAAAGGCTAAGAGGTGAGCGTCCCAGGCATGGAGAACTCAGCAGAAGATCCCTCCCTAGCAAAGAGCTTTTCTCTGTGCATTTCTCTCCATGCAATTCAACACGACAAATTTTTATGGGGTAGCTAAAACCCCAGAGATGCAGTTTAGCACTATCAGTTCCACTTCCCAGGAACAAGTCCCAGTGTCCAATGCATGGGTGCAGTTACATACTGCCTCTTGTCTGGGAAGAACAACAGGGCACCCCAAGAGAAATAAAAGCTGGAACAGGAAAAGTAACAAATAGCTTATTACTGGTTATCTAAATGTGTTTGCAGTTGCTCCAACACATACAAGTGCAAGGCAAGATTCATGCAGTGCTATGTATCAACAAAGGTGAAATGGGGCTGAGATGCATCATTTTACATTTGCATTTCCCACAGCAGTAACACATAAACACTTAACTGAAAAGACCTTATTTCAGGCTTACACCTGGCTCCAAGCCTGTAACTCTTAAATTAAACTGGATTTTATTTTTTTTTTTTAAGCTAGCAATTGTCAATAATTTACAGGAATAGCATACACCCTCTCTGGAATCACCTTACATCTGTATCAGAAGATGCTGAGAAACACAGGCCTCATGAAGTTAAGCCAAAGCCATGGTCAAAGTTTTCAGAAGCAGACATTATAGTGACTAATGACTGCTGGTTGCTGCCCTCATAAAGCTGATGCCCCTGACTATTTCGTTTGGTGCAAAAACCTGCTCAGAAGGTCCGGAGAGTTCTCCTTCTGCTTGAGCAAAGCAGGGAAACAAAGGTTTCCTCCGGACACTGAGGGCCAGCAAAACCCAGGTGCTAAAGCAAAGCAACAAGCCGTGCATAAACAAAGCCACACCTGTTACAGCAATGCAGGCAGTGGAGGGGAAAAGGTAAGGGCGGTGTGGTTTAAAGAGCTAGGGGTAGTTTCACATGACCCTCCAGAATCTGTTTGTGTCCGTTGTGCACAGACAAACACTGGCACTCGGCCAGATGCAGCTGAGATCAGACACTGGAACAAGGTTAAAAGAAGAAAGGGGAGGGGGGCAGGAAATAAAGTTATATAATTGCTCTGTGCCAGCAGCCTTGTTGTTGGGCTCCATCTCAAGGCTGAGGTCATGGCCCTCAGCAAGGTGGGCACCTGCTTTGATCTATCATCATCCCTCCTGTCGTGACTGAAACCAAGCTCGAAGTCATTTGTTTGCTTCATGGTTTAATCCCCAGCTCTCCCTCCTTTTCCAATAAATGCTCTCAATATGAAATTAAAGCATGTTACTTAACTTACTGGACCATCCAGCTTTTGTAGTATTTTTAGAAGCTAACTGAGCATTAGCCCTCCCTGACTTGTTTGCATGTACTATTTTCTCCGTCAGTCAGCATCTGCAACCAAGGATGATTTAATCAAGTGACTAGTAAGAGTGCTAGAAGGATCTGAAGCAGGGTTTATTTTTCACAGAGTCCTTTAAAGTATTAGGATTTCATATAGCCAAACACACCATCATTACAGGTCACACTATGGTGTCCTTTTGCAAACCCATATTGCACTACACAAGAGGTGACATGCTTACATCGCATTAAGAGCCAAAGTCCACCCATAAGCAGTGTTATCTCTACCTATCAGTAACCAGGACAATCTGGATTTATTTTTCAATCTATAACCAAGCCTTTCAAGTTGCACTCCCTCAACTATGACATATGCTTGGTGCTGTTTGTGCTAGCACGATAAGCATTTCAGTTATCAAAGAAAACATTAAATCTTATTTTTAATCAGTGAATCAGATAGTCATATACTACAGCAGCTCCACTGTCTGCACACGTGTTCTTAAATCACTTCTTCAGCTCCAAGTGTTACTGTTCCCACCTGCAGGTTAGCTCAGAAGAGTATTTATCAGTATGAGACAGTGTTATTAGGCTGACCAGTGTGTTGCTACTACTCTACTGCTGCTTCTCTCATCCTAATTCATTCAGCAAAGGTTATCTAGTCAGTCATTCAGGATAATCTTATGGGTAAATAGTGCCTAGAGAAGGGAGGAAGCAGATTCGAAAGCACAAATAATAAAGTATCATCTGTATTTCCCTTCTCCCTTGTTCTTTGCAAAGAAAGGGGCCTAACATTAGCAGAGACTGAGCAGCTTTCTTGAGAAGTCTGGAAATCCCCTGTTACTGAAGGCTTCAACTTTTTCTAACTTCAGCAGTCACTGGAAGTTTACGAGATGAAGAAAGGCTACAAGTGGCAGAACAGCTTCTCGGAAGCTCCTGGGAGCATGGCCAGACTGAGGATGTCCAGACCACCAAGACGACAGTCCCTGGTTTTGGATTTACTGTAGCTGTCTGCAAACCCACACTGCCGTGCTCCTGAACAAAAGGTTCAATTGAGCAAGAGTCACGCGTACTCATGCCAGCAGTCCCACAGCGACAAATTAAGATCATGACATACTTCTGATGTTTGTACACTGTCCAGCACAACAGAAAGTAAAGTCAGACGTGCTGACGGGTCTCACCGTGGTTTAGGAGACTATCAAGGCAGATACACCTCTGTTTGCACAGAGGCACTCCTGCCTTGCCTGCCCACTTGGCAGAGCTCATTCACCACACCAAGGTAGAGGTCTTAAAACTAGTTGAGCGTAAAGAGAAAATTAGCCAAGTCATTGTTTGAACCACCTTAGCTTTACTCTGTTCAGGCAACTTGTGTAAAGCAAAATGAAGTACTTCATGCTAGTACAGACAAAGGAAGCTATTGCAGAGTGTTCAAGTGTAAGTGGTTTCCAAAAAAGGCAAACACAAAAATTCACTGAAGAAGTGTCCACCAAGGGCTGTGAAAAAGCAGACACAGCTCCAGGCTTCTGGAGAAGAAAGGGGATACTTGAAGAAATTATACTCTCTCTTTGTATCTGCAACTTGTTGCTTTTAGAGGAAAGAGACAGAGATAGAGGAACATTTCTTTATCTGACCCAGTAGCATAATTCTTAACATGCTCCTGGAGTTTCCTTAGGCAATAAACAGATTAGGCTGCAATTTCTTCTGAGGACTGGTTTATAAGATTCCTCACTTTCCAAACAAACTACTATTTGCATTTAGGTAAAGTAACTTCCTGCACTGTTTTTTAAGCTCTGCACTGCTTTCTAAGCTATGCCACTTCTTTATACCATGGTTTTGCGGCTTACTAGAAGCATCAAATGTACAAGGAGGATAGTAGACTCAATTATGCTAAGTGCTGAATAGCCAGCTATTCATCTAAATAAACTGTCCTATAGCTTACTGGTATCCACAAGCATCTACAGAGTTTCTGTTCACTCAGTTTTACTCTTAGCCCTGTGAAGCATTTACAAGAATAAATCCAACTGACAGATCCAAACCTAGGTTCAAGTTCTAATCCAAACTCCACAGTCCAGATCAATTAGCAATGCATGTGATTCTCCTTTCTTAAAAATACAGCAGCACAGTCCCCTACCAGACAGATGTTTGGTACAGCATATTTTCAGCAAGCTGACATCCCGGAGTTTGAGGACATATGTCAAAAGCGAAGAGCAAGGCTCTTGGGTTTGTCCAAAGTCACTTCTTTGCAGATGATTTCAACTCTATTCAAACACAGTTTGTATGTTTTACTGTTTTCTGCAAGAGTGCTTAACATCTCATAGAAATAAAGAAAAAAGAAGCTTTGCACACTAGGCAAAAAACTTTAAAGTGCATTCTCAGACAACCCACATATTACATAATTAAAGACCTGTAACCTGGTTTCCTGCCTCTTAACTATAGTCATTTGACTAGGTAAGAGCCAAGTGAAAGGCTCAGTAAGTCAACAGAGTAACTGTGAACCTAGAATTTTAGCATTCCCATTGCTAAGAGAGCTTGTACAAACAAGGGCTTAAAATAAAGCCACTTAGCTTTGTCAAAAGCTGGGCTCTCTCTCCTGAAGTAGCAAAGCCACTAACTGCAGGAATCCTTCTGTTTTTACAGTACTGGCTGTCAAGACTAGGAGCAATAACCCTAGAGACCAAGAACAAACAAGCCCAGCTCAGGATTACAGAAGAAGCAAAGGCAGCAGTACATTCCTCCCGACACGCAGCAGCACCTCTGATCCTTGGTGCCGCAAATCACTGCAGCAAATCACTGAAAACCTGGCACGGCGCAGACTTACTGTGATCCAAACATTCATACAACCCTCAGCAGACTTACTAGCCCACCATGCAACATATACAATAGCTACAAGAAACACAGCAGACCAGGAATTAGCAAAGAAAGAAGGAAAATGAGACTGATAGACAAGACAGACCTGCGTCCATGGTCCATGTCACTGCAATGGCAGGGAATTTGTTAAATGAATCACAGGAATTATATTACACCCCATGATACAGGGGAAGGCAGAAAGGCTTGTCAGTCTGACCTTGGAGGAATTTCTCTCCCGACCCCCTCTGGGCTTCAGTAACCCACTGACCGTAAGTCGTTCAATTCAGCAAAAAATTGGGAGTTTGGACCCTGTTATTGACACTGAAACCCCAAGTCAGTGAAGTATTTCTTTCTAAAAGCCATGGGCTGACATAGTTATAGAAGATACTGCTATAGCTGAGCTAGAAAGTTATTTTTCTGAAGGTGCTTCAGATTTATTTTAGGAGTCCGGTTATGTGACTTGTCACTACCTGCATTGCAACTGCTACCAGGGCACACCAAAAACTACTCTTACTACTAGCTTCTTCCTGTCCTCCCCCCAACTCCAAGTATCTCTTTGCCCTCCAGAAAATAAACAAATCAATTAATCAAATAGTTAATGTAGTTTAGCAAGAGCTGGACCACGATTAGCAAGCTCCAACAGTATCTGGTAGGAGCAGTTTATTAATAAAAGGTTTTTCTCCAGTAAGGCAGGAGTGAGCATACCACATTAGCTGACAGCTCCAGCAATGCACTTTTACAGCGCACACACACAGGCTAACATTACAGATTCAGCTTCTCTAGGCTGGTCTTTGCAAAACTGGCATTAACAGGATTTTCAACACTCCTGGACCCAAACTTTGGCAATAACGACATCAAAATAAATTTCTCTCCCTAGATGCAGTCCTCTCGTAGTAGAAACTAACTGCTTCTGCAAGAATTGAGCTGTCTCCCAGTACTTTGCACAAGAAAATGGATAGTATGTTCCACACTGTGCACTTTTTGGACCAGACTACCATTTATTATGGGAGAAGAAAATTCAATGCATCATGGTTGCTGTCTTTTAATTAGCTAGCAAGGAGGGAATCCAACTGACAGGCTTAGAAATGCTAAGAGCTTTGTTCTATTTTTAATGAGACTAAAACCACTGGGTCTGTTAGAGACAGTTTACATAGTTTACAGCTAAAATAAAGTCCTGAGATACAGAAAAGAAACAATTGCACAAAGTTCTCAGTGAAAGCAATCACTCCTTAGAGGTGTCTTCATCTATAAAGTACTTACAAAAATGAAGCACTTACTTACTGATAAAGTATTCTCTTGCGTCCTTTTTTTAAAAACAAACTAGGTTCCTTTTCATTTCTAACAAAACACCACTGAATAAGTGAAGTTTATATTAGGAAATTCTTCGCAGCAGAAAAATCACATGCTTACATAAAATTTTTGTTTCTTCTGCTGGTACCTATAGATCCTGATGTGTCTTTAGCTTTTCAGTGATAAATTGCATCATTCTCTTATCAAAGAATTGAGACTTAAGAGACTATACTACTTAAATCGACCTAAAGGCACAAGTTCATACATGTTAACTACCATACTGAATGCTGCTCACGAAATCTCAGGCAGTAATGCAACCCATAACAATGTGTTGTTGCTCATAAAACCTTTAGCCTATTCAAGAATCTTTACCAGGGTCACTTTCTATGTTTTGTCCAAGTTTCTTAAGTGTATGTTCTTCATCAGAAAGAGGAAAAGAAATACAATGGTAATATTTGTGCCCTGGTGCTATGGAAAATTTCAGCATGTCACACACTTGCTAACACACCTGTCCAGTCTGAGAAAGTGTCTTCAAAATTATTTTCTTTTACCTTATGTTTAAAAAAAAAATAAAATAATCTCCATATATGCTTTCAGGGGAAGCTGTAACACAGAAAGAAGGTATAGGATATTTGATCCTTTTCAATGCACTGCCCTCCCCATGCTCAGACCTGTGAAATACAAGGTAGCTCATCTGTTCTACTTGGCATCAAATCTACTAGAGCTTCGGTTGTAGCAGCGCTGCTGACCAGCTGCTTCACGGAACACTGGCTTTGGGAGTCAGGTGTTGACAGCATCCTTGCACCACGTGGACAGGAGATGTTCTGCAAAATGCCTTGGACAGTTTGTCCCAGTACAAGCTAATGATGCCCTGAATTAACCTTGGAAGGCTCAACGCTTGAAATGATGAGCTGGTGGACTCTGGATCTGGCACTGCAGCAAAAAATTTCTGTGTCTCAGGCCAGGGGAGGGAGGAGAGAAGGGAAGATGCCACCTGGGTTGAAGGAACCACCATTTCCATCCAAGTGCATTCTCTTCAGGAATTTATATTCAAATATCTATGCTTTGGGAAGCAGCAACCACAGCCAGATAACCTAAATTTAAGTGTACGTATCCTCATAGCTAGGCAGCCCTGAAAACTCAAGACAGATGAAACTGTAACAAAGGAATGAAAGTAGTATGAAATACAGAGCAAAGGAATTTACGCCATCTGAATGTGGGTCTGCTCTCTTACAGGCAATACTTCTGTCTTCTTGATGGTTCAGGTTCAAAGCAAGAGTTTGAACATGCCAAGAGATGAAGATAGCTATCCACAGCCCTTGACAGAGCTGATAAAATGATAAACCTCTTGTAGGGCAGGGCCTCCGTACCACAGAGACCTTTAAAATTTACTGGAAGCCAGCAAGCAAAGTAACATTCACACGCTAATGAAATTGTTCTTCATACTGAAACTCTGATGAATTTAAAGTGTCATGTTGAACAAATTCATACAAGACTATTTTGCTATCCTTACTTCAACTATCAGCAACATGGACCTTCTCACTCTACTTTCTAGTCAATTTTCTCAATTGCTGTAATTTAGGGTGTGCTTGGTACCCCTCCCCTCCTTCCAAAGAGTGATCCTTGGCATTAGATAAGGAATTAACTAGGTCTAGAAATGTCTGTCCCATCTGATCAAACCTATGATCCTAATTATATTGATCACACACCTTTCTGCTTAGATAAAGAACCATTTGCCTCTTATATGGTGCAGTTTGCCCCAGAACTCATTGCCTACCTCAGACAAGAGCATTTATATTTCAGGTGACATACTCTCAGTTAGATACAGAAGTCTTTACACAGTTCCAAAACAACAAGCCTTACCAAAAAGATATTTCAGAATCTCAGACATGGGGTAAAGATTTATACACTTCAGCTGACTGCTCTCTACCCTGCTCAAACCCCACAGAAATCAGACACATCTCTAAAGCACAATAATCATGTCTTTTCACGATTAATAACCCAGCATCAGATCACATATTGAAACAGAATGCTGTGCTCTCCCCTAACCAAACAGCAGGGTTACACTCAGTGCAAACGAGTAATGTAATTTATGCAAAAGAAATTACGGAGTCTAAGAACAGTCTACAATATATGGGTACTTAAAAAAAAAAAGTTCTTTTTTACTGCTTACATTCAAATAACGCGTTACTTTGCAAGCCCTCAGAAAAAAATAACCAACAAACCCCACACCTTTACCAAGAAAACAAGATGCCTGTATGTGTACATTTCTTTCTTTAATCATTTCTGAATCTCATTTGACCTTTGCAGTTTTAAGAAAGTCACATACATCACTGCACCTTTCACAGTGATGGTCAAAACAGTTTTCCTGAAAAAAGTCTCACAGTGATGCTCTATTAGACCTTGTAAAGTCATCATCCCCAAGTCTTTGCACACAATGATTGAATAAAATTTCTAATACAAATGATGCTGCAGTTTGCACTATAGAAATACCTACACACAAGTTGTTGATTCATAACAGTTGGAAAGAAAACAAAACGAAGATTAAGATAAGACTAACTACAGGAGTCATCCTTAATATTTCAGGGTGACACTGTCTTATTCCCATTTCTCAAAATGAAAGGAACTTGCAGGGCTCAGTATTGAGTTCAATCCTGTTTAATATTGTTATTCATGAAGGGATCGAGGGCACCCTTAGTAAGTTCGTGAATGACACCAAGTTGGGTGGGAATGCTGATCTGCTGGAGGATGGGAAGGCTCTGCAGAGGGATCCGAACAGTCTGGATAGATGGGGCAAGACCAACAGTGTGAGGTTCAACAAATCCAAATGCTGGGTCCTGCACCTGGGCCACAACAACCTCATGCAGTCCTATAGGCTGGGGGAAGAGTGGCTGGAAAGCAGCCCAGCAGAAAAGGACCTGGGGGTGCTGTTTGAGAGCTGGCTAAATATGAGCCAGCAGTTGCCCAGGTGGCCAAGGCCAATGGCATCCTGACTTCTATCAAAAATAGGCCAGCAGAACCAGGGCAGTAACTGTTCCCCCTGTACTCAGCCACTGATGAAGATGTACCTTGAGTCCTGTGGATAGTTCTGGGCCTCTCACTGCAAGGAGGACACTGAGGTTCTGGAGCAAGTCCAGAGAAGGGCAACAAAGCTGGTGAAGGTGTGGAGAGTAAGTCATATGATGAGTGGCTGTGGGAGCCTGGGGGTGTTTAGCCTGGAGAAAGGAAGGTTCAGGGGAGACCTGACCGCTCTCTACAACTGCCAGAAAGGAGGTTGTAGCCAAGTGGGGGGTCAGGCTCTTCACACAACCAACCAGCAACAGGATAAGAGGACATAGCCTCAAGCTGCACCAGCAAAGGTTCAGGGTGGACATCAGAAGGAATTTCTGGGGTTGTTAAACATTGGAACAGACTGCCCAGGGATGTGGTTGAGTCACTATCCCTGGAGCTGTTCAAGAAACAACTGGGCGTGGCACTTAATTGACAAGGTCAAACATTGGACTTGACCTTGGAGGTCTTTTCCAACTTAATGATTCTGTGAATTTCTACATCTTCAGAGTCTTTAGAAAAAGAATTAATTAGTTTGACTGTAGTAAAATCCCAGCACCTCAAAGTTGCTTTTTAGCCTGAGAACTTCTCTCAGTGGTCTGCATACTTTATCTCTCTCTGTCTTAATTTTCAAAAATCTAGGTACAGTATAAAATATGCTTAATTGTTACACTTTTTGCAGTATTAATAAAAATACATATTTATATCTATCTCAAGGTAGCGGCTGCCACGTTATCCTTTCCTTAAGGAAAGGGAGCTAATTGTAAGTAGCTCTACCAGTTATCCTGCATTAAGAAGATGGCTTTATCAGAAAATCTTTATTGACTTAACATACTCTGAAGGAAGAAAATTCACAAAAGATCAGCAATTTGCATTTAAATAGTAATAAATTACATGTAAAATTGCAAGCTGTCCCAGGAAAACACAATATAAAGTGTAATCTTTAGTTTTTGCAGAAACTGGCACATCAAAAGCAAGCATGTCAAACTCCTCTTCATGCTTGGAAGGTTTTCTTTTTGTTTCGTTCTGCTTTAGTGTTGTTTACAGTATAACTGTGTTAAGTGACCTCTTATTTTGTACAACTGCTCCCCACCTCTTGCTAATGCCTACTGGACACATCCAAGGAAGTTACCCACAGCACGTCAGAACATACGCTGCAGCGCTTCAACATAGTCAGCAGCAGCTGCTTTAGTTCTTCACAAAGCCTCTGAGGCTACATTAAAGCCTCAACAGATCAAAGGGGTTTCATAACTACCAGCATGCTACTGGAGGAAGGTCTGATGTGCCAAACATTGCCAAGGCAGCACTTGAAACAAAACAAGCAAACCACCTCAAACGAGACCTGCCCAGGTACAGGGTCTCCAAACAAGGAGAGATTTGAACAGAGATTGCAAAGCTGGTCACCAGACCATGAGAAAATTTCTGCAAATGAATTTCTACTGTTCCCTCCGAGAAAAGGTGAGATGCAATCGGATGAGTTGTGTTCAATTGGTATTGAAGTGGCTTTCAAACACCTTTCTTTCTCTTCCATGAAACCACTGCTGAAGTCTAGGGAGGGGAAGTGACTTGTTTACCTTGCACTTCAAGGGGCTGGCAGCTTGCACATGAGCAGCTACCACACTTCAGCTGAGATGGTGATTAACTCCAGCATTCAGGGTGGTACCTTTTACAGCACAATCAGTATTTACTGTACTACTTCCTCTAGTTTTGAGCTATTCTTTCTAATCCAAAAATGCAGATCTATGAAATAAAGGTAGTGGAAAAGATTCCTGCTGAGATTAAAGTCAAACTAGAGATCAAAAAAGGAGGAAAAGAGGAAAAACTTTGAATTAAGCTTCAGAAGCAAGCTGTGGGTGAGAGGAACAAGCCACCTTCTGGATACAGATGAACAGAAGACCATTCATTTAGCCAAAACAAGAAAATTAACTGTGCAGATTACCTGGGAGCTCCTTAGCACACTGCAATGCTGACAGCATGTGTGTAGTCTTACATCCTAATACTACATGTTATTGTGTCAATATCCCTGTTCCAGAAGATGCTAGTAGGACAGCCAATACGAAGTTTCTGGTCTTGTGGGTTTGGGTTTATTTTAATCTTCAGGGCAAAGTCATATTTTAAAAGATACACTGTCAGAAAACTATTTTTCCAACTTTCTCCCATCCAGCATAGCAGTTATGGTTTGTGACTAAACCATCCAGGCAATTCATGTTCAACAGCCATCAGCTTGTCATAACTTTGAGGACATAAAGGACTCCAGAAAAAAACAAGATTGCAAGAGGTGCCTTTTTAGGAACATCTTTAGTACGCTTAGTTATCTCTTTTGCCCCTGTCAGGAAAAAAAAATATATATATATATTCCATGCAGAAATTTCACCAGCAAACATGTAGGAAGGAATTTTTTCCATCAAACTTGCAACACACTGACCATACTTCTGTATGGTCAGAAGTAGAGAAACAGTCCCTCTGAAGTCTTAATTCACATTCACCTTAGAGAACAGGCTCTACAAATGCTTCCAGTTACAAAACACTCAAGGTGACTCCCTCAAATATTGACACTAATATCTGGTTTTAAAAATTTCTTGAGTCTGTCATGAATTCAAAAAGGAAAAAAAAAATCACGTAAGTTGAGTGTGCATGTGTGGGTGGGTAAACATGTTTTAAGTCACTTTAATAAATGGATATTTATTTATGTATGTAATGTGTATGTTACATACAATCCTAGAGTTACCTTCTACAGAAATCTTTTCAACTGGCAAGAGGTCATGGCAGTGTGGCCATGGCTTGCCCAGTGCTTCCTGCTTCCCTGCTAGTCAAGGAAGAATGAGCCCAAGAGAAGGGCTCTGGAAGAAGGAAGATATGCAGAGAGGGAACAGGGTAAGAGCACACAGAAGGATTGTGAAGAACTGAAGGACTTCACTCAACCAGGTGGCAGAAGATCCAGAGACCACAGAGGCTGATTAGGAAAAAGAACCCACGGAGGTGGGCTAGCCCCAGATACAATCAGCTGTCTTCTGACATCATCCTTGCCAAGATGTCCTCCAGAAAAAGCCAGCTATTTCCTTCCGGAAGGGCCAGAATATCTTCTCCCAAGCTCCCCTAGGCAGTACCCTCCATCAGCTGGCACACAACCATTCAAGGAAATCCTGAGGGGTCAGGTCTGCCAGAGTGGTGGAGGAGATAGAAAACCCACAGGCTTTTAGGAAAGGGAGGTGTTAGCCTTTCCAGGTTAGCCATGAACTCTTTACAATCAATAGAACAGTTCATGCATTTGAAGGCTTGTGTCAGCCCTTCCTTCCTGACCCCCATTGTCTCTTTGCTCTCCAGGCACATGGATGATATCTCTTCTGCAATGGGCTCACAGTGGAAAGGGAAAGATATGGTCATGACTCTCCTAGTGCCTCGTGCCCAACCCCACCAAATGACTCTGAGCCAGGGGCACTTGTGACCAAAGGATAGAATCATCAGTCGGATCTGAGGGTGGAAGCTCATAAGCCACTTAGCAAGGGGGACCTTCCCCATATTGCCCCAAGGACAGTCCTGGGGCGATATGGCTGGCAGTGAGTCCTCAGAGAAGGCAGCATGGGAGGTAGTCCATTTGGATGCAAACCTTGTAAGAGAGAGTAGACATCAGGGAAGGCAGGAGAGTGCCACAACAGGAGACTGAGTACCAGCAGCCTGGCTGGGTAGCCACAAAGGACAGAAGTGGGCCAGGAAACACCTGGACTACTAGCACCCCTAGGCTCTCCTTTGGTTCTGTCACACTGGTAAGTCCCTCATTTTCCACATCAATACTTCTATCCAAAAGAGGCACCCATCATCTTTAAGAAGAAAAGTTCAGAATACCTGTCTTGCCTAGGCCAAACAAGTCCATTTTTGCAGCCAGGTACATGGGATGGGGAGAGAAAAATCAGCTAAACCACATTCCTGACCCGCCCACGAGCAAACAGTGCAATTCCAGCTGCAGCCAGCACTGGACACTACAAAGATTTCTGGAGTGGGTTCAAGATAACGTCACATCACAAGTGATCAGTGAGCCAGCCAGGGAAGCATTCTGCTGCTTGACCAACAAGCAAAGACAACTTGTGGATGAAGAAGAACCCGTTGGGGAGGAAGAGGTTGATGGCAGAGGAGATGATGGTAATGACCAAGCAAAGGGAGCAAGATTACTAGCAAAATAACAGTCCTGGACTATGGGAAAGCAGATTTTTGGCTTGTTTAAAGATCTGCTTGCAAGGTTCCCATGGCAGACTGCTCTGAAGGACCAAGGTGCCCAAGGCAACAATCTGATCTTGAAGGACAACCTCCTCAAACCTCAAAACCAGTCCATTTTGGTGTGCAGAAAGTCACAAGGGAATGGCAGAAAGATAAGCTGAATGGACAGGCAACTTCTGTGTCAGCTCAAATGCCATAATGCAAAGAAGGTCAAAGCAGGAAGAGGTTATGCAGAAAGAATATGGAGAGAAGTGCCCATGAAGAAGAGTTGGAGCAAGCAAATGAAGACAAGAAAAAACAAGGAATGCTTATATAGGCAAGCAAGGACAAAAGGATGGCTAATATTAGTCTAGTTCGTCCTCAGTTGTGCACGGGACCCAGCAGCTAAGGACACAAAAGATGAGTGATGTCTTTGCCTCAGTTTTTCCTAGTAAAGTTCATCTTCAGGTCTCCCAGTTTTTTGAGCACAGTGTCAGCATCTGGAGGACTGAACCATTACTCACGGCAAAGTTATGGATCAGACAAGCTAACTGAACCAAGTCCCTAGGACCAGATGGAATGCCTCAGAAGGTGCTAAGGAAGCTAGCCAATACCACTGAGAGGCTACTTCAAAAGAGTAAGTCACTGATGAAAGGATCATCCTGGTGAGTGCAGAGGCAAAAAAACATATTCCTCTTCAAAACAGGAGAGGCTGACAATATGAAGAACCAGAAGCTGGTCAACCTTGCCTGGTTTCTGTCAAGATTATGAAGCAAGTCCTCCTGGAAGTCACTGCCAGGAACACAGAAGATAAAAAAAAGGAATTGGTAAATCTACGCTGGCTGTTTCAAAAAACAAGTCACACCTGACATTTCAGCTCACAATTTTATACCATTTATATTATCTCTCAAGAATTCAAAACACATAGATCATGGATCATTGCGCTGCCTTTTGGTTTCTTCATCAAGCTGCACATTCTAGGTTCTTCAAATATATAGTTAAAATTTTACAATACTAGACAATCTTGTGGGATTTTCAGAACATCCATTTTCATTAGAAAAGTAGACACCTCATTTGTACTTCGCACAGCCCAAAGCAATCTGCCTCAGATATAGCTGAAGACTGTAGAAAAGTCAACTGCAAACTTGAGAAGGACCGACTGCAACAGCATAAAATTCATCAAAAATACTTCTTTGCCTCCACTGAAGCATCAGTTTTACAAAACCCACGTGAGCTGAAATAATGGCCTGTCACTCTCCTACACTAATAGGTTCAAGAACTTCTTCAAGAAAGGTGCCAACACCACTTTGTCAGAAACCCCCTCCTGAACTGTGCAGAAGTATTCAGTATTCTGGGGAACTTGCCAGCTGACAGTATTTACTGTATGACTAATATGCATTAATGAAGCACAAATGGACAACTATTTACTTGTGCTAATAACTAAAGCGCTTTATTAGAGCTAAGGCCTCTAGCATGAAGGGTTGCCAGGTTCCCCACTTGCCAAAGTTATGTCAAAAAATGGAGCCAGTGTGTAAGACATCAAGAGCTACAGCCAGTGTGTAGTAGAGTCTTAAGTCATTGTTTAACATTCAGCTTGCAAAGGACCAGCATGCTCCAAAACCACTGGCTGTTTCCGTGGGCTTGTCTTTTCATTGTAGAGGCTAGAATTTCAAGTATGCACACTGGTCGTACCAGTGCGCAGACCAGAGCTATCTTAAAATAGCAGTAAAGCCTGAGAGCTTTGCTGGACATTTGTGTTCTACTTTTGATTGCTTGTTGTTCTTTCAAAACCAGAAAGAAAAACACTGTATCTTAATGCCTCAGATTAAAATATCAATACTATCTAGCATGAAAGGCCATTAATACCAATAATCTGGCCCTCTCTTCATGAAGGATTCCTGAAAGCCGATCAATTCGGTAAAATTCCCTCCTGAAAAAGCAAAGTCAATCACACAAGAACAAAGCCCTTGCTCTGTGTAGTACTCTCCATCCCACATCTCCATGAAGGGAACATACCTGAACAATATGAATGAAAGATACACCTGAAAAGCAGCAGAGTTCTATGGGAACTTAGGGAGAACTGTTAAAAAGGAGTGTTTCAGACTGCCTTACATTAGAAACTGAAAGAAAAATTCTTAAAGGATGCAAAAGTAGCAGGTAAAGACCATTTTCAATCATAGCTAGTAATAGGTGAACCTGATATGTTCATCCCTAACTTTACAAGGTAAGTGGCCTGTCCAGCACCAAGGCCACAGTGAGTTCATGCTATCCATTCTTCTTTGAATCAGCTTCAGTTCAGGACTCGCTGCAGCATTAGGAATGGAAAGTCTGCAACTGTAGAAACAAACAAAATGATCCCTGCCATGAGACATCACATAAACAATAAAGTTTTGAAACTGTACCCACAGCTTCTTTTTAGAAGCCGAAAAATTCTCCTCTCAGAGTTGATCATACAAACAGCTTCATGCAGAATCACAGGATTTTGACTGTGGGGTGGTACTTTGGAAGAGTTCCCTCCCCCCCTTTTTAACTTTAAAAAAAGGACTTAAATAAGTGCTTATGAAATATTGTCCTTCCTTTGATCAAACAGATTCCCTTTAGGCTATGTAAGGCAAGAAAATGTACTGAGCATAACTTTATGCAAGGTCTGTATCTAGATACATTTCTTGGAAATACTTAAATATAAGACAATATTATATCATTGGTCTCTTCCAAGGATAGAAAAGGCCTTTCTGAGCCAACAGGCATGGAAAACAGCACTAAGAATTTTCCAAGTCACAGTACTTCCTTGAAAAGTGACAGCTCCAAATGCACAGCAATCTTATCTTCCTCTTTGAAAAACAAAATCATCTCCACTGATTATTATTTACTCATATGTAGAGCACAGAACATCTGTAGAAGGAAGGTTCATTAAACCCCCCCAACTATCACTAACATAATTCCAGTTGATTACAACAAAGGCAATTTAAAAAAAAATGCTTTCATTCCCTTGTATTTCAGGTTTCTACTCTGTTATGTTTACACAGACATTTGAAGTATGAAGCTGTCTTAAGATTGGTACATCAACTTCTCTTTTAAGTTAGAGCTGTTACTAACATGAAAACATTTGTAATTCTCCAAAATAACCAGTTGGTAAACAGCTTGTCAAAAATTTACTCATTTGGAAAAGATCACATTCATTAAAAAAAATATACAGGATTTCATTTGGTGCTATAGCCTGCTAAGCTGATTGTTACCATTGCTTCAGAATGTTCTCATGAAGTTCTGTGAGAAAACACCAGAAACTGGTCTGGTTTTATCAACATGGATGTTTTTATAATTTGGAAATGACATCTTAAAAGTTGCATACAAGAACCTAAAGAGACACATTGCTTTTGATTTTCATAGGATCACTGAATGATTGGTGTTGGAAGAGATCTCGAATTCACTTGGTTCAACTCCCTGCTCAAGCAGAGCCACCTACAGCCAGTTGCCTGAGACCATGTCTGGATGGCTTTGGATTGAGATTCTACTCCCTCTCTGGGCAACCTGTGAGTTCTCAGTCACCCTCACAGTGGAAGAGTGTTGCCCAGTGTTCAGAGAGAACCTTCTGTGTTTCAGATTGTGTTCATTGCCTCTGGTCACCACGGAAAAGAGCCTGGCTCCATTCTCTTTGCACCCTCCTTTCAGGTACTTTTATATATATATATATATATATTCATAAGATCGCCCTCAACTTTCTCTGAAGTATAAAAGCAATAAACTGCAGATTTAAAGACGTATGAAAAATAGAGCTAAATCAAGAGACTGCTTGGATGTCATGACATGACAAGACTAAATGATAGGTTCAGTCTAGTGTTCAAGCATGAAACCATTAACAGAAAGATGCAAAATAAGCTTCTTACTTACTCACTTGATTTGAAACACCTATGTTGTTTCCTGACCACTGTTAGTAGTAACACAAGTAGCAAATGCTATGATTGACTAATAGAACGCTTTGAGTCCCTTTTTTTTTTTTTTGTGGCTTGAAAAAGCTCATGTAATTGAAAAATGTGGACCCAGCCACTTGAAATTTCTTGCTTGCATTCACCTTCATAAAAAGACTTCATGTTTTGCCAACCAACTCCCGTGTAAATTGGAATACAAAGGCAGAAGTGCAAACTGGTAAGTACAGGCTTTCAGTTGGAAATGTAGAAAGGTAAACTGGTACAGCAAAAAAAAAATAATTGATGTGTATTTTTTGTAAGAAGGGAAACCATAATCAGTTGGATATAAGCTTAGTGTAAGATACAAATTTCTTTTACATTATTTTGCTTCATATAAAATAATCTGATGATATATCTTAGTGGTGGCAAGTACACTTCCAATGGCCTCTTTAAGAGGTAAGCACTACAATTTTATTTCAATGTTAGTGAAAACAACTGCTTTTGGGACAAGTTTTTAAACAGATTTCTTTCCAAGAAAAATAGAGGCTAGAAATCTAGCTTTAGTTAATCTTCAACGAAAACCTACCAAGCAGCATCAACTCTATCTGTAAAAAACATTTGCAGTCTGTACTCAGGGAGACAGATTTCATAACTTCATATTGGAGGCAACATGTCTTGTAAAAACATTCACTAATGTTCTCGCTGCTTTGTACTTTCTGTCTGCTCCAGTCCATCAACCCTCTACACCATATACATGTAAACTGTTAAAACAAGAGCATCGTCAATAAAAGATCTGTTGACTGACACCATATTTCACAAATCTGATGACTTTCTGCATTGGCAGTAGCAACATTTCAGCTTTTCTTTATGCAATATGTAGAAGAATGATGCAATGCAATAATGCATCTGGTGTTTTTTCACTCAGCTATGCCCAAGGACTTTGAAAGACTGCCTGCACACTCTGGTCCTTCCATATTGTCCTCTTAGCACGAAAAACCCAAACTCTGCGACAAATTCTATGCAAGCAGAACACTTGTATGTTTAAGCCTAATAAGACTAAATTAAGGTACTGTTTATTTTGAATCTTGAAAATCATGTATTGGGTTTGCAAGACAAGGCTGTGGCGGGAGGGGGGGGGGCTACAGGAGTGGCTTCTGTAAGCAGCTGCCAGAAACTTGCCCCATGTCCGGCAGAGCCATCGTCAGCCATCCGTAAAACAGACCCACCACTGGCCAAGGCCAAGGCCATGAGCAACAGTGGCAGTACCTCCCTTGGGGCAGGGAGTCCTTCACTGGATGATTGACACTGGATTTAAGAGGGAGAAAAATCCATTCAGTTGTGCCTGGGTTCCAGCCAGGGCAGGGTTAATTTTCTGCAGTAGGAGGGAGGAGACACGGCTAGGACCTGGAAGTTACTCTATTTCACCTCATGTCAGTTGCTGGGGGTGAGGGAAAGGGACTCTTCCCAGGAGAAGGGGCATCAGGCTCCTTGAGCATTTTGCATGTGAATCATTCTCTCTTTCATACACTTTTATTGTTAAAATTGTTGCTGTTACCTTAATTTTCTTATCTCACTGCTGTTTCCAGTAAATTGTTACTATCTCAACCTGTAATTTTTGCCTTTTGTGCCTCCAGTTCTCCTCTCTGGCCACCTTCATTGGGGGTGGGAGGGCAGTGTGGTTTGAAGAGTCTCCTTTGGAGAACTAAATTAGGGAGTACCATTCCTAAACCAAAACAATGGAGTGAGGAGTGGGAATATATGAGAGAAACAGCCCTGAAGAAACCAGGGTCAGTGACAAAGGAGTAGGAGGAGGCATTCCAGGAACTGGAGCTGAGATCCCCTGCAGCCTGTGGTGCAGGGGACCCTATGCTGGAACCTATGGATGCACAAAGGAGGCTGTGACCCCATGTGAAGCCCGTGCTGGAACAGGGTCTTGGCAGGACCTGTGGACCCGTGGGGAGAGAAGCTCACACTGGAGCAGATTTTCTGGCAGGACTTGTGACCCCACAGGTCACAGCAGCCTGTTTCTGAAGGACTGCACCCCATGGAAGGGACTCATGCTGGAGTGGGAAGGACCCACATTGGAGCTCACGGAGGTCTGTCTCCCATGGGAGGGACCCTATACTGGAGCAAGGGAAGAGTCCTCCCCTTAAGGAGGAAAGAGCAGCAGAGACAATGTATAACGGACTGCAGTCCCCATTCCCCATCCCTCTGCGTTGCTGGAGGAGAGGAAGGAGAGAAAATTGGGAGTGAAGTTGAGCCTGGGAAGAAGGAAGCAGTGGGGGAAAGGTGTTTTTAAGACTTGGCTTTATTTCTCATTACCCTACTCTGACTTGATTGGTAATAAATTCAATTAATTTCCCCCCAGTCAAGTCTGTTCTGCCCATGACAGTAACTGGCAAGTTATCTCTCCCTGTCCTTATGTCATCTCATGAGCCTTTCATTATATTTTATCTCCCCTGCCCAGTTGAGGAGAGGAGTGACCAGAGCCACTTTGGCCTGATGTCTTTCTTACTACAATCGGTAAAAAAGATCTCCATAGACTCAATAAACAATTTGTCAATAATCAAGAAAAAGAAGATTTTCAAATAGTGTAAGGCAAACAATGAGGGCCAAAACATAGGTCTTGACAGCCCTTCCCAAGTCTACTTGGAGACAAATTCTGCAATCAACTTTTTTTTTCATGGAAGTTTTCTTAGGACAAGACATTTTATGTATGCAAACATGGACAGCAGCATGTATACTTATATTACACTAAATAACAGACAGTTCAATTCCACAGTGGCAGAGATAAGACTGAGTCACACAGAAGGCACCTTGATGTCACAAGGATGAAGAATATGGCATCCATCAATGTAATTAATTAAATTAGAGATTTAATCAAATCAAAAAGGTTTGTTTCCCCATTTCACTAAAACAGAAACCCTCTCTTCTTTAACTGCCCAATCAAAGCAAACCACCCCTGAAAATGAAAAAAAACAAGTTTCCCAAAAAACCACACTCACCAAGATGAAGCACTCTAGGAAAATAAGCATAACCTCAATACGCCATGGACTTGGATCAGGCAACCTCCAAAGGTGTCACCTAACTTACTGTATCATTATATTGAAAACAAGGCTCCAAGCTGCCATACTAAAACCTGAAAAACCTAGCTGTGCCTAGCCATTCCTCCAGGTGAAGGCAAAGGAATGTCACTATTGCAGCTGTAGTACTGGCAGCACATCACCTTCACATCCACAAATCTGACATCATTAAAAGAGGCTTTCATTACAGTAGCTAGCCTCTGATTAGTTCTCCTAGGTATTTAATTCCCTACTCGTGAAGTGCACAAAGCTTCTCAAGTATGATGTGCAATATTCTGCTCTCTTATCTGATCAAGAAGATTATTAGCAATCCCAAAATCCACAGCTCTGTACACGTATGAGAAAGCAATTTCCATTTTCTCCCTATTTTGTGACCAAGTACCTATAGTTCATTTTATGCCGAGTTACAAGTCCTTTCTCTAATAAGAATTTAGCTCACTGAAAACAAACTCTAAATTATTACTGAAGCCATACCTGCATCTTGGTTATGAGAAAATAAACAGAAGGCAGAAAGTAGAAGATGAAGAGCAGCTCAGAATTTTATCCTCATAAATTAAGGAAAAAACTCATCCTTTTGTTATTTATGCCACTGAGACTTGTACAATTAATGCAAAGGGTTAAAGAACTAAATATTCCCCAAGAGTTCAAGTCACTGTACATAAATACTGTTGTGACTACAGATTGCAAAAGAACGGAAACACAGTAAATCATCCCATTTTTTCTGAGAAATTCTGGGACTATGTTCTGAATTTCCAGGAACAGAAGACAAACACTGCCAATTCTCACTGCCTGATTTTTATTGAAGAGTTCAAGAATTTGGAAAGGGCTCCTGAAAGCCACTGAAAGATAGTACAAAGCTAGAGATTGTTTTTAGGAGAATGCACTCAGTGTGACTGGTTTATGTGCTAACTCCTGAGAAAGTTAAAAGAAAAAGAAAAAAAAAGGCTCTTAAACAAGACCTGAAAGCTTCTGAAAGCAGTAAAGGTTGCAAACAAAGAGCCCAGTAAGAATTTCAGAGCTCTATACTTTACTCATCTCCCCAAAACCAGAAGAAAAATGAAGAGCAGAGGTAGATTGACAACAAGACATCCCAAAGGTTATTCTGTAGTGCACACTCACTTATCCAGGTTCTCATTTTTCTTGTTTTGAATGTAATCCCAAACTCTGATGTGTCAATTTATTCTAATATTGAAGTTAGAGCATTAAGGTCCCAACCTTGGGATCTCTGGAACAGTGTCCTTCATAGACTTTCATTCATATTAAATCAGAAAATGTACCGAAAAAATAGAATACTTTACACTCTAATCTAGAGCATATTTAGTTTAACCTTCTTTCAGCCCTTTACCAACAAAATGCTGGCACTGCAGCCAAATTTGAAAGACAACTTGATGAAAGCTCCTAAGTCAGATTTAGTAGGGGTGGAAAAACAGATGTTCAGGGTTTTTTTAATGCAAACTTCAGTTCTGACAGAAGGCACAGTAGTTGTGAATGGGCTTCCAAAGCTAGTCTTCGAACTGGTTATAAGCACTTAGGGTAGTTAATACACAGTCAGCTATGACCACAGTTAAATGAGTCACTTTCCCACCATCTTAAGTCACCCATGTTACTCTGACACATTTAGTCTGCTGACTGCCCTAGACTAAAGCAGATTATCTACAGGGTTTGTCAGAGAAAAGAAGTAACAATGAAAATTCACATTCTTACTTCCTATGAACCAGTAAAGACACTATTTTCACAAGTATGACTGACATTCAGTTAAAGAACTTGCAGCTCAAAAATGACTGCATATAATGTCAAGTTTCTCTTACATAGCTCTCCTCTCCCTCAGCTTTGCATCATGACTCAGATGATGCTCTAAATGAATTGGAAGCATAATTTCACAGTGCATCAAAATTATGAAGTCCAGGCACATCTACTCACATATTCTTTTAAAATCATAGATCCAAGTATAGTAACAGATTTTCAGAACACCCAATTTCTCAAAGTCCATTCTATTTTTATAGCTGCAAAAACAGTTATAAAGGAACTGTTATGTTTTTCCTGTTATCAGCAAAAGCATTAAGGTACATTCAGCTGACAACTCAGCATATATTAACATCAGACTTTTAACTCATTTAAGGTTCCTGTTGGGGAAAAAAATTGTAAGTTGACACATAACAAAGCATGCATAAATACTATCCTTTTGGGGGGAATTTTGTTGTTGTTTCTGTTTGAGTTTTTGTTTTTCTTCCAAATGAGTAGCATGACTGTAGGAATCACTACTAGTAATGTTTTTCTTGCGACAAAGGGAAAAGGTTTTAATGTCACATGACACTGTTTAATTATTTGTGCATCTACAGGGTCCAAAATCATAACTGAACCCTCAGGGTGGTAATCACATTATGAAAACAAGAGATAAAAAGTGCAAAAAGAAAAGGTCATATCCAAACTAAAGAATTTGTCATTCCTTAAAAAATTATGCCAATTAAAACTGCCCAGGAAAAAAAAAGGAACAGTTACATGCATTTTTCCATAGTACCTTTGAAGTTAGCTGAGGGTTTATTAAAACATACTCTTTGTAATATGCCATATTGGCTGCTTAGATACAGCAAAATGACTCAAAAAGCATAGGATCTAACCAAGTGTAAAAATCTTTGCCTTTGTTCCTACAAATATAGCATTCAGCAAGCATTGATACATTTCAGTGCAAGGCATTTCACTGATTTTGTAGCTTGCTGTTTTCTTTTTTTTTTTAAATAATTGACTTCTCCCAAGTATGAAATGGCTTTTTTGAAGACAAATATAAAATCTTAATCAGTAGATATTAGCGACCCAATTTTTTTTAGCAGCAGATCCTGAATACTGGATGGTAACAGAGGCTCTATTCCCAAATGTTAGCAAAACCCAGAGAATTGCCAGACAGCTATTAGCAGTTTGATGAAAATTTTGAATGCACAATCAATCACCGACACACAGCAATATGATGCTACAAGCTGACAGGAACATGCAGTTTCACAACTTACTATCCGATAAGGAAGATGTAAAAAGGAGTCTGGGCAGCCAGCTAAAGCCATTTGTTCCTTCAAATTTTCTTCAAATTACATATACTGCTTCCCAGGACCTGCAGAGTACAAACAAACTGTCAGAAACCATACTGAAGACATTTCATCAACTTAGTATTGAAAATAGTTGGAGGGGGAAAACCAAGAAGAGCAAGATGAGGTGATGAGGATTTGCATCAACTTGGGAGTAGCAATTCTGCACATTTGCTGTCTGTAGCTTAGAAAACACGTTCAGTTTGGCATTTCATTTAAAATCTCAACGTAACTATTCTCAGGCCGGGTGGCTCCTCCTTTATTTCCACTATCCTGGCAAAATGAAAGCCTCTCTTTCATTATAAAGCACTGAAACCTCGACCATTTAAAAATTGGCTCTCACCAATTGAGGCTATCTTTTCAACTGTGGAAAGAAAACACTGAAATCTGAGTTAATTAAGATTAAGATGACAGTCACTTATCATAGAATCATTTAGGTAGGAAAAACCCATAGGATCCTTAAGATCCTTAAGTAGCATTAGCCTTCAATGCCTAGTTACACAACTTCAACATTTACCCTTTCCTGCCTGCCTTTTCTCTCGTGATTTTATTCTCACACAGTCTATCAAATAGGGTGCCCCATACAAATTCGTTCAAGTCTTGCATTTGCTCTTGTGAGTGATTATCAGCAACAACTTTTCAAGGTGAGTTGTGTTTCTTTTAAGCATAGCTTCTGTGATCAGATACAGCTTGAAAAGAAATTGGCAAACATTTAGAGGTACATATGGCTAAAGAACTAAGAATGACAAAAGAGAAGGCAGTCAAGAGAGTTATTTTAACTGCTGTCTCATAACAAAGGAAAGAAAAATAAACAAAAATAAAGAAATATATAAAGCACTATTTGCTGGTCCAGCATTTTTTCCAACCACTGATATTCAGCTGGAGACATCCCTGTAGACTAAGACAAGTGATGTCATCTCCAAGTAGATGAAAAAAGGGTGCTGGAGCAGAGAGAACAGGCTGCAAAGCAGAGCCAGAACTTCTACCACAAGTGAGTTCCTGTCTTGTTCGCTCTTATTATTAATTATATATTCAAAACAAAAGCTTGAGTTTTAAACAGGCTACCCCCTGCTCTCTGCTAAGCATGAACTGTCACCAAACCAAAGCTGCCAGCCAGACTTATGGGACAGTTAAGTAAGAGACAAGAGTAAAAGGCATCTTGGAAAAACTGTTCCCAGAGGAGTTGCAGCCTATGGTCTACATAAACCATGCACTCATCAAGGAAGCTTTATTTTATCTAGTTCCAGGGTAAGTTTGGCTGAGGTATGGTTGCCTCCTCTTCTATCAGTAAGGCAGGCAAACTCCTGGGAACTCCTTTCCAGAAAGTAGTTACTGGGCTTCTGCAGTTTTCCATGATCAGTTCATACAGCCAATTACCTCGGGAGGAAACTGCTTTTGGCAACAGCAAGTCTGAAAATCTATTCAACCCAATTTGCATAAATCAAGTTGTTTATTCTAGGTAAGTAAATGCTGTGGAAGAAGAAAGTTTAAACGCAAAATCTTACAGCATTCACAGTGGGGGATGAAGCAGAGGGAAGCCAGCTCAAACATCTAACTCTGTAGGCACAATACCCAACTTGTACTATTGCTAGTCTCTAAAAATATGAACAGTGGTCTACAGCCACATAACTATTTCTCCACACTTAAAAGTTCGCAGTAAGTTTTTAAGACTGATCGGCAGATTTCACTCTAATCACCCAGTTTGTTCCAGGAGAATTAAGCATCGATTTAAGAAAAGCTCTTAAAAACCTTTTCGCTTTGGGAAGTACAGTTTTCTGTAAGCACATGTACAGTGAAATCAGGCAAGCCACTGGAATAGCTGTTCTGAAGTTGGTCAAATGCATCAAGAACAAGGAGAACTGTATCATTAACCTCTAAATCCATCATGACTAAAAAAAGTTTATGTAAAGGGATAAGGGAAAAAAATTCAGCTTTATACTGCAACGGTATTATGTTTATTATCACTTCAACATTTAGAAAACAGGAAAAGGCACAACTGCTGCAACTTTAATGGTAGGTTATTTAGGACTGAATATCAAAATACTGTCTCTTTTGATGTTTCAGCAAAAAGCTCCAATTCTTTTATAGCAAGATAGATTAAATATGTTTCTAAACAATACCTGACCAATTTGTCTACTCTAGGGTGTGCTGCAGTTTATGCCACAGCCCCATTATGCCAATGGAAGATCATAAATTACCTCAAACAATAGTTGGAGTCAGGACTGCATAATTCATCAAGAACCATTTGCTTTACTGCTACATTCTTGAGTATTTATTTGTTAACACTGCAGAAACAGAGGAAAGCAATCTCTAGATGATATCACTCCTGGTCAGTCACACATTAACACTGATTTAAGATCACATCTCTTTTGTCTGCCTAAAAGCAGTTTATCAAACAAGTCCTATCCTAGGAATGCAAAAAGCCTTTGCTCACCTTTAAGATCTAAGGTCCTGTTGTACCACATCAACAACTAATAAATTCTATAGGGACAGAACTGTATACTGATTTCATGTGTTCCGCAGATAAACATTAGGACTTAGAAAAAATAAATCAACTTTTCCTTTGCTGTTGCCTTAAACATGATTTTTAGCACTTCTCTTCAGAGATTGTAGCTGCTTACAGACGTACGTATTCTTTCCACACAAGTTAAACAGCACAAATCGCAAAGAGGTATTGAAGTGCCAAGTTACTGCCCTTTTCCTAAAATGCCTTAGATGGAGGAGGGAAATTCCAAAGAATTGTAAATAGAAAACAAGCTATGTAGTCAGTCACTGTTACAAAACTCACTACATTCAGTGGCGAGAACAACTGTCATGCAACATCGAGTGAGACAGCCTGTGTGCATTCATAACCAAGCAATTTCATGTGCTGTTATTGGCCTGAGAGTTCTGCCTTGGACAGAGTCCCTGAAAGAAGGACAGTCATGATAAACGAAGTTTCAAAGGTCATAAGACTAATTTTTGGTATGACATTCTCTAGATTAAAGAATAGACTATTGTGAGGCATAGCTTTGATGTCTCAGTCTCTCAAAAGTGTTAAACCAACTCGCATAATCTAAACAAAGATTGGTATTCATCCCTCATGGAAAACACTGGAGGTATGCATCCTGGAGGTTGTCGCTGCTATGAATGAGTTGTTTAAGTCACAATCAAATTACCCACCTAACCAGTAGATTATGTTATTTATTAACTGTAAATTAAGCCAGGTGTGTTTTTTTGATTTATCACTTGCTCTCTGCACATTCCCAGCAGAGAAAACAGTATCTCACCCAGCACTCTGGAAGCAGACACAGCCTACGCACCTACAGATACTGCGGTAGGAAAATGGCAGGGGTATGGTCACTCTGCCAATTCAGGAAGTTTTCCAGGTTCTACATGTGCCATCTGTCAAAGTCTTTAAATTCAAGAGAAAAATAATTTTTAAAATGCAATCGCTTGCATATTAGTCGGGAACAGGAGGAAGGAAAAATATTTTAACCTGGCAGAGTTGCAAGACAAGCTCCAGAGTTCTTGAAAACTGGATTTATGCTCTTTTACGAAAGGTAACTTAACAAACACATTGAATACTATACTCTTTTAAATATTTCATTATTTTTCTTCTGTAATGTTCTGCTTTCTGCAACTGAACTATGATGAAACAGGGAAGGGAAAAACGCTTCAACATAGCCTTAAATTTTGACCTATCTGAAGACCTTTCTCTAAGAGCTCAGGTTTAACATAACTAAATATCACCGTTCCATTTCTCCCCACACTACAGCATGATGCTTAGCAGACCAAACCTGGATTTTCTTTAAGAAACTAGAACAAAGTCTTAAAACAACTGAGTTCATACAATATTCTCCCCTAAGTTACCTTCAGGGCTGTCTGAGTTAAGTCTACTTGACTTATAATATAACATCTTAAAGATTCAGGGAAAAAAGACCCTATCTGGCTGGTCTATAGAAGGAGCAATCTCCAAGACCTCAACTGGCCACTCACCTGGCTCTAGACTACCCACTACTTCACAGCACCTAGGGAAGTGTTCTGGTTTTTTTCTACAGACATATATGGATATATATATATATGGATATCTGAATCACTGAAGCAGGTTTTCAAGAGGAAGCAAATAAATAGATACATCCAGCAATCTTCTACAACACAGGGCATGAGGACTCATCCTCTGAAACTTTCTTCCTAATCTACTCCTATTGCCATAGCTACAATGGAAATAAATTTGGATACAAGCAGCATGAGGCATGCCAGTGAATTTTCTGTAGTTGAAAGACCTGACAGCTAGCAATGTCCCCAGCTGCACTGAAACCGCGGGACCCAGATGTGCTTTTGCATTCAAGATCCACACAACTTCTCACAAGAAGGGAGCCTGAATGATAACCATGTGGGCTGAAAAGAAAGTGCCATCAGGTTTCCTAGCTGACTGGACTAAGGAGAATAGATCCTAGAACACCCTTGGCAGCACACAAGTTTGCCATCGGATTTCATTGTAGCTTTAGTAATCAGTATGTATAAGGATTCCTAAAGCATGTTGTCCTCTTTTGGTGATGGTTTCAGGTGGAGACTGTGTCAGTTTACAAGACTGAGGATGCCCTCCACTTCCAAGGTGATAACTTGGTCAGCAAGACTCAAAGGCTCATTAGTGCAGGCTGTCAAACAGATGAAACCAAAAGACTGACTTCAAATCATACTGGTAGCCTTCTGTGCACAGAACAACACAGCATTGCTTTGCTAGGCACTCAGAGGACTGGATTCATCATCTCAAACATTTTATTGACCACTTTCCCAATTTACTCAGTCCAAACATATGCTTGCTTCTCTCCCCAGCTCTAAATGTCCCTCCTCACACCCCAAGTCTCCAGGTTTTCCATGCTGGAAAATAATACTTGGTCAATTTCCCTTCAAACAAGTTTTTTTTTTCCTCCAAAACATCTCCCCAAACACTCCAGAAAGGCATCACTCTCCATTCACAAAAGATTCCATGACACAATCCTCAACACCCTGATGGCCTACTGAGATTAGCAGCAGGTAATATTTAAGAATACTTGTAGCTTTCCCAATTTCTTCCCACTTCCCTTGCACAAGTTGGTATCTGCAAGCACGTTTTGTTACACGTACATACCCAAAAGGCATTTGCAAGTCTATGATACAGAGGAACTGCCTAACTAGAGAAATACTTTGAACATCTTTGAAAACAAAGCATTGTTCTAGTTAAAATTTCAAGTGAGTGTTGCACACTAAAATGAAAAGCATTGTTCAAAATATAAATCATCAATCAAAAGCACTTCAGTTACGTCCAAACACTCCCACGAATCCATACTAAAAAATCTGGTCTTATAAAAAAAGGGAATATAATTCTCTTTTGCCATTCTTAATTGCAAAGCTGTTAGTCTAAATATTGCACCTTGTAAAGGAAGCCACTTGCCATTGTAATTTTGCCAGAAAGTGAAGAATCTTGGCAACAGCAATTCAGGCTTTTGAAAGCCAAAACAGATATATACTTCAGAAGAAGCACAGAAGAGCTGATGCCATCCCACTTCCAGTCTTGCCAAATAAAATTAAATAAAATATATGCAGTTCAGCATTTTTTTGTTTCCTGAATCTGCCTAAAATTTTGAAAAGGCTCAAGACTTATAGCCTGTGAATTCATGTTCACCTCCTGACAGAGAAGGTTCACTGACAGCAAAGATAAAGTCCTGGGAGAAAAATAGAGAAATAGGACTTAGCCTGTCTATATAAGGATTTTCCCCCTTATGTCTGAAGGAAGTATTCCAGTTAGAAACAAACAAACAAATAAAAAACCAAACAACAACAAAAAAACCCCTACAAAACCCACCCAAAAAACAACAACACAAAACAACAACAAAAAAACCCCAAACCTATAATGAAATGTTTCCAAAACTGCAGTTTTACTCTCTCCCTTAATCACTGAAAATCTTCTTCTGCCTTTTAACAGCTAAATCCATAGCTTTGAAGCAGGAACCTTGGCAACTAAACAGAGACTGTACCCAAGTCTAAACAAAATGTTAATTAGACAGCAACTGAAATAAAAAACTCTGCAGTATACAGGAGACAACCCCATCAACAAGCCATATGCAGAGGTAGGGCAGGTCCACGGATCCATGACTGGGACAGGAGATACATAGGGAAGCGGCCCCAGGTGAACTTCAGAGAATGCAATGACTAACGGTCTCTAATTTTGTATGTACAGTTCCTCACAACATTCTTTGCCTCCATAGAACCAAAAAAAATACTATCTCTATTCTCTGTGTTATCATTGCCTTGCCCCCCCCTCCCCACCTCAATTTAGTCACATTTCTCGAAAAACAGAGTCCAAAGTTTTACAATTTTGGGAAGTAGTCTAAATAATTATTTCCTTATGCTATTTTAGGCTTTTATTTTCCAACCTGAAGACTTAGAGTGAAGTTATACAACAGACAAGATGATTAAAAGTTTTTTACTGCCAAGAACAGGACAGATGTCCCACTCTCTTCATCAGCCCCTGCTCTGCTTTCTTCCTCCACTTCCTCCCAGCAACTTCATGGTACTCCCTCCTTCTCCCCCTTTTGTGTCATGTATGGTCCTTAATGAGTTCAGCTTGTTTTAATTAACGCATTTATTTTGCTGGGTTAGTGTTCTGCTAAGGAAACAAGTGTAATAAACTTAGATCTGACAGGCAGTTCAGCTGGCACAATGTGAGTGGCAGGAGACCATAAGGAAGAGAGGAAAGGAACAGGATCACCTCCTTCCAGTGGCAGCAAACTACTGCATTGGCCAAGGAAACCTGACCTTTCATTTTCTTTGTTTACTGCCTTTAGGAGCTGGCAAATCTTTCCTACTGCACGTCTATGAGAATTACTTCTTTCCAGGCATCTCACAGAAGTGAAACATCTGGAGAAATCTCTAAATAAAATATAAAGTTGCATTTTTCTCAAAGCCATTTACTTTCACCTTGTGGTACCAACTCAACTGAAGTCTGCTTTTGTTGCATAGGTACCAAAACACTGCTTTTTGCATTCAACACACTAATGAGCCCTAATGCTTTCAAATTACAACTGGTGTGAATGATGTGGAATGGTGCTCTGGGGTGGAACTTGGAAGCCAATGGCTCTAGACGCCCCAGCCCAGAGACTAAAATACACACACAGGCATTTTTCTACCCAACTCCCATACAATTAGAGCAAGTTCAGCCTGACAAAATTTAGGAGAGAAAATAGTTGAAACATATATACCAAGGTTTGATAGAGGGACTTTTAAATTCATAGAGTAGCAACCTGTAGCAAGTATGCCCTGTTTTCAGCTTCTGTTCCCTCATTTCTCTACAACACTCCTTTATTTTGGAGGAGAATCTTCCAGAGTATGCAAAAGCCTTTCCTTCCCTACTGGCTGATGCAAAAGACAGATATACAAAAAAAAAAAAAAAAACAACAAAAAAAACCAGAACAAAAGGCAATCTCCTATCACATTACCTACTGATCAGTTTTTCAAGCATTTTAAGCCTGTTTCATCCAAATGATCCATTCATCAATCATTACAGCTATTCAAGCCTATTTTTCTTTACTTGGACGCTTTATGCAGGGGGCTCAGCAAAGCTTCTCAATGAACCTGCTGGTTTTTGTAACACCATACTGGCTACAGAAGGCTGACCATAAGACACTTCAAAACCAAAATGCACAGAAAGCTACAGACAGAGATCTGTCAATACCATTCACATTCCTCCTTATGTCTCTCCTGCTCTCCAGAGTCTTCAGGTAAGTTAAAATACTTTTCCTGGATCTAAAACTTCATCATAGTGGAGCAAGGACATTAGACATTAGGTTTTTCACTTTGATGATTTACAGGGTTTAATACTGATAGTTAACACAGTTAAGCATACAAGTGTCACTTGCTGTTCTCCCAGTAAAAGATTTTTTTAAGAGTTATTGACTAGGATTTTCAAAAGCTTTTGTTTAGACATCAAGGTTTATATTTTTACAGCAAATCAATTGACAGAGGGTTTTACAGTTATCTATAATTTATGTTCATGAATAAGCACTAGTTTATTTACATTGTCTAGTACCATATAAACAGTTGAAGCTGGAAGGCAAGTTTAGACATTTCAATTCAAACACCAGGCTACTCACTAAGATAGTATCTTTTTGAGATACTATTAGAGGTACACTTAAGTGTGCAGGTTATTCTCAGCATATCTCATTTGTATGGTTAGAAAAAAACTACATGCTGCGAGCAGAGATGGATTCCCCAATATCAACAGTGCGTTAGTTCACCCTCCAAAGAATTTTGGGGTGACATATTCTCAAACATGGTTTATTCTAAAGAATTCAACTGTTGAAACAATTACTATAGAGACACCACAGTAAGTAACAATAGCACGGAGTAAAATGAAAAAGCAAACCCATTTTATGTCTCATGCACAGCAGAGTAAGAATAACCATCGTGTATCTTCTAAGTGATAACTCAATAAAGCCAGGAGAGCCCTGGACTACAACCCCGAGAAAGCAGACGACCATGAACTCTGCTTCTAGTTGCAAAGAGTGCAAGGAGGTAGCTCCAACAAATACTCTGTTGCTCTTGGGATGAACAGAAAATCCTGTCTATTCAAGAGGGCTATAATAAAGAAGTGCAAAAGATAATGCAAAGAAACTTAAATGAATACATACACTCTGAGTAACTGGAACATAAAAGCTGTACCCAGTTTGGAGTTTACACTTATTCACTCCCATGCAATGAAGCACCAGCAGTGCCAGAGCACCCTCAACCGCAAAAAACTGCTTGCGGTTTTAAGATACTGATGTCACAGATACCCCGTGTGTACTTTAACGCTACCTTACTAACAAATCACAACAATCTCTTCTTAGAGCAAAGAGACCATTTTGTAATCTCAGATGCATTTGCTGGTATTATGCAACACACAAGCTTCAGATCCACGGGTGGCTTATAGTTAGCAGCAGGCAATCAGTGTAGACTTTCAGAAAACAACTCAAATGTTACTAGTGCTCTATTCTTGATTACAGGCTAAGAATTTCTATAAATAAATAAATAAATAAATAAAGTATAGTGGACATGCAAAAGTCTTTCTTAACCCCTTTTGCTTTTCAGGCCCTGAAAAACAGTTTCAAGCTGACATCTCAAAAGTGAGTATGCTGACCTACTTGCAAATATAATACCACCCTGGGACAAACAGGGCATAGCTTTTTCAAATAAGTGTAAGCAAAATAGAAAATAAACCTACAGAATAGGTTAATGTTTTGTAGAAGGGCTAATGTTCAATGAAAAGCTGAAATCTGGCCAAGTGATCACATGTTTTATATGCATTGGTGTACATTTCTTTATTGCTATTAACAGGTACCTGCAGAGAGGAAGAAAGAGAATTATTCCCTCCTTTGATACTGAAGGTCACAAGGTCACCAAAATCTCAGCTTAATGAAGACTCTGGTGAGGTTGTAAGTGTCAGCTTCCACCAACCCTTTCAAAATGCAGTGTTGGAAAGCACAGTAAAGAAAACTGAAATAATACCACCCAGGCTTCATAGACTATGTCAACTTAATTAGAATGGTATTTTGGCAGCACCGAAAGATTATATATCGAAGGCTGGGTAGCAGGCCAAATACTTGACTAGAGTATTTTGCCAAGCCACCTACATTAAGAGCTATTTCCCTGTACTTTCAGGATGCCATAAAGGAAATCTGTTGTTTCAGGCCTTATTAGACTATTTAACAGAGGTATGAAATGCTGAATATCACCATCACTGAAGGTTAACTAGATACACATTAAACAAGGAACATGCCTAGTTAACCTTCAGACTACAGAGCTGATGAAGGGGAACATTTGTTCTCAAAGGGTGTAGGCTCCAGATGTAGCCAAAGTGCCTTCCCTATGTACCAATGTACTTTAACCCACAAAACACCTGTACTCCAAGCCTGGAACCCACACGCAGGTCCCATCTGCATTCTCCCACCTTCAAAGTTGTCCAACTGATACTGGCAGCAGTAGAAAGGATGGAGAAGACAGCACCTAAGTGTCCCCACACACAACGTCATTTTACAGGCCTGCAGTACACTGCCCACAGAAGCAAATCAACATCCAGGCTACACACAGAATTGACCACAACACTAATATAGGATATGAAGAAAGTCACATACCCATGGTGGTATGTGTACAGGAGAAATGTACACCCCTGCATTGCCACATCAGTCAGTGAGGAGAAATTTGCTCTCCTTATGTACAGTCCATCTCATTACACGGCAGCTATCTAAAAGATGTCAGACAAAGCTGAGATTTGGATGGGATGAGCTCAAGAGGCCACTTACAATCTACACAATTCAATGAAGCACACCACTGGAGCACCTGGTTCTTTCAACTGACTACAAAGGGAATTTAGCAAACTGGCTCAGATGTAGCCATCCACAATCTAGAGGCACAAAACCAGCCATAGGAATCCCTCTCCAGTGTTCAGCACCTAAGCTTTAAACTCTTGGCACCTCCGGACAAGACTGAAAATTACGCCAGACTAGCCCTGCAGTATTCCCAGACTTTTCGTCTCTGTATTGCAGGAGTCAATCCTTCAGTTTCTCCTAGCAACTTTCAGAGTTTGATTTCACTCAGTGTGTGTATACATATATATATATATATAATACATGTACGTATTACATACATTTACACATGTATGTAAACTCTGTAAACAGATGAAGAGATTTTTTAGCTGCAGCACAGAATGCAAAAGAAAACTCTTTCAGCTGACAAGGCAGAACTCAGTCCACCTCAAACAAAACAAAACAAAAAAAAAAATCTGTTTTCTTCCCTGAACTTCCTTTGCTGTTTGAGGCAGAGATTTTGTTCACACTTTGCTCCTCCAAAAAGTTCTCCCTCTCTCAAAATACACTGCAGTGTAAGAAAACAAAAGATTTACCAAAAAAGCAGACTAGCTATCTTGCAAAAGCCTCAGTGAATATCAGAAATTTGAAATTTCTAACTGCTGCTGTTAATTGAAGAAATAACAATTCAAAAAGGTTTTTTAGCTTTGTATTTTGATCTGTGAAAGCATTCACTCATAATTAATACAATCAATTTGACAGATGCATCAGAAAAGTCTTGATTTTCATTTCAGCCTCACTAATTAGCCGTTCTTTTTTATTAAAACCCAGCTCTGCACAAAGAGATGGCTTCACACAACTGCCTGCTTCCCATAAATACCTCCCACAGGCTTTCATGCTACTTTCTGTCATTAGAAGAGGGTGAATATTCCCTTCACCTAAGGCTCTGATGCTTACAGATCTCAGCAATCACTAGCTTGTAATATTCCCCATCTCCTTCAAACAGACAGCAGTACCACAGAATTTGCCACCAAATACTCTCTCCTCTTTATGGCATTACTGGTCTTAGATAAATTACACTATGGCTTGGAAACTATCAGATTTGTTTCCTGCAACATCTTTGCCTACGCCTCTTTTCCAGTCCGGTAACTCATATAAGTCAATAGCCTAAAATAAGCAGCACAATTTTCATGAGGACTGTATCATTTAACTAAATGACAACCTCTTCATTATACAAAACCAAAAAGCTTCTCTCCAAAACACAAGACAGAAGTAGAAGTTCACTGAAGCTGGATGGTTCTCAAGAGCCAGATTTAAGAAGGTTGGTCCATACAGAACTGCTCTTCTCTCCACGGCAGGAAACGATAGCCATTGTTCCCAGAGAAGCACCCAGTTGTAGAACTTCCTAGTGTTGTTTCCTAAGCTACTGGCATACCTTTATTCTCTGCTCCTGCAGAAATGCAACAACACATTGCATAATGCAGTCTGTCTCAGTGGGACTATGCAGAACAGTGAAACATGCAGCAGAAATAACATGGATATAATTTTTCCCACGACAGCAAGTAGCGGCACTGGTCAAAAAAGGTTTTCTAGCTAGAGTAAAGAAATGCAGGACTATAGAAAACTACTACCAACAGATGGAGAGGGAGAAATATTGAGCACACCAGGAAACAATACACCTGAATTTTTCCCATGGTCTGAGGGACAGAAAGACATAGCTGGTTTTCTACCAGATTTTGAGGATAGATCCCTAAGTCTTAAGACAGATCTCTGTCTAGCAGGTTAAGCCTTTTAAGGTTTAAATGTCTCATGACAGCCACTTTTAAAAACACCAAAAAAGACAACTGGAAAGCGCAGTTTTGCAGCAAGTCAGAACACAAACAGTTCCCTCTGTGAAGGCCACATGTGCCAAGGACTAGGCTCCAGCTCCTGGCACTTGAGCAGCACTGAAGTTTTCATTCTCTGGATGGAAAGTACAACACTGGTGAGCATTTGCTCTGCAGACAAGTTAAGAAATCACCCCGTAGAGTCAGACAAAATTAAGTAAATGTGCCATTCATTACTGGAAACCTTCTCCCTTGTATCCAGCGACAGGATGTATGAGAATGGTTCACAGCTGAGTCAGAGGAGGTTCAGACTAGATATACAGAAACAATTCCTTTACCAAGAGGCTGGTCAAACACTGGAACAGGCTTTCTAGAGTGGTGGTCTGTCAGTGTTTAAGAGGCACTTGGACAATGCCCTTAGCAACATGCTTTGACTTTTGGTCAGCCCTGAAGTGGTCACACAGTTGGTCTGGATGATAATTGCAGGTACCTTTGAACTGGAATGTTCTATTCCATTTGTTGAACATTCAAGGAACATTGTTTTATACCAAAATGGTTTTATCTGAACAAATGCTTAACTGAAGTTCAGGACGTTATCTTTCTTTAATTTGTAAATTTTTTTCCTGATCTAAGTCAGGCATTGATGCAACACTGAAAATAACTACTTCTAGAAATGTCCATCTCGGAACACTCAGGTGCTCTCTTGCCATCAGATTTAAGCTTATGGAAAAAACAACAGTCAGTTGAGAAATAGTAAATTTCCCCTTAACAACCCTATTCTGTCTCAAAGCAAGAGTAAAACCAGAGCCAAAAGCAGTTTAGGAAACACAGTTTTATTTGACATTGAAATGGACGGGGAAGTTCAGGGGATCAAGTGCTATGTCCAATGTGAGAGGCTGATAACATCCCACAGCCATCTCAGGAATCACTCGGCCACCCTGCCAGGGCAAGGTTCACAGTGTCCCACATTTTATACACTATTCCCACTTCTCATCCTGCACCCTCACTTCCAGCATATGGCTCTCAGCTAAACCATGCAAGTTTGCACCAATGGCTGGTGATATTGGTCGGCTAGGGACCAGTTAACAATATGAATTTCACAAGCCCATTATTACAAAACAGATACGAGCAAGTACTCTGGTGGCAATTAGAGCTCCAGCTTTATTTTATTTATTCTAGTATAAGAACAGATGTTGCAGTTATTCAAAGGTTTTCACAACCTTAATTGCTGACCTTAATTGTTGTTAATCTTTCCCATGAAGTGGAGACAGACAGACGCCACCCTTATTTTGTGAAGAAGATAGTGAGCTGCAGGGTATGAATAATAAAAGACAGTATTGTCTGCCCTCTCCCTCCTATGTGAAATACAAGTGTATTGGGATTGGCTGGCAGCATGGAAGAAAAAGAACGAATGAATGACTCAGCTGTTTTATTTATTTTTTTGAAGGATGCATCTGCTACAGGATTGAGCTGTGACACTGACATTTCGTCCCCCTCCCCGGGAGCGAGTGAAGTTTTCAAGTGCCAGCTAAGGAAGCGCTGTTATCAAAGCACCCTGTCCACCTCATTGAGCATCACTCAGGCTGTAGTATTAAGAAGCAAAGTGTAGAGTTTCACCGGGCAGTATTAGGTTTCATAAACAAGTTCTCAGAGCGGACAACAAAGCAGCATTTAATTATGTGCTAGAAATATTGCAAAAGATACATGAGAGCTTCCCAGGTCTTTTCTTTTGCCAGTGGGAGGTTTGCCTGACACTTCTTGCTCAGGTGTGCAAAGTTTATATCCATCTTTTTGCTGCAAAAGTTGGAGAGTTAAGTTTACTAACCAAGCAGTACATTCCTCTGCCAAGTGTACTTAAAGACGTTAACTTGGTGTCCCAGTAACTTGAGACCAGGCAACGCAGAGGAGGGACACAAGTTCAGAAATGAAACACAGGATGTACTGATGCTGTACCAGGCACACCCAATAACCTATGGCAAGAGCCCCAGAAGTCAGGGTAGTGAAGATCAATTTCATGTTTATGGTTACCTTTAAACAAACGCCCAGACTGAATTTGGGGCACAAGACTTAATCCAAAGACCAGCCTAGAATGGCACCTGCTACCAGCTCTAATGCAAAGTACAGGAAATCAAGTTTTCCCACCCCTCACCTCAAAAACTCACCTTAGCTGCAAACATCTTCTAGGTTTCTTGACAGAAAGAAAAAGTAAGGACTGTTTTGATTTTAGTTCCTTAAGAGATATTATGTTTGTTCATTAAAAGAAGTCAAAATAAATAAGCCAATCAGACACCATATATACTAAACACCTGCTGACAGATTACTTTTAAGAGCAACATAAAAGACTGTAGTAAGTTGCACAACAGAAAGCATTCAGTCAAGATTTCTAGAGGAAAACATCAAACTACCAAGCTATTAATTATTGTACTTACCCTGTCACGCATAAAGTGATTTGAACATAGCATGGAAGATGGTAAGTTATATCAGTTTTTAGAAATGAGTTCAAGGTAAATCCAGTGAACTGAAACATCAGGAAGTGACTTCTTTTCTGAAAGAACGGGTTAAAACTAGATAACATGGACTTGAATAATAAATAAAATGGCATGAGGAAGAGTCAGTAACTCTTTTGCAGAAGTTATGACTCAAACCTACCCACGGTTTATGATACTGTGTGAACAAGACACACGTGGACATTATCCCTAGGCTGGGGACACTTCAAAGGACCAGAGCTGCTATAGTTTGCAGGAGTGGTTCCCTCTTAACACCCAGCTGAAGGATAAGAATTAAACAGAGGAAAACAGAGCTTTTTTTTCCATACAAAGAGTCTCCAGAATGACTGTAGTGGCCATTCTTTTCAACATATCCATAGGCTCTCTGAAATGTGACACAAAATTTGCCAGCAGTATGATGTGTTCAGTCAGAGTTGGAGCTTCATGCAAAGCACAGCAGAATGATCTCACGATTGCAGGCAAATGGATAGCCAAAAGGGTAACTCTAATTTCCACAAATTCAAGCCAATGTACGAGAAGAAAAATAACCCTGCCTATATGTACCACTGAAGTTTTAAGTGTCAGGAGTCTTAAGTCTTGTTTGAAGTATCACCTTAGAGGGAAGGCGGGGGAGGAGCAGACAATATCTCACAAGGAAATATAGTAATACAGTATTAAGAATCCAGGAACTGTCACAAGCAAAGCAGAATCATGACAAGTCATAAAACCCAGGACACACCCACTTCTTGAAAACTGTGGGCTGTTATGACACTAAAAGGGTAAAATAGAATTAAAAAGAGTATAGAGAACAGGAATTCCTGAAGCAGAAACGAACAGTCCTGGATTATTTGGCACAGAGAAGAAGAGAGACAGCTGAGGGAGAAGAAGGCAAACATTGAGTGGAGAGGAAACATGCAAATCTTTTCAGTGGGGTGACTGGACTTTGATCAGTGTGTTAAAATAATAATAATTTAGGTTAAACACTGGAGAAAGCTTTTTAAGGAACAGCACCTATAGTAATGGGTGTGCATGCTCTAGAGAACCAGAGTACAGTTCACCATGAAGCAGAAGGGTCTAAAAGCAGAGAAAAGCTCCTTGCAGTCTTTCTACCTAAGAAATTGCAATTCAAATTAATTTTTTTTTTAATTAATAGTCCTGGCTGTGAACTGTGGGCTCTATACATTAACCTAATGGGGAAGGTGAAGGAGAGCTGGAGGGACAGCTACATCACTGAAGTGCAGAAGTACCACCTCAGCACTGCCACACTGCATCCTCCAAAAAACACTGCATCAATCTAACAGATTTGCACCTTTAACAATTTGGCACAGAACTAGAAACTACAGTTGCTAGGCATCCTCCATGTAACATTTACTTTTAACAGCAAGTCCTGCAGGCTGCTGCAGTATGAAGAAGGTAGAACACATGTAGCCCGTGAGTTGACAAGCACACGCCTAAATTCTGGCTCTCTACCACACAAAACATGATCCACTTCGCCAAGGTGCCTCTCCCACTATTTCCATGGGAACTTACTACATCCACGATATGCTACATTTTAACACTGTACACAAAAGATGCTGTTTTCATAATGGGCATCTAGGAAGACTCTTCCTTGGCATTTCAGGTCAGGACAAGAGCAAATCGAAATCTAAGGTTTTAAAGAACACGAAGCTTCCTGCATGATAAAGGAAACCTGATTATGTCCTCCCAAAAATCACAGCATAAGCCCAACACCATACTGAAAGCTGCTAAGAGACCACAGCTGAACAAAGCCTTGAACACTTCTCATAAGCTTTTTATTTTTTAAAAAAATGAAAAGCTACTTTCAAAACAACACAAGAGTCACGACACCAAAAAGATTCTGGCTTTTTCATGTTCTCAGAATAGCATGCTAGAAAGACATGTACAAAAATAGAAGTTTTAGGTGCATTTTGCTTTCATCTCAAGCATCAGCACAAGTCTATCCAAGGAAGCATTTGCATAAGGCTCCATAAAGCATTCCCTCATCAACAACCCCGCTCTAATCAGTGGCATAAAACTGAGATCAGATGCAGCCAATCACTTGAAAGGCCCCCCAGACCAGAAGATTTGGATGCTGGAGCAGGCTTGCACCTTCCCCGTCACCCCGCACACACTGCACATGAAGAAATTCAGATTCCTCTAACTTGCTTTACTGTAATCCAAGCGTTTTAATAGAAGGTGGCAGCCAGCAGCATCACCAAAGATAAAATCATCAGAGGGAAACTACTGACATGGAAAGTAATATTTTGTTTCAGGAGGTTAAACATGCAGGTTATTTTCACTGTACTTCTTGAATGGAAATCAAGCAGCAGCAGCAAAATTTGGGAACCCTACTCCCTTCTCCTTCATCCCCAGCAGGCAAAGCAGGTGAAAAGGAAGCCTCCAAACCAGCCCCTCTGCTCCTTGACTGCCCATATTCACCCTCGCTGCCCTTCTGTGGGGCAGGACAAAGCTCACTCACTGCATCATGGAGAGCACCACTCCTCACCTCCTGCTCCCTGCCTTCTAGGAATTTCCCAAGCAAATGCTGGAGGATTAGGAGACGTAATGCTATTAAACACTGCAATATCAAAATCTGAACTAAAGCACATAAAGTCTGCCTTAAGAGGAAGGGGGGTTTTGTTGACTTTTTTTTTTTTTTAACTTCTGGAAAAGCATCTAAGGAGCACAGAGAGGAAGCAATGTCAAAACTGGCAACTCTGCAAGCAAAACAGACAAGTTTACATGCACATTGCAACCTGCCTGCTACTTCAGATTACTGATTGCAGAGCAACAAGTTATTCTCTCCCTAATTGGGTCCCAGTCTAAAATAGTCCTGTTATTTTTAGTACAGTACTTAAGTATCTGAACTGTGCCCTGTACTGCCAAAGCTGGCATGCATCCCTGGCCATACCAGAAATTCCGATATTAAACAAGAACACACACGCCACATATCCAGGCCAACGTTTGTTCTTCTGCCTTGTCTTTAGTGGGTGACTTTAAAGACTTTAAACATTAACAGCCAGCCAAAAATGGCACAGGCTTATATGCTAATTCTGCATTTAAAGCCTCTCTACCAGCTACTGTGCAACAAGAGAATCAACCCAGCAAGGAAAGACAGAGGGTTGTGATACCACCGATTAGTTAGAGACAGTTTGCTTTTAGGGCACAGACAGAAGATGGGAATGGGATTATTTCACCTCCACCTTGCCTGTTATGAGTCCATACAAGTTCTGGGGCACTGGAGGAGAGGATAAATCCAAAATGCACTGTAACTCATCCCTATTCTGTCCCCTTCCACACTGCATGTACACTATGGATTAAATTTAAACTAGTTAAGAAACAAAAGGCCTGTGTTAAATATGTTTACACACACACACACACAGAAGGAGGATTATGTAAGATCTGTCTCACAAACAATATGCTTCTTCTGCAGAAGAAATGAGATGATCAAAGCAAGACTTGTGCATGTTTCCAAGTCAGTCTTCCCACCTTCCATCACAGGGGTGACAACCGTCCTGCAGCATGCTAATTCTGGAGTGCAGGGAGCAGAACAAAATCCAAAAAAACCATAGGCTGCTCCAACAAAGCCTACCTTGTCACCATTAACTGACTGCCTTGTGCTTCCACTGTAACCTCATTTTTGTTAGACCAGGAAGAATAAGTTCCCAGGAGGAATTTACTCTATCCTTTTACCAAGTATTTTGCAGCAAGGAAGTCAACTCTATGAAAGAGCTTTAAAGACAAGATCCTAACCTGAAAGACGGCTGCCAGCCAACAAAAATTTGTTAGTCTCTATTACCACTAGACCATCTGTTCTTGAAACTGTACGTTCCTTTTCAGAAGGGTTCTTATTTTGTGAACAGCATTATCATTGTTCTCTCTCTCTCTCTGCTCTATCAACAGCCCCCTTATCCAACGTGCTTCTAGATCTGGTGGTGACACAGGACTAAGCCTCTGGTTTATCATATCATTATCTAGTCAATTTGGGTTCATCAGTATATTTCAGTACTTTCTGTTTTCAATTATTATAATCTCAGACAGCAGCAGAAGCAACATATATAAAACCATTCATGGTTTCTGAATTACGGCTGAGCTGTTCAGGGGCACCAACTAAATGATGTTCTCAAACCCAAGTCTGACAAAAACAGCTGAGGCAAAAATTCAGCCTTTTGGCATGTGCCCATTAGCCATTTCAGTGCATTGATTCTGGATGAAACAACTTGCTTTGTATTTGAAGAGAGCTTTCTGCCACTGACTGTTGTTTCTCATCTCCGGTTTTTAATTGGCTTCCCAGTTAATCCTCAGACCCAAGATGTTTAAGTTTTGCTGTTGCCTATATATGACAAAAAGCAAGCAACAGTTAGTTCTTCTGTCTCGCTAGCTAAAGAGGTCAAGCAAAGTCCATTCATCTGCACTCCACTAAAAGAGCAATAGCCTGCAGACAATTATTGCAATACCAAAATAAGTGAAAGTGAAACAAGAGACATCAAAAACTCATTCTGTAATTCCACAGCAATAAAACAATGATTAAGGGAAAGGTCAGTCCACTCATGGCTTTCTGAAGAAAGCTACAGGTAACAAGACCAAAACAAAAACCCCCAACTATTACTAGTGATGATAAGACAGAGGAGAGAAAAGAAATTAGATTAATCAACTTTCAAATTAGTTGGTTTTCATGAAATTCAGTCATGAATTGAATAGTTTGAATTTTTCTTAAAGCTTCAAATCATTAGCAGTTATTTTTGAAATTTCATAGTGGATTGACAAGGTACCAGAGGCTACAGAATAGCAAACAGTGATATCCTAAAGAAGTGGGAGGAGAAGGGAGTGGAAAGAAAAACCAGAAGAATTATATTTGTTGCCTAATTTGCACATGGATTGCCATTAACCCATCTGCTAGCATCAGGAAGAAAATAAAAGATTGACTTCAACAAAAACTGGTTTTTCATGCATAAACCATGTCAAACCAACTCAATATCCTAGTACGTCAGAATAATGTATTTTAGGAACACAGAAGCGGTAGACACTGAATCTTGACATCGGCAAAACCACATCAAAAAATTCAAACTGCATTCTCATGGAAAGATAGGAAAACTTTGTCATACTGTTATCAATGCAAACAGTCATCTTATGGCAAATTTGAAAGTGACTGGGTAACTGCGCTGACTTACATTACATTTTTGACATTTGCTTGGAATGTCAAAAAAAATTGAAATAGTAACAAAATAGCCTGACATACTGAATAACCTGTGCAGAGATCTGCCCTGGTCCCACACTGTTCTAACGCTAATGATCCAGATAATGAAGGAGAAAATGACACTCATTAAACTTGGGGAAGCTGCTAACTTGAAGCTGCCAGCTTGGTGGAAGAGTTAATTCAAAGCAAGTTTGAAAAACTGGGAAATTCTTTGTTAAGAAAGAGGCAAATACCACACAGGAATGCACAGAAGAACATATGTGAGAATCATGAAGCAACAGTTCTGTTCTACTTGTGGCTGATAAAGCTTCCAGCACAAAGCTGTACCCCAGTCTACAGCAAATTTCAGAAAAGATCAACTGGAAAGAATCCAAGCAAAAGCAATAGGAACATCACAGAATTAGAAAAACATGACATCTGGGAGGAAAAAAAGAAAAAACAGAATTAACTGGAGCTCAGCCAAAAGAAGCAAAAGTAAGGGTCATGATGAAATCTTCTAAATCTGTGAAAGCCTGTTGCAAAGAAAGAGAAAATAATCTGTTCTCTGTGCCCACCACTTTCAGAAGAAGAAACAGAAAAGTTTAAAAAGTAAGTATTTAGGAAAACATTACTGGGTGGAGCGGCAGGGAGGGCACAGAGAAAAGAGAAGCACCAAATCAAAATTGCTAAAATGGGGAAAAAAACCAGCGAGTCAACAGAGTACACAGATTTTCCCCTAATCACTTTCACCAAGCTCCCATCAAAAACTGTATACTCCAAAAACAACTATACTCCAGCTTTTCATTGACTAGTTGACCTCTGTAAAGTCTCCTCTCCAGATCTAGGACTGTGCTACAAGAAAAACAATCTCAACAGATACATTGTCTCCTCTCTTTCGTCAAAGGACAGTACTCAAAATGAGAGTACTTGCTTACCAACTGTAACCTTCTGTGCCAAAATGTCTTAAAAAAAACTCCACCAAACAAACAACTTAAAACCTTAGGTGTTAAAATAGCTTAAGAAGGCTAACCCATCTACTTGCTTTTGTTGATACAAGAATCCAGCTATGTCCTAACACTACAAACAAACAGGTACCTTACAAAAGAGAGGCACATTGCAAATGCCTTCAATGCTAGAAATTTTGCTCTCCAGTCTCATTCTGGGGGACGAATAGCAGGAACATCACTTTGACTATAATGTCTTGAGTATTTTTAAATGCTTAGCCACAATCAGCAAACTGTGGATGAAGATCTTCTGGTTTCACTGCCTGTCAGGTTTTCAAAGGGTACATGGTATAGAGAAATTTCTTCTTCCACAAGGTCATGGAAGATGATAATCTATACATGGTCATCCCAGTACAATTAACTGGAGTCGGGTCTGTAAAGCACAATCTTATCATTCTGCAGCTTGGCATTAACACTTATTCAGTAGCAAGCATCTCTAGAAGTATGGATGGGGTGGGGGTGGAACCTGGGGAAAAACCCAACAAAACTTCAATCCCATCAATTTTTTTTAGCTCGTGGACTGTGAGCACTGAGCTATAGCCACCAGTGTATTCCAAACTGCATTTGCATTTGTTCTCACTATGCAAAACGTATGGGATTATCTATAGGAAATGAACTCTGATTAGAAATAACTGCAAGCACTATCATCTTATCCAGCCAATAAGATGCAGTCCCCCTCCCCTGCAGTTTGGTCTCCACCATTTGCATCAATGGAAGTAGCTGGGGACAGACGCTTCACAAATCTCCCAAATCCAGTACTCCTGGGTACAAGACTTATTTTAGCCTTTAACCATCCAACTGGAAGATATTTAAGCATGCCACAGAGGCTTAAGGGAGGCTTTGAAATTTCATTTGCTTTATATTGTGCAGTGTCAAAAAGACAGTAATTTGTCATATTTTCTTGAGTATCCCTGAGTGAGATGCTGATGCAGAGATAAATATTTATAAGGCTAGTTCAGGCAGGTTTCCTTAAATCTGACTAGATCTAACTTCTTGTTTTAAGAAGTAGGAATTATATGTAAATATCACAGCAAATGAGGATATAAGAGTTAAGATCAAGTTTTTGTGCATGGGAGGGACTTTCTCTGGATTTACAGGATTAGCACCAGTGCCCATTCCTCCCTATCAGGAATGACCCTCTGCTCTCCACTTTGCATCTTTACAACTGCCGATACTGGGATCTTGGAGCATGATGCTGCCAGCCCACAAAAGCAAAGCACCAGTTGCTCCTAAAGAGTGACGGGGCTGGGACATAAAAGAAAGGAAAATAAATTGGTTTTCAAAAGTAAAATCAATAGGTCTAGGTATTTGAAGTCAAGAACGGTGAACAAGCATTGCCATTTCAGCTGTACCACTGTTTGTATTCAGAGCAGAAATGTTTTTGCTCAGGTGCCTCACCATGTGGTTATCCCCGGAATCCTTGGTTGGCTGAACGGCCACCAGACCACAGGACAAGGCACATAAACATCTACTCAAAATTGACACTTATGGTCTAGAGTAGGACTGAAGTCAGGCAAAGTTTTAGATGCAGATTAGCTACCTGTATCACAAGTGGGATGTTTACTATGCATTGTGGTATAAATACTTGTTCTCTCCCAATTTTTTTCTTAACAATTCCTTCACCTTTGGCGAGACAATCATCATCTCTGAGAATTTAACTTCCACGAGCTGGGACATGGAAGCAAACACAGAGTGATACAACCATCACACAGGCAAAACACCAAAAAATATACAGCCACCAAAAACTGCAGGCTTTTCTCATACAGGTGCCTGACAGCAGCTCCAAGAAAGTGTTAGTATTACTCGGAAAAGATAATCACATCAGTAATCACTTTCAGAGCCATGATTTAGCCATGCTTTGAGACAAGACATTCCCATCACATCATTTTCACCTGAGATGGGTGGGGATACAGCCTACTTTGCCTTTTCACACTAGAAAGACATACATGACTATGGAAATCAATTTGATTCCTTCTCCTCTCACACTGCTGACAAGTTGGTGCACTGGGAGGGGGAAAAAAACCGCAAAAGATCAAGTTGATGAAAAAGTTGAGCTGTATCAATACTGCCCTTCTTTGTGCCTTCTCAGTTCTCACCATGTCTCCTAAACTCTCTTCTTTAAAGCGTCTTCCCCTCTCCCCTCCCACTGCTACAAAACACACATATGAGCAGAGAGGTCACTTGGAAACTGTCAATCAAATCTTCAAAACCAGATTGGAATGGTTTTCTTTTACAGTGTGTATCTCAATAAAGAAAACAAACATTTTTAGTTGGCATTCATTTACATTCTTTGTTCAATTTTAGATCTTTAGTCTGTATTCAGTTTTTCCTCCCTAATAATGGGATGACTAGATTCTTTCTTATAGGATGGAAAAGGGCAGAAGACATTGCAGTGTTCCCTCGTGGAAGATGACACAGTAATTCAAAGCTGTATAGGTCAGGTCAGCTTTAGGATACAGCTACTTTGGACTGCTCTGCTTTGGTTTATACAATCCTGTTACTTCTTCATTGACCAGACAAATCTTTAGGAAGATTACTGTCATGCTACATCTTCAACGATAAAATAACACATTTGCAATCCAGGCTGCACTTAAAGCAACAAGGTTGTAAAATAAAAGTGTCAGAAAGTCATTAAGATTCATTTAAGCTACCAAGAATATGTGTTTAATTTTAAACTGCTAATGAATTTCAGAGATAGCATCTCAGGTAAAAGTCACTTTTAATACAATCCTTTGAGTCCATTGGTTTTCTAGGGACCTCATTTGACATAACTCATGATACATGTCAGGTCTCATGAGTTACTCTGTTACAGCAGTACATTTAAAAGGATCCCGGACCGCAGGAAGACTTAACCTGAAGCTCTCTCCTCCAAGCCCCTCAGCTCCCCACACAGCCACAGCTAAGGTTCCACACTACCACCCAGCAGCCCCCCCGCCGCAGCCCAGCTTGGAACAATGTTTCCTATTGCATACTCCAACAGGACCTAGCCCTTCATACACCCACATTGCTGAATTTCAATTGAAGCCATCCAGATGATGCCCTAAGCCTGACCTGCAGAAGGACATTTGACGCCCTGACCATGAGAAGCAACACGTTCTTCCCTTCATCTTTTCCCCTCATCTTCCCACAGCACGTAAACAGTCAGCTTTATGTATGGATCAGTCATAAGACCTTTACCAACCTTCAGCATATTGCTAAACTATGTCAATGCTCAACAAGAATCCTTCAATATCCATACAGTATTCCAGAAAAGTATGGTTTTACAATCCTATTTTGCATAGACATCACCCATCCTCGAGAGAGAAATGGGATATTTGGGTGTCTGGGATGGGAGAAAGCATGACCACAGGGCTGCTGGGAACAGAATGTGATACTGCAGGTAGGTAGCCCTGGCTGCAGGGTAGGAGGAGGAGCAGAGAAAGACACTTTGGGAACCTCTGGGCTTTCAACCCAGTAAGCCGGGATTTCAAAAAGAGCTCACACACAAAGGACACACTTCCTTGCTTGGCTTTACAGAGTTATAACTGCAGAATTAGAGGACACTGGCAGGAAGAGGTGTCTAAGGCTGGTTACTGGATGAAAGCATCATTGCCCACAGAATGCAACAATTTATGGCTCTAACATAGGTTTAGGCAAAAATTCACTCTGACCACACAGCTTGAACTGTAGTCAAACATTGACTTTAGACAAGCCACAGTTGCACATAGGAAAAAAGATTCAGTCCCAAGACATTTAAAAAAAAATAAATAAAGCAATTGATTTTAAAAACTACCCATCACATGAATGCTTCTCTGGCTGGATGAATCTCCTCTGAATCACTGCCAAAGTCAGCACAGATATGACATGGCTGAAGGCAAGTGTACAAGCTGGCCAGATATCCTGAGAAGAGGAAGAAACTTGGTATTTGTATACAACCACATTAAAAGTAATTTTATGGGTACACTTTGTCATTCATTACTTCCTTCACCTCAATAGCCCCAAATCCTACAGCTATGCAACCAAAGCCTTATGAGTAGCATTTGTTATAAAACCCAAACTTCATTCAGCAGTTGTATAGAGTGCTCAAAGTAAAACAGAGTATGGGGAGAACATGTAACACATATTTTGTCACTCTCCAAATGACCTTGCAAAAGACAGAAACTGTTTTCAGATGGAGGCAAGTCCCTGTAATGAAGGTTGAGAAAAGATCTCTTCCTCTATCCATCCAGGAGTCCATCTATAACAGAGTTGGTACCCAGCCAGAAAGACTGAGCCAGTCATTTAACTCAACTATTTTTGTGCTAAAATTATGGAAACAGCTATTCAGATATGTTTCTAAAGAGAAACCCCAGTCCCTGCTCTGCAATCCAGAATCCAAGAACCCAAACCCTAGATCTTCCCAAACGCTGTTTGGTAAAATGAAGAAAATCCATTACATGTCACCTTGCCATCAAAATTAGTCCACATTTACCACAGTCAAGAATAATAACTGAAATTACTGAACTTTGGTTTTCAGTCTGTGGGGTGGTTGGGGTTTTTTTCAGGCTAAAGCGTACTAGCTTTAGCAAGGCTGAGAAATTTGCACTCTGAGGCAGCCCCTGAAGGGTCCCAGGAGTGCACGGGCAAGATCTGCCCCACAGCCACTAAGACCATTTCCTAGCAGGCACAAGAGAAGTCATCTCTAATGCTTTTATTTGACTTTGGTTACAGAAACCCCTCTTGGTCAGAGCAAGGTGGCTGAACCAGCTTACAGGTAGCTGTGGGATCCTGAGACTGGAAACATGAGCCATTCCAGGAAAAAACACATTTCATCTGGTAACTGGTCTGAAACAAGTATGTTTTACCACTACATTTCAGAGCAAGTCAACCCAGTCTCTGGTGTTTGAATGGCTATTACTCTTGATATTTTTCATAATATGAATAATGATGGATTTATTACCAGTTAGTTCCTCAGTTGCTCTGTTTTACGATGATCATATAAGATACAGCTAAACATACCTTACATAATCTTCTGAAACTGAAGGTGCTATTTTTACCTTTTTTAAATGTACAAGAGCAATAGTGACATTTTTATTATGGCTGAGTTGCTCAATAAAAAACCCCACCTAGCACTAACATATTTCATATTCCTTTTAAGAAAACAACCCAACAACAGAAGTCTATTTTATTTAAAAAAAAAAAAAAGGGGGGAAATTTAAAGACACAAGTAAAGACAACATCTCTTAGAACCACTGTTCAGGGCAACACACAGATCAGACACAAGGTTAACCCTCACACATGGTAGAAAAATTCCTGTCAGCCCTTCAATAGGTAAACCTTGCAAATACAGGCAAGCTCTGGAGACCCTCTGCAAAGCCAGGTCTAAGTCATTAGCTTGTTTGCTTACATAGCTCCATAAAATTTTTTGGAATTCATAGAGAAAAATAACCTTTGTTGGATTGCCAGAAAAATTAGAAGGCTTCCCTGGCCAAGCTGGCTCAGCAGTTTGCTATCACTGAAAAGAGATGGGACCTATTCTTCTCTTTCCCATTTCTTTTTCTTCCTTTCCCTGTAAGGGCACCTCACCTCATCTGCCTCACTGCATGCTTCCAAGAACTGATTCCATCCTTTAACCCAAAAGAAAACCAATCCCAGAAAAGACAAGTACGTGTGACAGCTTTCCTACCTAGTTATGGAGTTAGGCATGCACATAGGTAGTGAACAACCTATAGGTAAGAGACCCAAATGTTCTAACAAAAACAACATCATCTTTTGGCAGCAGTGGGCTTTTAGCATGACCCACACCCCTTGAGAAATGATGACCTGCCTCTCTCCCAGGGGAAAAGTTTCTTCACCTCTTCACACTGTAGATTTTTCATTTAAAAAAAAAAAAAAATTAAAAAAAAATTAGCATTTCAACACTCAAAGAGGAAAAAGTGACTTGCATCTCTGATGGCTGCACACACACTGTCTCCCTGAAACTCTATTGAGCATTGCCAAATTGACCTGGAAGGCAATTTCACATCACACCTATAGACATGTCACCTTAGTTAACGTGCATTTTAAATGAGACCCCTGTAAAATAAACCTTGTAAACAAGAGCTGGACTGTTGGACATGAAGGACCCAAGAACTTCTCAGAGATGAATACAAGCAAAACAAAGTCAGGCTGTTACAGCACAGGATTCCTTCATTCAAGTTTTCAAAATTGTCCATTTTCCAAACACCGTGAGAACCTGCACCCTGGGAAGAAGAGTTTAACCATTTCCGAGTAAACCAGGACAAATTATACATTTACCAAAATTAGCTAAGAATAAGACTAGCAAGACATCTTGCAATGCTCTTCTCCTACTGGAGGCTGTATCGGTACTATTTTCCAAAGGACACTGGGGAGGAAGTTATCCTCCAACAACAACTCAACTAGGTGTTGCAAGTGTTATCACACACCTAAACTCATCCTGTCGTGCACAGCATCATCTGCAACAGCCTTTGCAATGCTTCTCTGACTTTTCATTTGTTAACAGTGCAATACTCCTTTGCTAGCAAGGAACTCCACAGAGATTCTTCCTGACCTTTTTTGGCATCGGATCTAGAAAAAATAATGCATACCGAACACAAAACAAGTCTGAGTACACACCAGAGACGTCAGTAACCCAAATAGCATTTGCTCTCCACTCCTACAGCTAATCTCATAGTCTCCTTGCTCAATTCTCATGAAGCATTTTAGAAAATAAACCCAATGCTTCTTCTAAAACCTTTCAAATGTTAAATGTGGTGAGTGTGTAATGTTATAACAGCCTACCAGTTAAGGATATCAAAAGCATCAGTTTATGAAAATTGGGTATAATCTGACATTCTATCCTGATCATTCCTAGAGCATTATAATGGGCTATTTTGATTGCTTTCCCCTCACAGGGCTGTCCTGGTGTCAGCTGAGATACAGTTAATTTTCTTTCTAGTAGTTGGTACACTTCCATGTTTTGGATTTAGGATGAGAGCTATGTTAACACACTGGTGTTTTGGTTGTTCCTGAGGAGTGCTCACATCAAGTCAAGGACTCTTCAGTTTCTCACCCCACCAGCAAGGAGGTTGGAGGTGCACGAGAGGCTGGGAGGGGACACAGCCAGGACAGCCAACCCAAACTGGCCAAAGGGATATTCCTTACTATATGGTGTCATGCTGAACAAAAAACTGGGGAGATTTGGCTGGGGGGCAGTGGCTCCTGCTTGGGACTGGTTGGGCATCAGTCAGCAGGTAGAGAGCCTCTACATTGTTCATCACTTGTTTGTAGTCTTTTTTAGTTATTATTATTTTACCTTCCTTTTCTGTTCTATTGCACTGTGTATCTCAACCCAGGAGTTTTACCTTCTTTCCAATTCTCTTCCCCATCCCACTGGGGGAAGCGAGTGAACTGTGTGGTGTTTAGCTGCCTGACAGGTTAAATCACAAGGGCCTTCGTTATAATCATCATTTAGAAACTAAAGCTAGGTGTGCAATAGCCAGGGAGGAGGAGAAAAAAAACCCAACAAAACAAACAAAACCCCAACAATGAACCAACCAACTGATCAGGAAAAAAACACTACCACCAAACCCACTTTTGGCCTCAACTGTTCGGACTTCAGATTTCCTGGAATTAAATATTTCATAACAAAACAGGAGATGACAATGTTATAGCTAGTGAGCTTTTTCATGAACTGTTTAAAATGCATGCATTCTCCATCTAGAGCGTAGATGCTGGTGGTAAATCTCCCTCTAGCCTAAGATTTAGAAGCAAGCAGTACTTTGTCCTCACAATTATGCTGCACAGATATGTTTCTCTTGGAAATTGTTTACTACATCTCTTGCTGTGACTATGTACAGTAACTGGAACATCATAGTTAGAGTTGGACAGGAAAAAGAAAAGCAAACTGACCCACCAAGAAAGCATCTGACAGCACTTGAGCCATTGTTCTGCACAGTATCAAGGCTTGAATTCTGACATAATCCCCTGACATCTTGGATGATGTCAGCACAATCAGCTATTAGAATGAAGAGTGATCATCCACAAGACATTAATTCAGGAAGAATCAATGGCCTTGCAATACATATTTCTCCCTTAACATCTCATAAATGGACTTCAATACATTTGAGCCAGAAGGGAAAGCAGGCCTTTTAAGAAAGCTTGTGATATTTTTGTCTTGTGGCAAAGCCTTCTGAATTTTTAGTTTTCCAGCTCCTTGAAGTTTAATTCCACACTTGTGCTTCGATATAATAAAAGCTCCTCGTTCCTTTCCAAGGATGCTCAGAGCTTTAACAGTACACTAAGCAAGACCAACCCACAGATTTTACCTTCCCCCAGTCCTTCTCACCCCCTCTCTCAATTCCCATTTAAGGAGAGAAAACATTCTCCTATCTGAATCCATACCTAGTAGTTTGGCAGAGATGAACATCATGGAAAAGAAGGAAAGAAGAAAGGGGGGAGGAAAAAAAAGAAAAAAATCCCTTCCCTATTTTTATTTCAGATTTGAAAACTTCTGCTCTAATACTTTCTATTATACAACTATCTTCTGCTATCATCCTCCATTAAAATCAATTATCTGAGAAAATTCTTCTAGCAGATTTTTCTCTGGAAAATGATCCAAATCCTTGCTGCCAGTTAGTTTTGACATCTAAAGCACTTTACAAACATATGAATCATGCATAGACACAGAGTCCAGTTGCAACTTCCTGACCAAAAATATGTTTGTGTCAAATCAGAATTACAGAACCACAGCTCATTCGTGAAAGATTTGGGTGATATTTTACAGATTCCTTTCCTCATGGTTTCAAAACTTAAATTGCACCTGAAGATGACCTAGAAATAAAGTTAATCAAAGGAAAAAAATAACTTCTGAAAACTTACTCTATGTTACAAACCAACAATATGAGCTGCAGCCACTTGATCAAGCCGTCAGAAAGGCAGAATTTAGATCCTGGCCAATGAAAGAAGCTTCTAAGTGTTCATCAAGTGCTAATCTCCATCATGAAAAGAATCTACAGACTTAGAGATTCTCCCTCCTTATTGATTTTCTCACCAGGGATGCATAATGGAAGAATGATACTGGTCTCATGAAGTATTATCCAACCTTATTTATCTGCAGTCCTCAGCAGCCACAGGCTCAGCTTGAATGCAGATGGCTCAGTTTCTCCAATTTCTCTGTTGCCACAAATTCTGCATCAGTAAGTGTGAAGAGAGCACAAGGACCACCACACTCCGAAGTTTACTGTGTGAACAAATGTAGAAATCCCCACTGCTGCTCAGCAGGAGAGCTCCTTCCCACTGGGCTATAGGTTTATTCCAACAGGATGGCATGGTATTTCCTCTATGGTTTGCCTGCCAGGAAAGTAATTTCGTATTTTTGTCCTGTTGTGAGCTAGTAGAAGCTGGCATTGATGGAGGCTGGGAAGAATCAGAGGCTGGTTTGCTAGTGGTTTAACCAAACATGTGTTTACAATCACCCCATTCATCATGCCCTGTCTATGCAAAACTGTCTTTTTTTGGAATTTCCCCATGCTCCTTGGGTTTGGCTTCCAAAAAAGTTGAAACAGACTCACTAAGAAATACATTGTTTGAATATCATGGCTAGAGCAACAGAACTGTTGCTCAGTTGAAACAGTAATGATTAAAATGGTTAACATTGTAATCATTAATGAAACTGTTGCACATTAAGATCAACATGGCTGCTCAACTTGTTGCTGTTGGCCTAAGGATGACAGCCCAACAGCAAGAGGGTAAGATAATGGGAAAACCTCTTGCAGTCTTCTCCTGGAGTCCAACAAAAGAATACAACAGAAATAGGACACTGTTTCTTTCTCAGATGCTCTACAGCTTCTGCCCACAAGAAGAGAATGCAGAGATGGTCATGGTGTTCCCAAAAAGTTCATCTAGGGCACTTATCACCTCTGTATCCAAGGATCATGACTATCACCATAAGGCCAAAGCTCTTTTCAGAAACATACCGCACAGTATAATTAAGACTTGCAACTCCCCTCACCCTCTCCCCAGTTCTCACTTCAGGGAAGAATAAACAGAGTCTGTCCCATCTTTGTGTGGTAAAGGGAGAATTTCTCTCTGCTGATCCTTTCTCCAAAAAGAGGTCAAATTATTCTAGCAAAGAAGCCTTATCCCATCATACCTGAACCAACATAATCTCCAAGACAGCAGTCTTCAAAGCTGCAAAGAGCTCCAAAAGAGACATTTCACTTCTCTCAGTATCAACAAGGTAGACTTTCATGCCATATGCCTAGATTATGCAAGTTTTAGCCTAGCAATCTACAAGTTTGGTACAACCTGTAATTTTACTTCATATTACGCATCAGAGAACTACACATTTTTCTCTCTGTTTTACTCTCTCCAAAGTTGATACCCAGGGGTACAATGACCTACCAAAGGGTTCTGAAAGGCTTCAGCAAGAAAAAGGTCCCTCACACTAATTTATAATAGTAGTTACATGCTGTATTATCCATGCTACTGGAAGTCTCCTGCTCTGCTAAAGAGATCATCCACTTTAAAACAACTGATCTTCATGACAGACAGCTTTTGCTGTAGCCATTCAGGAGTCGTAATCGGCATTCCCCATGGGTTAACTAATTGGGATGCAATTAGCAAGTTTCATTAAAAGCTCTCTTGACTTGTAAATAAGCATTAGTGTTGGGCTTTGAAGAACCCACATTATTCATCCTGACTATATTTTTGTTCAATCCACACCTGAGTCTCTGGTCTTTGCCTACAAAGGGTGTTTGTCAAGTAAAAATCCAAGCAGCCATATAGCTGCCACCACCTTCTAACGGAAGACGACTCGCCCAGTGCTCAAAACCTCATGGTTCCATGACTCACTCCTCACCATTAAACAGAAACCCCTGGTCTTCTCTGATATAGAGACTAGGAAAGACAGAACTGTTCACAAGGACACTACTCTAAAGTAGGGCATGAACTCGCCTTCAGTCTTGACAACCATGTCCATCTGCTCTGCATGAAGTGGTCCCTCTGCAACTTATGGAAGACCCTAGGAAAGCAAAGAGGGAGCTAAGTTTTCAGGCAATGGGTGCACATTAGTGTGAATGTGAAGATCTCTTTAAACAGTTTCAGGATAACCTGTCACTGATGATGACTCACTTCTTGAATCCTTCGATATTCAGGGTTCTTATGCACATTTTAAGTCCAAAAGCTGCTAGAAACCACAAACCCCACCACTTTCAGATGAAAATGTACCTGTATGAAAAATGTAGTGCCTATATGTCTCTCTTATATCAGGTACCCACTGAAGAGACAGTATCCACAGGAATAAAGCATAGGGACTGTAGAATAAGGGACTGTAGAATATATCCAACCAAATCTTATAGTCAGGCTATTCTGGTTGTTTAATCACTGAAGAGATTAACAGTCTGTTTGCAGACAGTATGCCTCATACTGATCAACAGTTTTCTTTAATGCTGCACTCATAGTGGAATCTGGCTTCCTAGGACATTACTCTCCACATCCACAATGCAACAGAGGAGCATACTGAGTTTAAGTGGGAAATGCTGTCCAAAAAGATCATCCAATTCAACAGATGGCACGAGAATAAGAAAGACCTGGCACAGGACTAGTTCAGAAGCACACAGCTCAACATGTATAAAGAGAAGTCAGTGAGGTGACATCTGTTTACTTCATAATATTATGTTTCACAACAACCACTGGTTTGGGAGAAAAAGTGGTAGGAAACAAGACTACTTTGCCACATCCAAGTTTAGACTGAAAAGTGCTCTCCTGACCAGCAGGCAGTGCAAGGTTAGCAAACCTGTAAATAAAGTTCAATGCTAATAAAAGGACACCTTGGCAACCTCATTCCTTGCAATTCTTAAAAAGACTGGGGGTTTCAACTTTTTGGTAAGGGATCACCATTCCTAGATTTCCCTGGGTAAAGAGTCATAACTGGTATATTTTGGACATGGCCAGGAGCAGGTCCAGTTTCCAAGAAAAACAATCCGAACTTCTTAGCCTGCTTTCATACAGGAGGCTTATGCAATCACGCTGTAGCCAAGCCAGTTGGCAAGCTGCATGCAAGCTTGACAGAGGCAGAGGTCTCAAGAGTTATCTTCCTTGTTTGTGAAAACACTGGGCCAGGTGGGCAAATGTAAGAAACGCTACACTGTGAACTGGCATCAATACTCTCGTAATTGAGATAAATCCAAAGAAAAGCAGGCTTCCTTAGTCTTAGTTTGGACAAAAATGTTGGCTTAAAGTAAAGAAAAGCTTTTCTCTTGACCCCATTAATAAAGTTCACCCAGAGGTTTAGAGTAAAAAGGCCAGCAGAAAATAGTAAGGGTTTTGCACCACAGTGTTTGCTGCAACCAGTGAGATTTTTACTCGAGCAAATACTTAAGTGCATCCTAAAAATGTCTACCACTGGACATCAAAAGGTAACCCCTTCATCTACTCCCCCACTCCTGATTTCAGTGGTCTGAAGAAGCACCTGAGTGCATTTCCCACACACAGATACACACTTCCTGAGACAGGGCTCAACTGGTATAAGAAAAAGTTTTATCTAGAAATCTAGCCTCATTTAGCACGATCACCTCTACAAGCAGATATAGAGAGGCATGGCAAAAGGGAGGAGAGGAGTAACAACATGGTCCCACCTAGTGTGACACTACCCGGGAGCCCCTCAGCTTGCCTGCTGCCACCGCTATGCACGCCCAGAGAAGCTGATGGTGCCTCACAGTCTAGATGGACATCTGTTCGTTCGGGGCTGTCAGAAAACAAATTCCCAGTGCAACACTCCCGTACTGCTGGCAGAAGCAGCGCATGACCCAGCTATGCCTCTCCTCTGCCAGCTGGGAACTCCCTGCCTTGGAAGGATACCTTTGCCAGAAAGATCCAGATACTTTTTTGCCCATTTACACCCCAAGCACAGATGAGAACATGACCAAAAACTTCTAAAAAACCCTTGTGACAATTCTTGCTGGAGTTATTTAAGTGCTCACAAGACAGAGGGTTGCAAAAACTTGATTTTTTCACAGAGTGCATAGTATACACTTTAGCAAAACTGAAATGCAGAGATCCATTTTGCATTTAGGCAGTGCTTTTGGACTACCTAATAAAAAACACAGGAATATGCTACTGAAATCCAGGTGTGGCTGTATCCGAGGATGAAAGCCAATTCACACAGTGCTCAGGGAGGGGACAGTTTGATTAACAAAACCAAGGAAAACCATGGAAGTACCACAAGATCTTTAATATGTAGCCAGGGCAAACAAGACCTACTTTAAGAACAAATAAAGTCCAAGTGAAGAAAATAAATCAGACTATAACATGGTAAAATGACCACTGGAGGCAAGCGTCAGGGTCTGCTGCTCTGTCAGTTTACTGTTTGCAGTAAGGCTACCAAACAGTACTCTTCAGGCTTTGCTGTTTGCTCTATATTGTGCTGAATTTTAAAGAGTTTGGTTTTGGAGGAAAAAAAAACCAAGCAGCCTTGATATTAACATACACCTGTACAAAGATAGCCAGAAGAATACAGCTCCGGAACAGCTCTCCTTCTTATGCTGCACTGAGAGGTTAAGCCCTGAAGGAAGACTAACACAGCAATGGCAAGTGCATCCTGCTTACCTTCTGTACCCTGCTTCAGTTCCAAAATGATCATGAAGCACAGGCAAAGCTCCTATTTAAAGTTTCAAGCATATTTCCTTTTTTTATGTCTAGTCTCTAGTCTCCATGCGTTTATGGTGGGCTTTTTTAACCTATCCTCATAACTCACTCCTTTTAAATCTAGGATTAGCCTTGTTGCCCTTCTCCATACCTTTTCGAGAGCTTTAAGCACAACTACTAGTCTCTAAATGCAGGAATAGATGGAGTTGGACTGTTAATGTATCCTTGCAACCTTTATGAGGCAGAACAATTTCAACTGTCCCTTAGAAGCGTCCCTTGAGGTGGTAGATACCCACATCCCTCCTATCCTGCTTGCTCTTGCTTTCCCCCAAACCCAAATTCATTCTGCTTTACCGAAGGGAAAAGCAAACCACATTCTTCGGGTCTGTTTTAGAAAACCTGATCAATGCTGCTTTGACATACCAGCAACACATGTTCCCATTTCAACAAATGGGAACATTTCAGGCAGACCACCACTTCAGATGGAGTGGGGCTCCTGGCTGCTGAATCAGCACTTTCCATCCTGCTGGCAATACAGAGTCATGCGATGCTTCAAAGGAAAGCGGGGGAAAAGGGGGGAAAGGGTGGGAGGGGGCCCTGGCACTTAAGCAACAGAAGCGGGCAAGAGGATTGAGCAGGAGTTCATCTGCCAAACCAATTAACTGCAAACTGTTCTTATAACGATGCCACAGTTTCAGCCCCAGCTTGCAGTACCACAGTTATACAATGAGAGAGCCATGCGTGCACGGCTCTCCCCGGCGGGGAGCTGGGGCAGGAGCAGCTCCGCACTCCCCGCTATTGCGGGGCTCCTGGGCTAGCGCGGGGCTCTGGGCAGGGCCGGGGTTCCGCGGCGGGCAGGGCCGCTCTCCCGCAGGCACACGGCCGCCCGGAGCGGTCGCACATCCCCGCCGCGGATGAGCAGTGAGGTGGCAGCACTCCGGGATGGCATTTCTGCGAACTGCCCATCCGCCAGCACTCCCGCAAACCCCGAACGGAGCGGGGGAAACACCGGGGACTTTCGGTGGCGGCAGCAGCACCGCCAACAGTTGGCGGGGCAGGACCTCACTCTCCTCCAGTGCGGAGCGACGGAACAGCCCGGCTCCCGGCACCGCCGGGGCGAGGCGCGCAGCAGGCGAGCAAACAAAACGCGGCAAAGAAGCCCCAAACCGAGGGAAAGGGCCGCTCCCCCGAGCCCCGCGGCAGCCGGCCGTCCCCCGTCCGGGCCCGGGGACGGCGGGTAGTGCGCCGGGGGCGCTCCCCGCGAGCATGATGGGGGGGGGGGGGGGGGGGGCGGCTCGCCGGTGGCCCCAGGAAAAGGAAGTTTGCTCTCCTCCTCCTCCTCCCACCGGCCTCCGCCACCGAGGAGCCGGCGAGCCCTCACCCACCTCGGCCCGACCCCCCCCCCCCCCAATCCCCTGCTGCGGCTCCCCAGGGGCAGCCGCTGCCCCCCTGCGCGCCCCGCACCGCCCCCCGGCCCCTTACCTGCTGGGCGGGCGGCCAGCACCGACCCTGCCGGGCGCCGCGCACCCGCCGAGCCCGGGGCGGGCGCGGGGGGTCAGGGGAAGGAAGGGTCGTGTGAGGCGGCGGGGACGGGAGCACGGGCGGGGAGGGGGGATCCTCCGAGCGGCGGGGCGGAGTGGGACACGGGCGGGGGGAGGGCAAGCTCTAGGAGCCACGCGCCTCAAGAACAACAGCAACAAAAGAAAAAAAATTACAATTTTAGAAAAAAAATTAAAAATAAAACAAAAAAGAATTGCAATTAAACAAACCGGGAGGGGGGGGGGGGAAGAAAAAAAAAAAAAGGAAAAAAAAAAGAAAAAAAAAAAGCAAAACACACCCAAAGCGGACGCGGACGTTCGCGCCTCCGCAAGGCGTCCCCGGACTGCGGGAAGAGGTCTGCGGAGAAAACTTCTGCCTGCCCGCTGCCGCCGCCGATCCCGGTGCTAACGACGCCCCGCCACCGCCGCGCTCTCGCCTCGCGCCCAGCTGACTCCCGGTGCCGCCCCGCCCCGCTCCCGCCCCATTCCCGCCCCGCTCCCGCCCCAATCCCGCCCCCGCCGCACGCAGCCGCAGCCCCGGTCCGCGCCCCGCCGCGGGCAGGAGGCGGCCGGGAGCGCCGGCGGCGCCGGCGGGCGGTGTGGGGATGGCGTCCCCCCCCGTCGCCACTCTCCGCCGTTCCGGTGCGAACGGGGCTGGGGGCGGCAGGTCGCGGGACCATGGCGGGTCTCCTGCCCTCCAACAAAAGCTCACCCGCAGGTAGCATCGGCTCGTGCTTTTGTTGGGAAGGGCTGATTTTCTTTAAAGTAAAACTAACAGAGCATCTGCAAATGGAAGGCATTTGTGCGTGGACTTTTTCTTTAACCTTACCTGCCCCGTTCTCACATTTTTCCCAAAAAAACTGCGCAGGGAAGGTGCCCCAGCTCCCCTTCCAGACAGCGTGGAGCAGGCGCCCGGCGTGTGCCAACAGTACAGGGGGCTGCTCGGAGCTTCTCTGTACCGCAAAGCGCCCTGGATCCTCAGGCTACTACCAGCACTCCTACAGACTGCTGCTGCGAACTTCTGTGTATTGGGACTTTTGGTATTTCACCCCGGTAGCTCCAAGCCATCCCATTTTGCAAGTAGCGTGCAACTCGGACTGTGGTAAAGCTCTTTCAAGAGAAGCGAAGCTGCTCGCTTCCCGAAGAGCTGCTGTTTTAAAGTGTATAGACTTCTAACATGAGCCGTCACGCTCTGAGAGGAGAATATTCTCTCCACCAGACGTAAAAACACCTCTCATAAGAAAGTGATCAACCCTATAAAAGGAAATCGAGCCTAAGGAGAAGTGGGAGAAATCTATGGGCTTTTCTTCCTAAGACAGATGCATGTACACTAATGGGAGCATTGTGGCTGAGTGCCCGAGCTGAATATATTTTGAAATGTAACATGATACCTTCTTTGCTCTTGCTGTTTCTTCCTCTGTGGCTCTTCTTTACTGAATTTAAAGGAATGCTTTTCTTATCAGCCTGCCCTCCTGGTCCCCGTGTTTCCAGCCCTGCTCTGGTCTTGCTCTGCTCTCACCACTTGCTCTCCCTGTTCAACTCCTCAAATAATCTCTCCAGTTTCCTTGTGTGTGTCACCTCAGCCTCTTGGATGCACGTGCCATTCTCCTGCCTGCTCAGTGCTCATCCTCCTCGTGCCACCAGTCCCCTGACCTCTCCTGGGGACCGCATTTCCCTCGGCCATCTTCACTTGATGCAGTGCTGAGCATTGCTCTTCAGCCTGTCAGCACCACTACGGCCTAGCCTGGCCTGGCCTGGACTATTGGGAGCTTGCTCCACGTGCTGTCTCTTCTCAGCCCCCCTCTCAACCCTCTCTTCCCACTGCCGGGCTGGTCTGCCCTGACTTTCTGTGAGCAGTCATTCACCCTGATCATGCATTTTGTGGGTCCAGCCTCAGAGTGCTGGTGCCTCACCAAGGGAGAAGCTGTCTCCTATCCACGTTACTATCTAGTGGAAAGGTGAAGGCAGGCGGTATCAGATTTCTGTCTGAGATTACTCCAGAGGAGGCACCTACTACCTGCCAGATCCCAGGTGGAAGGACCAGCATGGCTGGCAGCACAGCCCCACATGCTCACATGAGAAGCTTTCTGCACATTTAGGTCAACCTGCCCAGCTTGGGAGGGAACTCCAGAGATCCAGTCCAACCTGGTCCAACTTTTCTTGGGAAAGGGAGCCACGATGACATTGTCTGTCACACTGTCCAATCGCATCTTGAAAGCCTCCAGTGATGGGGACCCCACCCCCTACCTGGGGATGATTTTCCAATGGGTGATTGTTCTAACTGTAAAAAATTTCCTTTTTTACAGTGAATCAAAATCAAGATGAAACCTCTCCTCGTGCAACTTTTACCTGTTGCTGCTTGTCTGCTCCCTGTGTCTCTCTGTGAAGAGAGAATCTCCACCTTTTTTGCAACCATACATGTACTTGTATGATTTGACCAGGGTTTGTGCAACAGATGTCCAGTTTTTGTTGCTTTTGCAGAACCTGCTGTGGCAGGCAAGGCCAAGGACTTCAAGACATGCCTTTTCTATATCCTGTTTCATGCTATTTGCCCCTGCACATTCCTTAGCTCCGTAATGCATCAGTTATACTTTGTTATCTGTAGTATTTCCACCCTAGAATATCAATTTACAGTCGTGTTACAGTGTGTCCTCAAAAAGTGAGAAATTAAAGGAGAGAAGTTATATAACTGGTCTGGTGCTGCAGAGCCAGCCAGCCATGGCCTGGATTGCATTGCAGGGATTCCCGCCTTCCAAAACATCCCCTTCTTCCCCCAAAGTCCTCTTACCTCAACCTGTAAGGCACTTTGCACTTTCAGTCATTTTTGAATCTCAAAACCATAGACCACCTTTATGACAGTGATGCTGTGCATCCAACACTGAATGGAAACAGGAGGGATAAAGCTCAGGTATTTTTGAAGCATCACGCAGGCAACCACCTGGCTGTCTTCCAGTATGCTCTTCCTTTAAGTGTGCTCACTGTTTCTCATATGTAAGACTGCTGATCCATCAGTTAATCATATTGAGTAAGTACCTAAAATTAACTTTTAAAATATTAATGCATGAGAACATATCCGTTTCCCATGTACATTATTTTAAAGGATTACAGTGTGTACACTGAGTGCCATTAATGTTACATTTTGAAGACAGTAAATTGACTTGTATGGAAATCAGAAGAGTTGATGGATTCCTCTAAAAATGCCTTTGACAATGATAAAATGTTCAATTGTATTATTGTTAAGCATATGTCTGTACTTAAATTTCTTTCTAATACATACAAAAATAAGTGACTGCTCAGGTCTTAATAGTATAATATTTTTCATTTTGTGGTGGGTTAAAAAAAACAGATACATATGAGTATTGAAAATACTCCTCTGAAAAATAAAAACATTAGGAAAGATACGTTTAGTTTCCTAGACTACAGCTGTATCATTCAAGACAAGACTGTACTGTTATAAAGTTGTTTATCCAAAATAGCACCGTTAAAACTGTTATACTGGAGAAGTAGCAATGCATCTTTTCAGTGGCAGTGAAGGACATACTTATCTTTTCTCTTAACTAACAAATCTCTGGCAACACCTTACAGTATGCTATATCATGAAAATAACAGCCTAAAATGCCAATATTTTGGCTAAGAAAAATAAAAAGTTTCATTTTCTGCTAGAAAAAACACACAAGAAATAATGTTGGCAATAATATACTCTGACTATGTAAACATTATTCCTGCTCAAGGACAGTCTAAAAAGTAAAAGTAAACATCAGGGCAAAAGCCTTGATGCCTTCAGGACTTTGTGCCCAGGCTAAGTTTGTCCCAGCTCCCTGTTTTCTTCTTTGCAGTGGTTAAGGTTAGGGTTAGAGAAGACAAATTCCCCTGACCCCTGATGGAAGAAGATGGAAGAACCAATGAGACTCCTGGCTGTGCCTGGGGGCATCCAGGGCACTGGGGGAGAAGAGGACAGGGAGTGCAGTTCATTCCTAGCTGGAGAGGGTCTTGCTGCCCCGCAGCTACCAGACTCAGAGCCCATGGTACAATTGGGCTTATGATATCAGTTTATTCTCCAATTTACTACCCTCAAGATATCCATAAAGCCCAGAAAATTCTCTTTTTTTGTCATTTGTACTCCTCAGAAAACTTACATTAATGTAAGTTTCTCGTGTGTTAAGGGTTCAAAACCAGGTCCAAAATATAGGGAGAATATAGACATTCTATGACTATTTAGTATTATGTTTAAGACTCAATACCTAATAATAAATAGCTGTTGGAGTTCAAGTACAGTGGACCTGGTTTTCTTTCCACAGAGATTTGAACTCTGCAGGGTGACTTTTCATTTTGGAACTTAGCCAAAGGACACTAAGCTCTACAATTCAGTTACTTCCAAGAGAGAAAAAGGTAATTTTAAAGTTTTATTAAATAGACTAATGAAAACTGTCTAGTAGATATGACATTTTCTTTAGAAACATTCTTGTATTTCACATATATACTGAGAACAGGCATAATTTTCTTTTCTATTACATTGATTTAGGAAATGAAAATCCAATAGCAGAAGATCTGAAGAGGAGAGAATCTGGCCATTGCTTTCACTCTCAAAGGAACTTTCATGAAAGTATTATATGAAAGTTGGCATTAAGCATGATCTTTAACTAGTAGAATGCACTGATAAAAGAGTTCAGCAATCAAAAAAGGGTCAACATGGTCATTATTACCTAGTAGGTATACAGGCAAAAGTGCTGACCAACCTTTGAAATGATGATAAGTTTCTTTTGTCATGGAGAAAGCTTTTCACCTTAAATAGACAGGAAGTCTTCTAACACAGTAGAATTTTAATAAGGCTTAATCTGCAACAAAATGAACTCAAAATTATTTTTGTTGCTTTTACTATAGATGAAGCAAATGCTTAAAATATTTTTAAAAGCTATTCAGAAAAAAAAAAAAAGGTCTTTTTAACATCAAGATGGGGGGGTGGAGGGGAAATATTCTCGTTCCTTTCTGTCTACATCCTACTTTTCCATTATTTTATCCCTGACACTGTGGTGGAGATTGAAAGCTGGAAGAAGAAAGGAAAGCACTAAGAGAGAAACTAAACAAGTTTGGAAAAACACTCACTAAATATAGCTGTATGAGCCAAAGGATACAGATTGAATTTCAATATTCACCAAAAGACTGAGATTTTCAAAACTTTTCATATTTTCCACCAGTAATTGCTAAAGTCTGTTTTTTTACCTGATTCAGCAGAAACTCCATCAAATCCACTAATTTTAGAAGATAAGAGACTTTGTCTTCTGCCCGATTGTTATCGAGACAGTTTCTTAATATCAGCTGAGTACAGAAAATACTTTTTCTGTAGTCTATCTCTAAAAGACTAGCAACAAAAAAAGAAAAACTGTGGCATGACCATAACTGAATGAACTCACTGCGTTCATAGACTACATTGTGGAGATCTACTTTTTGTTGCTAGGTAAGTCATATCTCTATTTACAGCTTTTTCAAAAGGCTGAATAGTCAGGGACATTTTGTAATTTGAGATGGAGTCCTAAGCTCCAGTGAGAGAGATGTGCTCTTCCTGGACTGTACAAAATAGAGCACTTACACAAGGTGGTGGAGAGGAAAAGGGAATTTTAAGTGATTCTGATCATTCAAACAGAAACAACATTAAAAAGATGAATACATTCAGCCCACCCTTCTGTAAAAACACATCTGTTCCCAACGCTAGCTCCACAATTAACACATAGATTGATTCAACACTAATAAATATAAATTGCTATATTCTCTCAGTTTCAATAAAGTGATAAAGAAAATGGATGCTTTTGGGCATTAAAGATGTTAAGTGAAATGACACCTTAAAGGCATTTACTTTTTCCAAGTCAAAGTCAGCTGCTTTCCTGATGCATCAGTTTTCAACTAGGATGCCAGATAACACTGGATGGGAAGAAAAATTCAAAATTATACTGCAATAGGAGGAGATTCAGTTCAAGCTATCCTATATATTCTCATTTTTGACATGAGAAATCAGGATTTATTCAAAACATGTAGTGCTCATTCACAGCTTTGCCACAGATGACGAGAGAAGGCAGCAAGAACTGTGACTCAGAATGAAATCCAGCCACACTGCAGTCAGTGGCAAAACTTTTATGGAGCTTAGCATGACAGTGATTTCATCTCAAGTCTTTTCTTGGTTTCTGGGGGAGAGGGAACTAAAATAATAATAAAGACAAAAAGAAAATCTTCAATGATATAACTTACCCTGCATGCTAAGGCTTTTAGGAGCATACTCTCACCACATCTGTAGCAGGATCATCAGGCTAGCGCCATCGGAAAAACAGAAACATTTAAATGGTGCAAACAAGAAGAGATTTCATAGGTTTTACCAAGTAGGTTTTACCAAGTAGGTTTTACCAAGCAGAGGGAAGAGACAGAGCAATCTAACTGTATTGAACTCAAACCAGATCTTCCCTTTGTTTGTGCGCTGAGCTGTGTGCAGATCCCAGCATTCTCTGAGTTAAAATGCACCCCTGTACAGTACAGCCCCGCAAGGTGTAGATGTGCCTTTTGTTGGCTTGCAGGGTATGGATGCAGAGCTGAGGTGTGTATTAGGCAGGTTCTCTCCGTGTACAGTAGGCACTGCTGCTCTCTATAGCAACCAGTTCATGTCTCAAGCCATTCTCCAGAGCAGGCAACGTGGAGTTTTGGGAGAATTCCCATCCTGTGGCTTTAAATGAGCGAAATGTAGACGTCTAATAGTCAATTCAAGTCTGAACTAGACTTACATTTAGACTGCTGTTTTCAAAGGAAGTCATATTTTGCTTTCCTGGTTCAAGAATTACCAAAAAAAATACCAAACCAAAATAAATGTACAGTGCACTATCATCTAAATTAATCCCTTGTCATAAATTTGTAATCTCTCACAAACTCTTCTTAGCCAATTCAACTAAACGTTTCTCAGACATCAGCTTGCAGGAGGAGATTCTCTTGTTCCCTCCATAGCAGGCAGTGGATTGGCTGCTTATGCAGAGCATTGAAAACTTCTGTTAAAACACAAGGTGTCCCTGCAGTGATTTAGAAGTATATTTTCTACAAGTTTTTTCTACTTATTCAGCTATACTAAAGGAGTAAGAAGTCATTCTTCAGTCTAAATTATTTCCTTTTGTTTGGAAAAGTGTTTAGTCAGTCAAAGAGAGAGCATGAGACCCTGAGGCTTAGCAGTTAGTACATCCTGCTAGGACAGCAGAGACCTGACACTCACTCTCCAGTGTAAGAAAATTTACTGTGTACTGTTTATCTGTTACATACTGTCTTAATCCTTTCTGCTCTTCTCAGTTAATGATTGAATGGAATTTTTTTTAATGATTGAATGGAGATTCTTTCAGTCTGAAAGAATCTCATGACAGAATATCATCCAACCCAGGGACAGGGTAAATTTCTTTGGAAAAGTATCTCACTTCAAGCAGAGATTTTAAATTACATGTTCTCCATGTAGTATGCATCATCTTATCTAATTGTAAGGAAAATGGCCAGATCTGTCAATTTTTCCCAATGTCTGTATGAAGCTGCATCTAGAAATACATCTGTCAGCAAAGGCCTCATTTGCAAATCCTGATGGGACTTGCACTTCATACTGTCTGGCCAGAAGTAGGCATTTAGTGTATCTTTATTACAGAAAAAACTTCGAGGACAAATTGTATGATGTACACAATGTGATATACATCCTTTGATAAGAGAGCAATCTTTCAAACAGAAAGGACTGCCCTGTAGTTGCTATCCTGACAAAGTGAAGATCTCTTGGAAGTCATTCCAATCTTAATGATTCTATGATTCGTCTCCTCTCAAAACTGTGATGGCTGTTCTTTATCAAAGGACATTCTTTCCAGGCTTGTCAGACATATACAAATAATCTGCATATATTTTTAGCGCAATTTGAAACTTTCTTGAGAAGGAAATCTTTGAAGATTGTTCATTCAGCTATCAAAGACTGTAATTAAAGTTATTAAGGTCAGGTTGCCCCTAATCATTTTCTTCTGATGCTTTAGCAGATATGAAACAGAAAACAAAGATGTGGTACAACATAGTAGCATAGAGGTTCAGCAGCAGCAGCAGCAGCACTGTAGGTCCACAGACAGACAGAAGTCTCAGGGAGTCTCACAGTAGCTACTAGAGCAGCTGAGAGGAAATCCACTGGTGCTCCTCAGGAAGCTCTCACATCCTGCAGCTGGAAATTTGAGACAGGGAAGCTTGTCACCTATAGCCTAAGATTTAGCTGTGATTTATTCTGGTTTTCTAAACTTAGTAGTGTAAAGGTGCACATCTGCCTAATACTATAAGATATTTGGACCTCAAAAAGTTTAGTGAAAGTGAACAGAGAATATCTTTGCAGAAAAGATTTCCAGAATAGTTACACCTACCAGGTAAGATCAGTTCTTTCTTCTTCACCAAAAACCTTTCTAAAGCACACTAATCCATGAAGATTTAGACAGGCTGCTGGATGACTAAAAGGCCTCAGCAGGACTGGGGCTCTGGCAGTTAGGCTCCCTTAAGCAGGAATGTGACTCTTCTGTGAGCATGTGCCCACATTAAGAGTGTGGATTCTGTTCCACACAGCCCTTGTTCTAAGATGACATTGCTCTAAGATGACAATGTAAGACCATTTCTGGTCTTACATTGATTCCTTTGTAGGTTCTCTCACCTTCCCCAAAAGATTTGGTGATCTTCTTACACTAGTTATGGTTTGAAAAGCATTTGAAGGGACCTTTATTTCACCCGTGCCTCAGGGACAAGATGATTTAGAAAATGCCATATTAAGAAAAAAACCCCAAACATACAAACTTCATTCTGTTAATGATAGTGGGATGACAATACAGCAAGAATATGTCCAGCAAATCAATGAATCTGTCTAATTACTATGCCCTAATTTAGATCATTTGCTTCTACAGTGGGACTACTGGTGGATTGTTCTTTCCTCTTTAAGATCTAGAGATATATATGTCATATTACGAAAATGTGATACAAAATTGATTCTAAAAAATTGACTCCAGATTACTCACTAGGAAGCAATTGGAGTCAGGCCAGGAGCAGATGGCAACTCAAAAGGCAATCCTCTTCCTCCTCAAGAAGTACTATTACTTTGTACTTCAGTAGCAGTATTGATTTAAGAAACCCGATGCCTTTCACAAACAGTAATGAATGTAATTTTATAGTGCTCTGGTAGCAAAGTTAGTAGGATTTGCCTGCTTTAGCACGTGGGGAAATTGATGCATGTGAAAGTCATGTTCACACCATTCCCATGGCCACCGGTTTCCAAGAGATCCCATTCTCCATCTGAAGATAAACCAGCATCTCTAAAATCCCAGCATTCTACCACAAGCTTAGCACACAAATATCAAGTACGTGAAATTAAGGGATGCTAATTAGAGGCAGACACAAAGCCATTGGTAAAAAGAGGCTTTCCCAAGCAATGCAAGAAAGTACATAGCAGGACCTGGACCCAGAGTGGCTCAGTCCTGGTCGTGCTTTGTAGGCTTACCCCATGAGTGCATGGGGAGTATCCAGCTGCTCCTGAAAGAACTTGCCAATAAAAAGCACCTCTTGAACAAGTTAAGCACTTGTTTAAAGTGGAACTGAAATTCTGAAGGCAAATACCTACTAGGCATTATACCCTGCAGCACAGCTGGATACAGGGAACTTGCTGAGATGGTGAAATTTGCCATAAATAGACAGCCAGTATGCTTCCCGGGTCAGGGCCAAGCAAACTTGAGTAATGAAAGAGACATTTTTAAAATGGAAAAAGCAGAAAGATATTCCTACTTCTTACACTGATATAGTAACCAATACAGTCATGATATTGAAATGCAAAGAATTTCAGCCCAAATATTGGGGGATGGTATAAAGAAGTTAATTTGAGAGTGGGAGAAAGTTGCATACTTCTCAGACCTTATTCTATACACAGAGAGGTTGAAAACAAAACCCTCAAGCATGAATAATGGTGGGCACACAGCAAAGAACTTTGCTGTAAATTACAGTGCACATCCGCAACAGCAGATCTTAACTGGGTCTAAACTCTCTGTAGAAGTAGAGCTAGAAAAACATGTATCAGCCAAACATTATCTTCAGGAGTACGTTGTGTGGAATATATGGCATGGTTTGCAAAGTTCACGATAGCACTTTCATTCAGATGCACAGAGCATGGGCTGGGAACATGGCACTCATTATAGCGAAATGCAGGTGCCCAATATCACATGATAATCACACATGGTTATATAATTTCAACATCATGTCATATGAACTCCTGCTGCCTAAGTGAGCATGAATATTTCTGAGAAACACCAATGCCTGTATCATATGATAGGACAGAGACCAAAGGGCATGCAGGAAATGAAACTATGCCCTGGATATAAATCGTAAAAAGACTTGATGTGGCCAATATGGTATGGGATATGCATCCATGTGCTAAAGATTGATTAAAATAACAATATTTTTGAGTCACAATATGCCACAGCAAAGCAAGGATCACATTTAAATTCAAGACTGCTGGTGCAGAGCAGAGCTGATATGGAACTGAGAGGCACAGTTAAATCCATGCTTTGATAGACATGGGACTTTGTTCATTTAACAGATAGCATTCACATATTATTTGCCATATCAGCATATTCAGTTGTTACTTACACAAAGGAAGTAAGTAAGTTGTCTTCCATGAGCAGCAAAAATCGCAGTCTCCCTTTCTCCTTGAAAAATACAGAAGCCAGTAAAGGGTAACCCAACATCATAAGTCCCATTATTTGTATCACAACAGTTTCCAGGAACTCTAATTGCATGACAGAAAGTCATTGCACTGGTCAAACACTGGAAAACATTTCATTAGCTTATAGAGCTATTAGTTGATTTTCATCTTACTAGATGCACCCCATCATAGCATAACCCATAATTGAACTTGCCCTTGAATACAGTCATGGGAAGTCAAGCTGTTCTCACTTTCTCTAACAGGAGGGTTTTGCAACAGCCACAGCAACATGGTTGCAAGCTCACAGTGCAAACCCTAGATCCTGCATTGCATAGAGCCTTCACTGTATGATGACACTGGCATAGTTGTATCTGTGCAATCTGTCCCTGCTGTATGCAAGTCCTGAGGACTACTAATAACAACAGGACGTGCTGGGACAGCTTGGGTAAGCAGGCCACTAACCCTCTAATTGCAGGTAGTCATGGCAGGCAAAGACTGAATACTTGACGACTTCTATTGTCTAATTCAGTCTTAAATTCTGCTTGGCGTACAATCCCTCTCATGAGCTTCTCAAGCTAAATGATAAAGCAATTTAAGTTACCTCTCTCGACTCTGGTTCCTCCCAGTTAGAAAACTGTATCCGAACAGCATTCCTCAGGTAGTCTGCAGCCATCTTCTAATTTCCAGCCTAAATTTATTCACAGTCAACCTTATTTCCTTCCTGCCACCATTTGTCTGTCTGGTCTATTTGTGACTCAGTCCTTATTTATGACTCACCAGTGTGAAAGATAAGATTTGTGGCTTAGCAAGTGGCCTAATTGCCCAAGCAATGATTACACTGGAAATGCTCTAAAGGAAACATGTGAGTGCCCTTCTTAAAGTCCAGTTAAGGAAATACGTTTTCATCTAAACAACTGTAAATAAAAATTTTAAAATCCATTTGATCTGGAGTTTTCTAGATAAATATTTATGATGTGTTTGCTAATTACTCCAGAAATTTTCTTCCTGATCCTCTTATTCAACATGTGACGGAGGAAAAAAGCAAGGTAGTGTGGATTATATGATGATGCTACCTTTTTTTGTTTTGTTAGCCTGCAGTTGTGGGAATGACCAGTTTTCATGATGTCTGTGCTAGACTGTGAGCTTGGTGGAGCCGAGGGTATGTGGGCAACTTGGCAGAACAGCTGGAACAAATGGCAAAAGTTATCTTGGTCACCAATCCAAGGGAGCATGTTCTGGTCTTTGGTTCGTCAGCTCTGCACCATAAAGATCCAACTGGAATTTCAGCTGCTTCCGGATGTTGGGACAACAGTAGTGGACAGCAGCATTTTTCAAAATGTACTTAGATCTCAGTTCTGCAACACAGTAATCATGTTGGGATTGAAGGCTTTGCAAGAGCAAAATTAAAAGGTCATATAGCCTGCCTGGAGCCCAGGAGCAGTTATCCATTAGTAGTAGTTGTTATTTTATTATTCTTGCAGTACAAGCTAGACAGTTTAGCAACAGACAAGATCTTCATTGTCCTCAGCACCATAAAAAGCCAGAAAAAATGGCCAATCCTTGTCCACATTTGGTGGAGAAATAAAAAACATTTTTTTGGAAGAGGTAATCTTTTTTGATGGCAGTCTATCAAATCCTAGTTTCAGCTTTGCTATCCACCATCTATTCCATGAGTGTTATTTCAGGCTCTATCCTCAGCTAGCACAAATCAAACGTGGTGCTATGTCAGTCAGCCAAACTGTGCTGGTCTATGCTTGTTGCGTCACTTCAGTGAGGACAATGACGTTACGCCAACTGACATCCACACAGGATCTGGCCCTCAGATGCCATCAATGCCGTTTAGTACCACTCTTCTCCTTCTGCTTCTTCCTTAGTGCAGGGAGATTATTCTGGCTGACTGCAACCAGGAGACAGGCGCAACTTGGCTCCCTTCCTGCACTCAGCCTCCCCAGCTCATTAGATCCTGGAGGAACAGAGGACGTGGGAGGGGAGAAGATCCTGCCCTTTAGAGGTGGTTCCATTTATAAATATTGACTTTAATGCTAATTTCATGTAGTTGCTTGTAAAAGTCTTTTAGGTTGAAGCAGAAGGCACACTGCAGATGGCAAGGATATTTTTCACAGTTTTTATAGTGGATAACAATATACTTGACATTTTGCTCATTAAATGTGAGCCTTGGTATGTGAGTAAACATGCTAGGCATCTGTGCTCTAAAATTACCAGTGTGAAAAGCAACAACTCAAATGTTTCAGTCAATAAATGTACAGCACAGAAGCAACATTCAGCAACTTTCTGAATGCTGTGTGCAAGACGAGGACTGAGTTTGCAGTATTACATGGAACACTCTAGAACCAACAAGGAAGAAATAACATATTTCTTTACAGTTCATATTTTGCAGGGAGAGGATTACATCCAAAAATCTCTAAAGTCAATGTAAACACGTGGTAGATCATACCCATCAATTTGTGTTTCTAGAGGAAATAACATGTGCCTTGTCAAGCTGCAAAACTACGTCAGAAAGAAAGGAATAGAATCAGAATGAGATGAAAAGCTGGAAGAGATGGTCTGCGGAGGGAAAGGCAGTTTGACATTGGGAAAAACAGTAGACCAGGACAAGAAGGGGCAGAAGAACAGATATGGGGTGCAATGTGAGCAGTTGTGATGAGTGACCAGCCATAAGGAGATCAAAGAGAACAGGTGCCGCAGAACTGGTTCTTCTTTCTACCTCAGGAAGTTTTCTGCTGTCCATCTTTGGATTTCGACACATTCTTAAAGAAATGAAAAAAAAAAAAGGTTGAGAACTTGGAAAGAAAAGCTCTAAGGATAAGATAGCTATAGGATACATGTTTTTTGCTTGTCTTTTAAACATTTTAGAGCTATTACAATTCTGAGCAGTAGTGAAATAAACGTAACTGAGGAAAACAAAATTTAGCTTAGGACATCTTGTAGTGTTCACAACTCCAAGCTCTTCCAGAAACCAATATCATCCAGCCAAAGACAAGTTTAAAAAATAAAGGGTATCTAGATTGAAGTAAGCAGAAGACTGGTGTTGTAGTTTTACCTATAGATTTATTAAGTGTTTTGGTGCATTTCTTTCTGAGAAGAAAAACAATTTGCCACTTAAATCTGTACAATGGAAATGGATATGAAGAAAGTGAGACTTACCATATGAAATAATTCTTTATTTAAAAAAGGCCAGGAAAGCTAAAATAATGTTGACTTCTTTGTTATCCTCCATCTCTCACAGCAGTGTTGGCCTATGAAATATGGTTTTTCATTTCACAATATACATAGATATCCTCTCCTTTTTCTCACTCCTCAATCTTCTATCATGTCTCCCAATTAAATCTACCTTCATCCCAGTGTAAAATTCCCATTTTCTTTGACAGCTACTGTTCAAATCATGTATCATTTCTGACCCTCCCTCCAAATAAAACTCCTCAATACTTTTGGTACCTGCTCTTTGGTATATCATATCATTATGTTAGAGATGGTTTTAAAATTAAAATATTTGAAAATCAAGCTGAAATGGGAACTCTGATATGAACTTTGCTACACTACTTCTTACCACAGTAGAGGGTTTGGCCAGCTGAAACAGTGGATAAATTCCTGTTAATATAAGTGGAGATGAGGTTAGATCTCTAACTGGCCAAACCAAAAGACATTGGATTGATTTTACTCAAAAAGAAGTAAGTATTCAACACTTTTGCATGTTTAGACCCATCTAGTCATGCAATCCAGGAATTCTCATATTGAAATCAAATTCATGCATTTTTTTCCCTATAGTTACAGACAATGAAAATTTGAATGAAAACAAAAACAAACAACCAAATACTGAATTTGTTGCACTATAGTTTAAGCAAGTGGCAGTTTCACACATCACACTTAGCAAGATCTGAAAAATTACTGAAATCCCAGAATAGGATAAGTTAATTTGCATAATAAATTGTACATTAGGACGTCTTCCTGATATTTTAGAGTTTATCCCTAAGATATCTTCATCTCTCTTGTTAAGAACTTCATTCTCAAAGGTAGGCCCCAATTGTTTTACATACAACATCAATGGTAACAGGGATAACTAGTACACTGTAGTTATGAAGAGTTCAGAAATTACTGTGACAACTAAGTATATCATCAAATACACAGTAAGATCAGCCTGGTTAGATTAATTCTGAAGCTTTAATATCAGATCTGATGGAGCAATGGCCACCATACCAGACTAGCCAGCTCTATAGGTGCCTACATCAAGATGTGCAGAGACTTAGAACTTGACATCACCTTCTTAAAAGGGGTATGTGACAAACAGTAATAAATAAAAAAATAGGATAAGAGGACAAAACATGTAGTCAATTAACAGACCTCAACACTGAACTGAGACCCACTAATTAAGCACGTTAATTCAGGAATACGTTTTTGTTGTGAGTCTGGTATTTCTTCATGAAGTAGTGTGAATTCATAAGTAGTGTGAAGTGAATCTCTGAAGATCCCATTGAAATCAATCATGTAGAATCCATTGACAGAAAATAGTTTTCCTTCCTTATCCTCACTTGTTTCAGGAACTATGAGGTAGGTATGCCAGAAACCTAAAGAAGCATCTGTTCAGGTATCACACCACCTCCGCCAATTCAAAAATGTTGAACTGGAATTAATAATGTCTTCCGTTTTTTGTTATGTATCCCATTCCAGGAGCTGAAGTAAGAGAATTCAGGGAATGGAAGAAATACATCATTGGTCCTCTATTTGTAAACGCACTACTGAGGCTTCACTGAGAAATTCCTGCTCCAGGAGTAGCACTGGAGGGCAGGAGGTATTGCAGCCACTTGCCAAGGTGGGGTTTGACGAGAGGAAGGGTGACAGAATCTTGAATTTGCATATGCTGTTATATTTTCCTATAAATGCTCATAATCAGTTTGTTGTGATGAGTGATCTGTTCCACTGTTAAATGCTATCAGGCCATAAGTCGTCATTCAGCAGGGAATTAATAAGTTCATATGCTCAGTATTAATATATTCGTTAACTGACAGCAGGGCACTCAGAGCATGAAACGATTATTCCAGACAGATAGCAGTGAGATGTTTCAAATAATTTCTAACAAGAAGACTTGACATCATGACATAGATTCTATAATTTTGAAGAAACTGTGATTAGTGAGCTGTAGCATCTGCTCTGCATTGCTTAAAAGAAATCCAAGATACTTGCAAGGCAGAACTGTGGGGTTTTTGCGAGCTACCAAAAAACGGACATGTTACTAATGTGGCTTTTAAATGGTAAATATTAGGCACATGCTTAAGATCCTGAGAAGCCTTAACAGCACGAAGTTAGTATCATGGTGTGGTGTGCTGTGACATAACAGTTTACCCAAATAAAGAAACTCGTTTGGTAAGAAAGCATTTCTAACTGAGAGACCGGCATCTTGCTCAAATAGCCACATTTAGTACACCGCCAGATCTCAGCTGATATGGGATTACCGTTTACCAGCCTGCAACAAACCCAAAGTACTGCAAGAGCTTGAGATACCTCCTCAAGAAAATGGACACATACTCTGGGTCAGGATTTCTGATGTCAATTGTAATAGTGTTGGAAGAGACATAATGTGGCATCAGAGGTAAACAGAGCAGTCCTTTGGGGATTGGCATCCATTCCTGAACACAGAGAGTATGTGTCCTTTGTCCCACCCTTCTGAATTGCTAATGGGAAAAGGTTGTCTTTGGAGTTTTGCCACGCAAAACACATTCAGCACTGATTTTAAAAATGCCTTTTTTTTCTTACCTGAGGTGTTTTTCCATGGCTGCAGTCAGGTAAGCAGCATCAGCACTTCATGAGCCCAGAGGATGTGAACAAAGAGTCACTGGCATATCTCTCTAGGAATGGCAGCATATCCATCTTACTATTGACTCAAGCACAGGTAAGGATGAAATATGCATCAACTAGAGCCTATTTATAAATAAGTACGGTAAGTATCTATCACTTAATTTCCCAGTATACATTCATTTTCCTCTACACAGAAGGAAGATGCCTTCAGAGTTTCTGGACAGGGTATCTGGAATTGCCAATTCCTTGGTAGTATTTGGTCTTGATAGAAAGTTGATCTAGCCCATTATTTTCAAAGTTCTTGAAGAGAGCAGCACAGCAGTTCTGGTGGGACTTAACACCTGACCAACTGGGCCTGTGAACATAACAGTGGTGATACTGGATCAGACCAAGGCCACCAGCCTGGTACCCTACCTGGGAAGACGGCCAATACATAGATGATCATGGGAGAACATAGCAGCAAATAAAACACAAAGTAGTATTTCCTTCAGTAGTTTCCTGTTCTTCATATTTTGTGCCTCAGGGATTCCCTGCATGAGAGTTATCTTTTAATTTAATGTATTTGCCAATCAGGTTTTGAACCCATACAATTTCTAAGTCTTCACGAAATCCTGTGATTAAACTGAGGAACTACTTATTATGAGTTGCATAATGTGGTATCTCTGTCTATTTTAAACCTGTTGCCTGCTGTTCTTTTTAAATAGCCTCTGGTGATTATATTAGAAACCTGACACTCTTCTCTGTCACCTGTCCTGTGCTTTGTTAGTCATCTCTTAGAAAGAAGGTGATTCTCATGGAGTGGATGTTAGCTCTGCTGCATCCCTCCTTCATTCAGCTCTTCCTGCACTGCTCGAGACATTTTACATGATGCAAGGGGCCCCTTATCTACCTCCACTTTTTCCTCACAACTACTTCTTAATTTTGCACGCTGGGAGAAGATAATCTTTCTAACCAGACAGAGCCAGGGCAAGTATCATGGGAAAGGAGAAGAGGTTATGAGGGGAGAAGAGGATACGAGGGAAGAAGAGAGCGAATTTCAGAAAGCATGCAAGAAATGGGAAAATCTTAGGACAGAGTCCTTCTTAGGGGCTTTCTGTGTGGCAGAAGGAAGATGGAGGAAATGCAGCAGCAGCAACTTTTCCCTAACCCAGACCCACATCTGTAGGAGGCATTGCAAAAGCAATGGAGTTTATCAGTTCCCAACACAGACTCTGTTTGCTGATGAGTTCCTAAAGAGGCAGTCTGGAATAGGTACTCAGGGAAAACACCACGAGATCTGTGCCCTGCAGAGAAACACAGGACATCCAGGAATGAAAACAAGGGCAAGAGAATCTACACAGATTTCACCTTGAGGTCTGCACTGCACAAGGACTTGTGAATTAAATAAGGATGTGGGTTAAGGCATATCTCTGGATGAATTTGCTCTCTTTATGGAAGTTACCATCACTCAGAGCAGAAAGGAGCCTTTCAATGCAGAACCTGTTGCGGCTACAGTAACCTACCTCCGTGCCAAAGCAAACATTATTCCCACAGACCTCTCCGTGCTATGTGAGGAGTACAGTTTCAAACCTCCCCTGATCCAACCACTTTGGGCACTAAATGCAAGACTGCAGACCAGCTTCTCAGCTGGTTCAGACTGGCTCAGCTCCTTCAAAAAATCAGTGGAGCTCCACTGCCACCATCTAATTTGGGTTTTGGCCTAATATCCAGCCTTCAGGTCTTTAAGAAGGCAAGTTGTGGATGTTTTTTAACCTGTTGCAGACACCCCTTTTTCTCCCCTTCTGTTCTCCCCCCTTTCCCTCTCCCTGCCACAATCATGTCTTCTCAGCTACCAGAGCTCACATAGAGGGCATTGTTAGTTACACTTTAAAGGGAGGTGGAAAGTACTAAATCATGGGTTAGGAAAATAAAGTTCTTACCCTGCAGCAATCAGAGGCAAGCAATACTTCACCACTGAAACATGGCATGTGCAATGGTGCATTTTAACTGGATTCCAGGGCACAGAAATATCCTAAATTATACTCACATCCAATATCTCAGATTTTCATATTACTAAAGTATAAAACTGTCACCATGTACATTTGGGGCTTAAATCATGTAGAGATGATATTTTATTGCATAGAATTTGTTTGCATCTCTGTGGAAACCTGGCGGCTATCCCACTGAAGTCCAAAGGGGCAGTTACAATTTAGAAAAAAGCTGAGAAACAATCCAAGAAAACAAGCTACATATGCTTCGGTATCTAATTGCCTTTTTTTTTTAATATGGGAGGGAAAAAATCGTGTAAGAAAACATGATTAAATAAAAACTGACCATGAGTAATTTGAATGATAGAGCAAGCAGCAACATAGGATATTTTCACAGGAATTGACCTTCACTCTGTTTAAGTTCCTGTTTGGGATAGAGTTAACTCATGTACAGGATTACATAAGCTACCTGTAAGTGGTAGCACTTCAGCCACGGGGAAAAAAATAGTTGTCACTCCTGTGCAGCCAGGGAGCAAGTAAAGACAGGCAGGTGTGATGCCCTGGGCTTTGGGTATGCAGAAAAAGGGCTGCAGAAGCTTAGGACTTGACTATGATTTGTCCTCTTATGCTTGCTGTGGAAGTGTGTTTTACTGGATGTTCAGTCACACATCTGTTTAGCCCACTTGGTTTGGAAGGAGTGGTGCTAAGAGGGGGAGATAAGGCAAAAGGTGGCGGGGACAGGCCCTTTCTGACCTCTTCAGGTGGCACAGCAACAGTCAGAAGAATATATGAGTTCAAACATCTTTCTCTTGGAATAAAGGAGAGGGTAGGAAATAATGAATTGTGACCCCCCAAATGTGACCTCACCTCTATGAGCAGCACAACTATTCTCTCACACAGAGCAAAATCCAACTGGTGAAGATGTTCTAAAGCAATCCAGGGGGCAAACTTGCTGCCTGTGACTGGGAACTGTGTGCCAAACCACGTGGCTTTCACTTCTATATTTTATCTGAGCTGGTATATCATGCCTAGTGTGATATTTGATGGGAAATGACTCTGCATGAAGGGTCTTGTGTTTTGCTTGTTGAAGTATGTGTGTGTCTTAAACTCTAAGAGAGAGAAAAAGAACTAAATCATGCCTTAAAATTAAAAAAAAAAAAAAAAAGAAAAAAAATTGGCATTTCATTATGACTGGATTTTGATAAAGTAAAAAAAAAAAAAAAAAACAAACCAAAAAGCAAATGAGGCAAATAATGTATAAACACCGCTGAACAACATTCCTTCCAGAGCAATAGAAAATTTTGTTAGCTGATGTTAATTTTCATGCTTCTGTGGGAGAAGTGAAAAAGGCATGCTGAAAGTGATATTTTTGAGATACCACTAATAAAAATGCAGCATAAAAGTAGCACCTTTAATATGTATTCCTGGTGGAGAACACACTTTTTTGGCTCAGGTTTTTCCTGTCTCTGTACTCTGTGCATACAGCTATCGCCAAATACTCTGTATTCTGACACCAGCATAGCTAGCCTTTATCAAGACCAATTCATTTCCCAAACTACACTTCATGCAACCAAATTGTTCTAGCAGGCATCTTTTTCTTGCCCTCACTTTAAGTTTTGGGTGGACTCTACCACAGATAAACAACTGCCTTGCTGGCATCCTCATGGGTCACAAATGGAAAGGGTGCCAACCAGTTGTTGCAACCTGCCTGGAAACATTGTATGTGCTGGTCTGGGGCATCTTCTAGTTGGGGTACCCATTAGTCTTCACTGGGAGAGCTTGTTTGAGATGGAAGCCCATTCCAGGCAACTCTTCTCCTATCCTCCCTCCTGTGCCTTTGGGAGAAGCCATTTAGACAGGGCATTGCCTGCCAGCAGTTGTCCATGTCTTGCATGGTGCTTATGTCAATCTGTTCCTATTTTTACAAGTATTGTGTACAGAAAAGGATGAGCAAGAAAGTGTACCCTCAGCAGCTAGGGTAAAGCACAAGGAAGGTAGCTGTTGGTAATAAATGTCTCCAAAATGCAGGTGTATTTTAAGTATGTGCTTACCAAGCCTGCTTCATATGCTCTGTATACCTAGTTCTCTCCCAGGGCGACTGAAGGTGTTTCTCCTGTTGTCAGTTGCCCATACTTCTGTGTTCAGCTGTAGTCTCCTCTGATGTCAATGTTCTGAAGAACTTCTCTTCCTCTTCACGCTAATTTCCCATCCTTACAAGCATTCCTGCTTAGCAGGTCCTTGCTCCCCACAATTTCTATTTCGAGGGTGGAAGGCTCCCTGCTCACCCTGCACCTCCCTCCCCACCCCTGCCCATCTTGAAATTGGAGTTTTGAGGAGACAAGAGGGTACCTGAGTTTGCCTCCATTTCTGCTGCAGCCTGCAGGACCAGCGCTGGGCACAGCAGATCCACCTGACCCCTGGTACTAACCCGTACCTTCTCCCCAGAGGAAAACTCTACTCTCATTGAAGAACAAGAGCATTTCCATGTCTGCTGCTCTGCTCTTCCCTTGCTTCTCCTCAGAATTGGCGCAAATGTGGAGGAGGGAGCACAGAAAAAGCACTCCCTTCCACATGGAGGATTTGCAGGCACTTTGTGCACTTGTTACATAAAATTTTATGAGTGGATTTGCAAATATTGAGCACTAATATAATATCTACAAAGGTGGAAAGACTCTGGAAGAAGAGCCCTGGGGCAGACGTGTATCAGGGTAAGAGAGGAAGGAGGAAGGAACATATGTAAATCTATTAAACAACCTGTGTTATCTTCCATTGATATGTGTATGTAGAGCACATATATTTGTGAAGTGTAAAACTCTGATAAAAGAATGGTCTCAGAAAGATGTCTCCAGACGAATGTTTATTTTTTTAAAGGGAGTACCTAGCTATAAAACTCTCCAGCCAATTTTTTATTATTATTTTGTTAGACTGCCTGTGCATTTCTTTGCAAAATGAGCTAATAAAGCTAAGAAAGCCGATGGCACTGATGCTTGGACAGCTATCAGAGGAAAAGAATAAAGTACTAGTGTACGAAGAGAACTGACACATTTCCAGAACTCCATTAACAGAATGAGAAGTGGTTTCAGAGAAGATGAGCTTCTATATTAGGAAAGCTTTACTTATTTCCTCTGAGATTCTGCCATCCCATGGGAGAAAGAAAAGACAGTGGTGGGGGTAGGAAGAGAAGAGCAGCAAACAGGCAGAAATTGAGACGATTACGGGGAAAAAATACTTTGCCACTTTTTGTGCAGGGTAAAAAGGGTATCCTGTCTGAGCATGAGAAGAGCTTTCTTTAAGCAGCACCTGCCACATAGTTTTCTTGCAGCCTCCCAGGACCGTGACCAGATGGGAGACAACAGTTTTCATCCCTCGAATCAGCGGTGCACATTGAACACTGAGGGATTACACCACCGACCTACGCACACCCACACTGCAATGCGAGCACAGCAGCGGGGACATGAAGCTGCGAAGAAAGCGCACCCACGCTCACCCCCCTCCCGCCCCCCCCCATCCCTCCCCTCCAGAGAGAGGACAGGATAGCAGAGCAGTGAGAGGTTAGTGGAGAAGTGTCCTTTTAATGACTGAGCCATAGCAGCAGGAATTGCTAGAAGCTAAAGTGACAGCAGCAATTAAAGACAAGAACAACCAACATCTGTTGATAAGATGTGCTGCAGCAAGCGAGAAGTGTTTACAATAGCTGAAAGAGATTAGAAGAAAATTTCTACTCGTCCCCACTTACTCACTGTGGTTGACAGCTCTCTTGATATTTTAAGTTTTAATGTCTTTACTCTTTAGGTAGTCAGTCCTCCCTGTTTGTGCAAGTCCTACATGACAGTGTGTAAAAGAAAGCAAAATTTAGAAAGACAGACAAATACGACTGTAACCCTCGCCCCCCCAAAATGAATGGATTTTTAGCTGGTCATATTTCTAGTTCTCTCTTTGAAGAGAAAAGGGAATTTAATTTCTAATTGGTGTCTTTTATGTGGGAAAGTGGATCTATGGCAAAGAAAAAACTCTAACAAAAATAAAAGAACTGTGAAGGGACAGGTGGAAACTGTTTGCTATAGTAATACAGAGATCATAATTTGCTGTGCAATTGAAGCCTGACATCCTAACTGACACCTTTCCAACACTGGTTCCTGTAAGCTCTTTCCAGTTCCCTTCATTGGTTTCCTCAGTCTTGGACTTGCTCATCAGACATGGTTAAATTTATGGCAACCCCATTTGCTGGGAGTTTACACCTCATTTACATGGATGCAAGATACCAGGTAAGCTACAATGGTAGCTCTGCAATCACAACATCAGTGGATGGGGCAGGAAAGAAGTGAGATGCAATCAAAATACAATATGAAGTGTAGCAGCTTAACATACAAAAAGCATTCCCTTAAACTGCAAAACAGCACAAGCTCCTGCAAACCCACAACAGAGAATTACTCTGTGGTTGACCATGAGGGGCCGGACATCCAAGGAGGAATTGGATCTGTCCACATGAATGGAACAGCAGGCCCCCAGGGTGTTGCCTGAAAACTATGAGGTCCCAGTCTTCTGATGAAGAATTTCCCACCCAGTCCCTACGATACCTCAGCTAAGTACTTGTAATGCCTCTGTTTTTCAGCTTCATGTTCCTACCTCCCAGAAATAAGGGTATTAATTAGTTAGCTCTCTCACCTGCCTAGGAAAGAGAACAAAGACAAATGAGGGAGGAATGCAGATACACCAGTGAAAGAATTAGCACAAGGAAAGTGGAATTTAATATGTGGCTTTAAGTCTGTCCTTGTTAAGGATAACAAGGAGAATTGTACTACTATAGAAGCATAAAGGAGCCCATCAGAGTAAAGGCACATCAGACAGAGCTGTAAAAGGGAAATACTGACTGAGCTTTTACTTGAATTGCTGCTTGAACACAGTGCACATTTTTCAATCATGCTCTGGTACAGATGGACTTGGTTTGACATCTTCTGGAAAGAATCCACATTTCTTCCTCAATTGTGCAACTCCTGGGTGACCATGAAGCTCTGTTCTGATGTGGCCTCTGTGTTGCTCATCATTATATATCCTCATAATTTCTAAAATACTTTACAGATGTCAACAACTCTAATGTCTTCCAGCCATGAGTGAATTACCCCAGAATGAGAAGTTTCGTTCTCCACCCAGATTCGGAGCTGGACACCATGATTTTAAATATGAGAGATGGAAGAGTCCCAGGTTTCCCAGACTTGTTCACAGTTGAGTGGTAGAAGACCAATAAAACCTAAATCAGGAAAATGGAAAACCGTTTCTTCCTTGTATGATGATCAGTTCTTAGACCCTGCAGACTTCACATATTTGCGTTGTGATTAAGTCCTCAATAAACCTTAGTAGTTAGTCATCTAGATTCTGTTGCAATTTTTAGGATCTTCCTAATAGAGGCCTCTAAGGTGGAAGAACATTCCCTCAAAAGCCTCTTCCATTTGTATCTGCTGGAGAACTCTCCCTAACCTCACCTATTAAAAGAAGAGACTTTGTTTCTTTCTATCTATCTCTCTATAGAGATTAGAAAGGGGAGCAAATTACAGGTTTTTTCACATGTTGTGTAGGAAAGAGCAGGTCCAGGATAATCTGGCTACAAAGAGACATAATCGTAGAAGCTTTCTTTCAACAGGTATTTATTTTTATCCCTTGTTCACGGTTAGCTAAAAGGACTTCATGTACAAACTGATGGTACAGCAGAGATGCTAGCCAGAGCTAGGAAAATTTCCTCCCCTACTAAATGGCAGTTCAAATCTACTTGAGCAGCAAAGAAAATGTTCAGAATGAGATTCAAGATCATACTCTGAGTAGAAATCTTTACCAGTCTCTCTATACAGTTAAAGGAAAGGAATTTGTTTTTATTCCTGATAACATACATTTGTATCAAATAATGTGTCTCCACTGGATTGCATGATTTTGGCAGTAGGATAATCAAAGCTAAACGAAAAGCAATGGAAGGATAGTTCAGGCAAAACCAAACAGGTGAGTTTTTTAGTCCTTCATTTACCATTACACATCTGAATGTTACATACATTTGAAAGAAACTTTATTATTCAGCTCAAATAGCAAGTCCCTATGTTACTTGTATCCTTGTGCTTTTTAAAGCTGCTGACTCTACCTTAATGACAGTGCATAAGGAATTTTCCTTCACTCTCACTGTAAGGAAGGCCAATCCCCCTGCAATTTAGAGGCTCCCTCAGGTTCAAGCATGATTTCTGAGCACATAGCTGACCTCATTTCTCTGGGCAGTTTTCTGACAGATAGAGAGCAATGTACCCAAAAGTTCCCCAAGCTTCTTTTCATTTTCATGTCTAGCAGTTTAATATTACATGGTGCAGTGCTTTCATTGGGAAAAAAAGTGCGACCAACCAACCTACCAACCTATCATATAAGACAGTTTGTAATGAATCACACATTTATGACCTACACACTGTCTGTATTAAAACTTGGGTTTGAAGCATGTGTGCTTTGCATTGCCCTTTAGGAGGAGTAAAAATCGATTGCTCTTTTTATTGCCCTTGCAAAGCTGCTATGACACCAGATTCCTGGACAGGGACAGGCTGGACAGCACTTGGCATGGCTGGAAAAGTGGTACAGGAAGAGCTTCAACATCTTCCTTCTATCTTGGGGCCACACAGGTTTCACAATAATACTCTAGTGACTTACACTGGCAATTATCAACTCCAACGGATGGTGGATTTCAGATTAGCGAGTATTGTCAGGATTTTGCCCAACTTTGTGATGCCCCAGACATAATAATGTTTGTAAAATGAGCTAAATCATCACCATGTGTAGCTATCTCATTGCTGTCCAGTCAGACTTCTTGTAAGAAATCAACTAGGCCTAACTTTTGATCAGGGTGCAGTACATGTTTCTGTTGTCACACGTGCAGAAGTGCATATGAAGTTGTCTGCAAGGACTGACAAGACAAAATATCCCACTGATTTGTAATGGAAGAAGTTTTACACTTTTTTGCACACAGATGAATTGAGATGTGAGTGAGAAGAGATGGAATGATGGAGAGGCAAGCCAAAGGAAAAGTCAATCAGCTTGTGACCTGTGATCTGAAAGACTGAAGTTTATTTTTATTTCAGGAACATAAAATAGTCTCAAGTAGACTCCTTTGGTTACTCAAGCCACAAGGTATTGTGTTAAATATACTTAGGGCTTCTTCAGCATAATTTCTTAATTGTTTTTCTTGAAGGTTGTTTTGAATTTCAGGGCAGAAACAATTTTTCAAAGCATGGGTAGTAAAATACCCAAGGCAATTGAGGGGATTTTAAAATAATTCCCTTAAGAAGGAACATTTGAATACTTTTTTCTTTCTTAAAACAAATCATAAGTTAAAACAGGCATACAGCTTGTGGAGGTGAGTTGATTATGAGTACCAAATCACCCCCATTGAGTTCAACTGAATTAGATACCCTGCTGGCTGTATTTCTGCGCTTAGACATCCGCAGATTTGGGCTGTTGCCTAGGGAATTGGCCTCATTAGGAAACTGTATTGTATATAACTGTGACTATGAAGTAATTTATACAAACCATGACTGGCTATTCTTCTGCATCACAGAACAAGAGAAATCCTACTTGTGCCAAGTCTTATTTAACTCTGGTGTTAGAACATTAGATGTACAACAGAGAAAGGATGTTTCACACCAGTTACAACCATATATATGATAAGGAATTAAACATTCTGTATCTCACAGAGGAAAGCACTTCAGTCTAGAAATACTAGGGTTATATGAGTGTCTCAGATAGCACTTCTCTTCATTTTATTCAGTGAAACCATCTCTAAGCAGATAAAGACATCTAATAAAAGCATTAGTTATGTCAACAAAAGTAATATATATATGGTTTTATACACACATATATATATGTAATTTTTTAAATTTAGCATTAATTTAAAATGCCTAGAGACATTTCCATTTCTTTAAAAAAATCCCAAAACAAAGCACAGGCCTTCATCTGAGTCCAAGACTGGAAACCGTACAACAATCCAATTTCTATCCAAGTCAGAACCTGGATTGTGTTGGTTTCTGCAGAGCTTTATTCCTGCATACATCCAATGTTTTATATAAACACATACTTTTCAAAAGAATCTATTTAAACTAGGTTAAACTAAATCACTCATAAAACAGATGACATTTTTTGAAATGAATGTAAGAACAACTTCGTTGTGTAGGCAAGCCCTTAAAGAAGTGTCAAATGTGGGAAGCAGAGATTGTAGATGTATTTATCTGATAGCGTTAGCAGAGAGGTCTTCAACACTGCTATTAGTTTAGAGTGGTAATTTGTCAGCACGTCTAACTTTTGGAAGGCATAAGTCTCTACTCAAAGTTAACAATCCTCTGACTTGCCACCACACAGAAAAATCAGGCTTTATACATTTTTAAACTTGCTAAGATTCCCTTAGCCTAGTATGCCTACATAGATAAAAAACATAACTACCACATATGTACCTTACTACACATATGTACTACACATATGTACATACATACACCAAAAATGTATGTACCTGTTGCCTCAAAGAGCACAACAGTTCCATTTAAATCTGCAATTGCTGGGTGCCATCCTCATTGCCCGCTGCTGGATGGGAAAGCTGGTTAATGAAAACAGTACCAATACATAAATATTGTGTAAATAAATCTGGAATATAAATACCACAATACTTACAGTAGACCTGCACATGAACATGGAGACATTCCTCTGCCAACATTGTAAACTAAGATTGCTGAATGAAAGACCACCATGTATATATTTTGTTTTGCCAGCTGTGCTTCAGCATGTGCTTCTGGGGTCATATAGCTCGTATTATATATATACAATATTTTGGGGCTTTTGGGGAAGTGACTGACATGTAGTCTGGTATATCACCGTTCCTGGGCAGACATAACTGTTAGGGAAACATAGGCATTTATATAATTATGGATTCTTCAGTGCTGAGCTGTCAGAGGAGTTCTTGATGCAGCAAGTGATGAGACAAAGGACTTTCTCTTGTAGGACACCTGCTCAATGGGATTGTAAGTCAGTGGCTTTCTCTCCTCCATGCGGTCATATTGTGGCCAACCAAGGGATGGACTTCCGGTGTTTACTCTCCATGATGTCCAAAATCCTGCAGCTTTACTCTTTTTGATATTTAGCATGCCCTATCTTCCTCTGTATGTCTACCATATGTGACAGAAATACCTTTCTCCTCCCTAAATGGGAACTTCCAGATTAGATTTTTCTTTCACGTTATTTCATCAGTTGTCTTCTGTTGAAAGAAAGCCAGGTACAATACCAAGGCCTTTGCTTCAGGGTAAAGAGATCATCAGGGAGCAGCACTTGGAAAGCCTCCACATGAGGAGCAAGCTGCGATGTACATCTAATTTTTCCAGGGAAAGATAGGCTGTCACTGAGAATATTTGGGTTTGCCCTATTAAGAAAGGAGAAAGTCCATGACACATGGGCTAAACGGATTAAAGATCTGGGGGCTCTGGAGGGGAGACAAGGTGATGAGCAGTAGCTTTATAAAGAAAGAAGGAATTTAGAAGCAGAGAAAGAGTGAAATGGAGTGGCACTAGTAAAAAGTAAAGACTTGTTTTAAGAGTCGAATGGGCTGTGGAGAGCTGATCTTAAAAATCACCTTATTTTGTGACTTAGGCATAATTCACAACATTAACGTATACAAAACTAAAAGAAAACCTAAATTATACAGCTGTTTATCTTAAATAGGATTGTCCTAGTGAATTTATATTGTGATATGAATAAAACTAGTATCTCTAATAACAATGTCAGCACTTCCACCATCTCATTTCAATTCGTTTAATGTGAAGAGGAGCAAGAAGTCACTGAGCCTCTTGTTAGTTTCTCAGACACATCCTGACCATCTTTTAAGCACATCTTATGCTTTCCAGAACTGATCTCTGTCTACTTCCTTGTAATTGTCACCTGTAACAGGCCCTGTTGGAAGGAGAACAAAAAGAGAAAAAACAAAACCCAGAAGCACAGTACTTGGACTGTCCTCTTGCTTTTTTTCTACTCTTCCAGTCAGGCATGATTTTAACAGGTTCTATCTTGAGAAATACTAAATCCAGAAACCAGTGTTTTATGCCATCTGGAAGCTTGATATCCTTGTTTTTCAAATGGCTTAGAAAATATATCTAATTCTAAATATTCACAAATTATGGGCTGCTAAAATCCAATTCAGAGTAGAATAAAAGCTAATTGAGCAAGGTAAACAGAAATGCTAATGTATTCCAATGCAGCAGGCAACTGGGGGAATCAACGCAAAGGAAAGGTGTGTCTGAGACACGCTGAAGGACTGGAAGAGAGAAGATATTTTCCAGACAGAAACACAACACGAAAATGTAGAAATGCTTGTGTAGCACCTGGAAAGAGTAAGGATAGCTATGAAGGTTGTAAGAATTGGAGCAGGCAGGGACAGTGTTTTGCAGCAGCACTGAGGAGCAGATAGAGGTGTCTATCAGAGAGGGGGAGCCAGCAAAGAGGCTCAGGATGGGAGATGGTAGCATTTTTATTGCAAAATGCTGAGGAAATTTAGATAGGAGGTGAGAGCCATGGAGACTGGAAAGAGAGGCTTGGTAATAGTATCAGGGTATGAAAAGCAGACAGGTGAAGCAGGCTTTTGGCAACCCTATTCTCCCACCAGAAGAGAAGCAAGTGCAGGGGCTGCAAGAATGCCCTGCTGCTGCTCTGCAGCCAAGGTAGGGAGTCCTTTGCCTTGGGTGCTAGGAAAGACTCCAGCACAAAAGCCAGCTTCTCAAGCTTGGCACTGGGTTTAAAGCTTTCATGAATATTTATCTTCACTGTGTGTGTAAATAAATGTGTAGATATATACACATACATGCACTTTTCATTCTCTTTCTTTTCACAGTTGCAGTAAAAATAATCAACAGCATTGCCAGCTAGCCCTGAGCTTCCTTGCCTTCTCAAAGGTTTACACTGCTGGTTCCACAGCATATCCTCAAGTACGAAGGGTGAAAGAAAGGCAAAAGGATATGCTAAGTAAAAATAAATAAAAATAAAATTCAAATAAAAGAAGGGCTCATCTTCTCTGTCCTGTAATTCTTGGATGTAATACAAAATCAAACTTCTGTTTCTGAACAAAAATATTTGTAGTATAAATTCTGAAAAATAATTGTAAATGAGGAATAATAATGGTTACATAATAAACGAGGCAAAAAATTAATTTTGGCTGAAATTGTGAGGAGTTTTCAAAAACTTGTCAAGAGAAGGAAATTTTCCACTGTCTAAAGTCTTAGACAGTCATTGTGGAAGTGTAGGAGAATTGGGTTGAGAATGGCTCTTGGTATTGCAACCAATACAACTCCTAGCTAACCTAAACCAAAGACAGCTCTATGCAGCCCTTTTGCAAAATATGAATCTGCTGTACTAATTATGTATCTTCAAAGAAATACGTTAGATACAGGTAGATTGAGGGAAAGGCCCCTGACTTCTATGAGTGGGCTAATCTTGAACCCTGAGAAGGAAAGGGATTTTTCCCACTGCTTCATCTGGAAGGAGAAATCTCCACACTCATAGCTGCAACGGACTTTCCAACCTAATCAAATTACTTAAAAGAAATGAATCATTGATCCTTAAATGCATCCCCAGATGTTCATACTGAATTTGCAGTATTTAGCATGCTGAGCCTAATTGTCTATTCAAATCACCCAAACTGAGGAGTGCTCTGCTTAAGGGAGTCACCATATGCCAATATTAAACCTGTGTTAAGTGACTGGAGAATCAAGCCCACTCTGTTTTACTTTACATCACTATGCATTGCTCTAATCTGAGGGAGAAATAATTGCAAACGTTTTAACTGTGAAAGAATAAGGAGTCACCAAACCTTCAATCATATTTTAATATGCAGTCACACTCCACTTTCATAAATAGGAATTGAAATAATTATAAAGACATCATTTTTAATTGTCACTCATCATTTAGTTGACTCCCTAAGTAGAACACACATTTAATTAGTGCCTTAGATTTTAGCGTCAATTACCACATTAGATGTTCTCACATATTCATTCCATCTGCTGCAAGTAAATACTTTACCACTGTGCAGTTATACACCCATATAGGATCCTGACCACAAATTTTCCTGCCTCCTCATGACCTATTGTACAGCGAGTGAAAAATTTTGCGAAACATAGGCACAAGTTTTGGCTTGAAATTAGAGATATTTTCTTGTAAGCATAAGGAATTTGCTCAGTTTGCAGGTACTACTTTGGCTAAGAATGATATGTTGCTCTTAGTTAAGAAGTAGAGCATGCTTAGGCTCTGAGATGCCGGTATAAACATCTCTGGTTTATGCAACACATCTTGTATTTTTTGATAGCCAGTTTGTTTTAAAGACTTCAGGTGATTTAGATTTGACCATGTTCTTCAGTAAATTACCAACACTTACTTACATTCACTGTTAAATAGTTAAATGCACCATCCATCAACCCCATTGGCAATGGTCATTGCACTGCTTCTGGGAATATCTTCTGGCAGCTCACATGGGGAGGAAGAATAAGACAAAGTAAGGGAAAGAGAACACACAGGTGACCCAAATTTGGTCTGGTCCAAGACAGAGGGAACGGGAAAAGAGAAATATCCCAGGTGGAGAAAGATGGTCTGAACATGCTGATATTGCTCAAGAAAACTTGCTCCCTGAGGAGCATGTCAATAGGGTACGCTGACCATTGACCTTTCCTTGCACAGGGGCCCTACTTCATGAAAAAGATGAGTTGTACCAACTGGTCTCTCTGTTGCAGAACTTGGAGGCCTTTCACTTCTAATTCCTACTTTCTCACACCCTGCTGAGAGCCCCATGCTGACCTTTGAGAATCACCAGCACAGATAGGGCGAGTACCCAAAGCATTCAGCTCCTCAGGAATCTGCCTGAAGCTAGCCTACCAAACTGCTTGCAAGCACTTTCTAGGCCATTTACTGCAGCTCTGAAGTTTTTCAAGTATCCATAGGCTTTAGGTGCAACAGTTGGTACATCCTGGGAACACTTCTGCAGGGAACATGTAATGATGGTCTTTACCCCAATGATGACAGGGTGTTAGAAGGGAAAGGAATGTGAGCCTGGATGGCTCCCCAGAGGTGCCAGAGGCACACTGGCAATTATTTCCCCAGATACAACACCAAATACTTGTGTTCATTGTAGTTAGCTTTTCCTCTCAAAAGCAGTTATTTCCTCCAGCAGAATCCAGACAAGTGAAAATCCCACAGTAACCCATGGTTGTCTATTGAAGTGGCATCCCAAACTGGTAATCTCTATTATGACTTCCCCAGCATCTGCCCTTTGGGTGGAATGACCTGAAAATCAGGAAGAACAATGCGCCCCAGGATTCTAGTCAGTGCTGGCACTCCTAATTGCTGCCCTGCACAAAGGGTTGCTGTGTTACCCCTGCTAGGGGCTTCCCTGGGAACACTATCATCTTTTGAGTAGTCATTTCAGTCTTTTAAAGTCACCTTCAATAACTAAATAGTATGACCCAAGCATTTGCTCATCACCCGGCAATTTCCTACACCAAGACAGACTGCATGTGTTACAGAGATGTCTAGTTCTTTAAAACAGGGCTGTAGCTTACTTAACTGCTCATATAATTTAAAAATAATGGGACAGATTTGGACATTCATTTAAGTAGTGGGTATCCAAAAGATGAAAAATAAATACCTATTCAGGTTAAATTTTATAGTAATGATGCATTTATAAATTTTTATAGGGTTAAAATAATGTTACAGGCTTCATATGATGGTCCTATAAATGAATGTGCTGTGTAGAGTAAGTACTTTATAAGAGAATGCTGAAACTGGGCATAAAATATGGGAATGAGCAACATATTGACTTGATCAACTTTGCAACAATTGATTAAGTATTAATAAACCTTTATAAATAACAAGTTCTGCCTTACTTGAAAATGCAATTTTACTTTAGGAGAGTTTTATGAGCAACCAAATACCATGGACCACAATATAAGATGAATAGCTGTGAAAATTAATGTCTCTTAAGGAATGCTAAGAGACCAGTCCTCCTGAATATCTAGTTTCACCATTTTATGTTGACTTGTTCAAGTGCCAAAATCCATTAATTGAGGTTCAATACACTGTCTCCCAAACTGCTGTATTTTTAATAGCCACAAACCTCAGATTTTGGAGGCAATTCGATCACATTTCACGTTCAATCCAAGCAAGGCCTTTGAACTGCTATGTTTAGCCTTTTCTATTATGTAATAGTGAAAAATATCAATTTTTTTCGGATTTTTCATATCCTTCATCACAAATCTAAGCAACCCT